>NC_063336.1:52405384-52771579 GCF_021869965.1 Rhincodon typus
TCAGCCTCTCTGCTCCTATGATGCTGCTTGGCCTGCTGTGTTCATCCAGCCCTGCACCTTGTTGTCTCGGATTCTCCAGCATCTGCAGTTCCTACTATCTCTGATTCAACTTTATGATTGATTTAGCTTAGTTATAATTATACAGTTAAAATAATATTCATTTACTAGTATATTGGTATATTATACTGCTTAAGTATACCAATGCAGAGCCTAGTAGTTTAATATCATGTTACTCTGCTTAGCTTTATGTGACAATGAAATGCACCAGGGTGCAAATCAACAAGGTGAAGACAATAACCTAACATTTGGACTTACACTATACACTTCAAAATTTTGTTTAATTTACTCATGCAACATGGGCATCACAGGGGCAGCATTTTATTACCCACTCCTATTTGCCCTTCAAAAGATGGTAATAAGCTGCCTTCTTGAACCGCTGCAGTCCATTTATTCCAGCTGGACCCGTGATGCCATTAGGGAGAATTTCCAGGATTTTGACTCAGTGATAGTGAAGGAATGGTGATGTATTTCCAAGTCAGAATGTTGAGTGGCTTGGGGGAGAACTTGTAGGGGGTAGTGTTTTCAAATATCTGCCACTATGCCCTTCAATGTCCACCACCAAGAGGGGCTTGGCAACAGCACTACTGATTGAGCTGGCCGGTTCCTAAAAGACATTGCTGTTAAACTGGGACTGAGGAGTTGGTAAGGTAAGAACAAAAAGGAAAATACACCTCAACATTTGCCTGCCACAAATGCATCTGTCAATGAGAGTATCACTAAGAGTGACCATCACACAGTCCTTGAGGAGATGAAGTCCAGCTTCACATTGATGTCTACTTACATAGTGTTGTCTGGCGCTATGAGGTATAAGTAAAGTCACCATGTTTGCAGAGGAACGTAGGGCTGCTCCCTCATTAGAGAGAGAGAGACAACTGATGTTGGTTAAAATTGAGGGTCACCACACTCAGGTGAGGGGAGATATTGAAAAGAAGATTCCTTCATGATAACCTTAAAATCCTTTAGGATGAAATCAAAAGTAATGTATATTAACAAAACATTCAACAGCGAAATTGCTTTGCTACTTCATTCACTCAGACAAGAATATAAAAGAGAAAGAAAGAGAATGGGAAGAAAAGACATTAAAGCTTATGAATTTCCAGAATATTCAAAGATGTTGATATTAGTTTATATGACTTAGAATCCAGTAAACAATCAAATTCCAATAGATAGACCATTATGTGGTTGATCTTGTAGCAATTCAATTTCGAGAACTGGGATGCAGATGGATGGCAGTCAAAGCTGCAGCAACAATTTTTACTCTCAGGGAATATGTCCAGTTTGGCAGGCAATGTCTGAGACCCTTGCAAGACAGAGAGTACACCTTCTAGCTGCTAAGGTCTGGAGCTACTCTACCTATGGTAAAAAGACAGAAACTGACTCAGTATCCCAGACCTATATATTTAAGCAATTCAGCAATCTCAGATTTCAGTCATGTTGCAAAGACAGACATTTCAGCAGCGAATGGCACATTTCAGTAGCAAATGAGAAAGTCACTAAAATAACAATGTAGAATTAGCTACCTCATTAGAGTTTACATTGTGAGGTGACAAGGTAACAAAACCCTTTAGCATTCATTTTAGCCTAATGGTTTTCAATGATTTCCTTTGTCCAGTGCAGGCTGAAAGGAGACAGCTCAATTCCAAGTCCTTTGTGTCAGTTCACGATGAAATGTCTATACAATGCAAGGGTTTGAGAAGCATTTGAAAGTACAATCATGGGAACAGCCCTGGACATTTTATGAGTCCAACAAAGTTGTCCATTTTTGAAAGAAACTATATTTAAACTTGAAAATTTAGAACAGAGTTTCTTAGATATTCTCTTCATGCCCTCTGGCCATGACTGTAGGTTAATTCAATGAATAGTTCACTAAATTATTTTACGCACTGATATGGGATATTTTCAACTTTAACTGTCGCTAAGATCCAGAATTTTTTTTTTTCAAAATCCAGAATTCCGGTCATTTAACATTGACAAAAAGCAGCAGGGCTGAATCTACCAGAAAACAGTTAAGTGCCAATTTTGGTAAGTTTCATGGAATTTTTTTCTCTTCAAGGCATAGGGTTTTTTTTCACATTATCTTCCTACACTTTACTGGTTACCTATGTACCCCTATGGTGCCCTATTCATTGTAATCTCCCACTTGTCATGGGCAGCATTTGCCACTGTTGGGATATCTCTGCTCCCTGGTGCCAATACCATTTTTAATGCTTTGCACCTAGTCAAGCACTGGTGATCTGGAGTTGCAATTCACCATGCGTGTGGTGGGAAAGAAAACTTCTATGGGTACATAGTTGGCATGGCTGACACTTCATTGCTCACACAAGTGCACAGCATTACATCTATTGCTACATAAGAACCAACATACACACCATACCCATCCTTAACTTCCTCCCATTATACAACCCTGTCTAGTAGGAATTACATTTTACCAACACCAAATATAGATCAGCATCTTATTATTCAATGTGGGACCATCACATATAGGAAAGAATTCAAACGGTTACAAACATTTACACTTACACAGCAACAGCAAACCAAAAACAAACAGACAGAAACGGCATTTGCCTCTCAGATTAGAAATGGACTGTTGCCCTATGAGAACTGATAAATTTACTATCATTGAATGATCACTGCACCTAGTTCTTATCAACTGCAACTGGGTGCAATGAAGTCCTGTCTGGCATGTTGAGTTTGATGCTGCCGTGCTCTATCATGCAGACGGTGATGTTCCAGTTGCTCAATATCCTCATCTTTTTGCTTAGATTACAGTAGCTGCTCACCCAGCTCATCAGAGTCCATCACATTTCCACTTTGCCTACTCCAGTTGTGCAGAGCCCCAGCGTGCTAGGATTACATGGCACACTCTGTCAGAATGTACTGCTGGATCCCCCTAGACAGATCCTAGCATAGAAACCCCATCTTCAGTACATGTATAATCTGTCCCACCATGGCCCTGCCTGAAGAATGGCCTGCATTCTCGGTCAGGGAGTTGCATAACAGAGTGATCAGCAGAAGGTAACCTTATCTCCCAGAAGCCAAACTTGTAAGCCATCTGGCTCTTAAACAAATCAAGAACATAAGAGTTCTTAAGGATATAGGAATCATGGCAGCTCCCAAGGTACCTGGTGTGGACTTCTAAGACGTATACCGGTGATCACAGGTGATTTGTACATTGATGGAATGGAATGTTTTTCTGTTGATGAACTTAGCCATATGGTCCTGTCAGCTCAATATGCGTACACTCTATCTCGCCCTGTTCCTAAGGTAACGTGCTATGTTGCTGAGTCTTACTGCTCGGGCTGCTGTATTGACTTCATGAGATGAAGAGATATGATCTGGCCCAATTGCATCAATAACAGCTTTGATATATTTGTGAGTTGAGGATTGAGATCTCACACAGATCCCTGTTGGTCCTTGGAAGCAGCCAGTTGCATAAGAAATTAGCACAGGTATCATCTATGTGGCCACTGGCATAGAATGGCCACCCATTACCTTAGGCCAAGGACCCACTCCAGCAGTTGGCATTGTTCAGTGGCCAGTACTCCAAAATATCCTCAGTCTGACATTTCTCACTCATCTGGAAGAAATGGCATTCAGGGAGATAGATTCTAGCTGGCCTTCCTCTTACCTCCTGGCCATCCTGAGGGGACTTTTGGCTATGACTTTGTCACATGAATGCTGCTTGGTGTCTGCTGGAAGCTGGTGCAGCCCCAGGGATCACTGGTGCCTCTGTTCCTCCCCCATTTCTCTGCACCTTTGTTGCATTGCACCAATAGGGATGGTGACCCCTGCTGTGCGGTCCATTAGTCACACTTGCAATGAACCCGTGTGGGGAATATAGGAAACAGAGCAGGTCCGGAGTAATGTGAGCAGTAAGCATTCACAACACTCACAAATAACTGTTTAATATACTCTTCTACACAGTGGGATATGGAAAGCTCAACAAGGAATGTCATGCAATGCCTCTACATGGAACTTTGACAAAGTGACCTTATTCCAATGAATGCAGCACAAGTCATGTCACAACAAGGTAAGACTTCGTCCTCCCAACCCCATATCAGCCAAGAAAGGCATTATTGCAGATAGGACCATATTGAAGGATACTTACATTTCAAAATGAGAGGGCATCAGTTCCATCTTTGTGCTTTGTAAGTCTGCAGATACCACTTTTAAGATCATCTGTGATTACTTCTTCTTAACAGAGGTGACTGTCTTCAATCTTCAATAACCAATGACGTGGTCAAGTTTGCTTGTGACCAGCAATTGCAGCTCGCACAACTGTTCACTCCACGCAGGATACTATGATTACAGGTGATTTTGAACTGCACTGCGAAAATGGCTGAGTAATGTAATTGCCACTTGATGATCATCGTGTTGCTCGCAACTACAGCCCTCATGGTAAAAAGAAAATAGTGACACTGCCCTCTCAGGGTGCAGTGGCCATTTTCCATTTCCAGTGCACATTTACAAGTCTCATGAGTATGCAAGGCAACACAGGTCCTGTTTGGCACAGTGACTCCCAGGTTCCGTCTGATAATCTAGCTACATGTTCCCTTTCATTTTGTCACTCTCAGCCAGCTCATCAGTATTGAACAAAAACCAAAAGAACTGCAGATGCTGTAAATCAGAAGCATCTGTCTGAAGAAGGGTCATTGGACCTGAAAAGTTAACTCTGATTTTTTTCTTCATAGATGCTACCAGGCCTGCTGAGCTTTTCCAGTAACTTCTGTTTTTGTTCCTGATTTATAGCATCCGCGGTTCTTTTGGTTTCCATCAGAATTGAGCCTGCACAGACTTCCACACCCCTGAGGGACTTACATCTTCAGCTTTTGGCATTACCTCCTGAGCCCCAACCTCATAGTCTAGTAATGCACATCATCATATTGCAACATCTCCCCACTGAGACCATAAGGTTGGTGACTGTTGATAGCAGCCTATCACAATATCCTAAATACACCAATGCCCACTATATGGCAAGTTTCCATCTCAAAAGCTTTTGACCCCTCTCCAGCTCAGTATGCTGCCTCCAAACCCCACAGTTATCTTCCCTAAATGTCCTACCACAGCAGTTGCATTTAATAACTGCCTTTGACTTTCATTAAATTGACCCCCTTGACTGACGGTCGCCCATCCTCCTCACTGACTTTGATGCATAGCCTGACTTACGACCCCTGACCAGACTCCTGACTGACTCCTGACTGATCTGTGTGCAGCTCCCAGACTGACCTGACAAAAGGCCTGACTGGTTGTATTGAATCCACATGACTGAGCATGGCTCACTGCCCAAACTGCAGTGATATGGACCCTGGCCTGTGACTGTTCCAAGTGATCAACTAACCATGTCCAAGCCCCTGGACTGAGATCGGATGTCGCTCTTGACTTAATGGACCAGGAACCCCTGACTGATGAAAGCTTCCTGGTTTGACTGGGGAATACTCCCCTCAGACTTTGAGACTTGGCCATTTGGTTGAAAGACATTCAGTGTGTTTGCCAAGTATCTGGCTGGTACATGGTGCAAGTGTGGGAGTGAGGTAACGTGGTGCCATATAACAACATGTCCACCACTTTGACTGATCACTGCTGACAACCATGACAGGCTGCCTAGCTTAGTGTCTGCACTAAAGAGAAAGGCAAGACAGCACTATTATAACCCTTTAAAGTCTGGCAGGTGGGGAAAAGCACAAAAAGGCAAGTCAAGGCTTGGATGTTGTGAGTACATCCAAACAGACGCAAAGTGATGAGAGCTAAGAGACCAAAAGATGCTCGCTGTTTGCATCAGGAGGTGGGTGCCAGTCCCTGAATGTAACGTGTCCTGGCGGCAACATCACAATCAAAAGGGCAGAGACATGTTGTAAGTGGGTCAGAGAGGGTAGAGTGAGCCTGGTATGTGTTGGATGCCAAGATGCATGAGTGGGGCGTGTGCAGGTGGTTGCTACCCATGGACTGTGCCCTGAGATCTTGCTGAATGGTATCCAAGATGGAGGACGTTGTGGTTTTGCCACTGAAAAGCTCTTCGCTAGCCATCTCACATGATTTTCCCAATGTTCTCATCAGGGCCCACGTCATTCAGTGCCTGGGAAGATTCGATCCACAGATACAAGTATATACATATGTTACAAATAAGTTACCAACTAATCAATGGAGACTTTTGAGCTATTGTCTAATATATCATGAGAAAATACAATGATTTAGAAATGAAGACTTTTTTTTAAAGTCTGCCAACAAAACCGTTGCAATCCACATATCATTTTCATGCTCACACATTGAGAAATATATAAGGCTATTACCAAAAACAAAATATGTTTTACACAATCGTAGCCTCAATAAAATTAATCAACAAAATTACAAATGCATGGCAGAAAGAAAATAAAGAATAATCTCAGGAGGGTAATGGTATATGATTTTTATTTCCAGACATGAGTTATAGCGGGTGTCACAAATGTGAATTAAAATCATATTTCACTGTCCTCCTTTGCATATTATATTTATAATAATCATCATGTCTTATGATGAAATAATTTTGTTACAAATACTGAACTTGCTTTAAAGGCCCAAATTATAGTACATGGACTGCCTTTCAGCTCTTTCAAAGCTGATCCCACTGCCGAGCAATCAAATACCAAAATTCAAGCCTCAGCTCAAATCCTGCCTGGTTATAAATGTATCAGTAGTTGCATGACAAAGCAAACATTTTGCCAAGTAACTCCACAGAAAATTAAATTTATCTGTTATGCATAATATCTTCAAATTACTTCTCATGCAAAAGCTAAAGAGCCATTCTCTCATTTTTTAAAATTCTAGACAGCTTTAAGGTAGCTGAAAATAAGTAGGGGAAAGATACAGGAATTGTTGGGAATTTCTGGGTTAGTTTATGGAAGAAATGCTTTCATGATTGATAATGTGATAACTTCCACTCTTTCAAGTGATTCCTTCTTGCTTTCAGCAGCGGGTGTGTGGAGAGAATGCGAGCCAGGAAGGAACTAATATATTCGGGCATTCTTCTGGAAATCTAGAGTAGAGGGAATGGAAGCTAGGGCAGTTGCATGCTACTCTTGCAGGATGTGGGAGGTAAGGGTCACTGCTGGTGTCCCCTCTGACTTCACCGGCGAGAAGTGCACCCAACCTCAGCTCCTCAAAAACCGTGTTAGGGGACAGGAGCTGGAGCTGGATGAACTCCGGATCATTCGGGAGGCTGAGGGGTGATAGAGAAGAGTTATAAGGAGGTGGCCACACCAAAGGTACAGGAAAAAGGTAGCTGGGTGACTGTCAGGAGGGGGAAAGGGAATGGGCAGAGAGTGCAGGGATCCTCTGTGGCTGTTCCCCTCAATAATAAGTATACTGTTTTGGATACTGTTGGCGGGGAACGACCTACCAGGGGAAGGCCATAGCGGACAGGTCTCTGGCACTGAACCTGGCCCTGTGGCACAGAAGGGATGGGGGGAGAAAAGGAGAGCAATTGTAGTGGGGGATTCAATAGTAAGAGGCACAGACAGGCGGTTCTGTGGATGCGAACAAGGCGAATGGATGGTATGTTGCCTCCCAGGTGCCAGGGTCCATGATATCTCGGATCCTGTCTTCAGGATCCTTAAGGGGGAGGGTGAGCAACCAGCAGTCATGGTACACATTGGTACCAATGACATAGGTAGAAAAAGGACTGAGAATGTGAAAAACGAGTACAGGGACTTAGGTTGGCAGCTGAAGTCCAGGACAAACAGGGTAGTTATCTCTGGATTACTGCCAGTGCCACGTGATGATGAGGTAAGAAATAGGGAGAGAGTGCAGCTAAACATGTGGCTACAGGGCTGGTGTAGGAGGGAGGGCTTCCACTATGTGGATAATTGGAGCACATTCTGGGGAAAGTGGGACCTGTACAGTAAGGACGGGTTGCACCTGAACTGGAAGGGCACAAATATCCTGGGAGGGAGATTTGCTCGAGCTATACGGGATGGTTTAAGCTAGGTTGGCAAGGGGTGGGGAACTGGATTCGTAATTCAGAGGATGAGGTATTCAGTCTTCCAACAGACACAACAGGGAGTGAAGTTGCTAATAAAGAAATGCGGTCGATGGAGCATAATTGTGGACACAGGGATGTTTTGAAGTGTGTATACTTCAATGCTATAAGTATCAGAAATAAGGCGGATCAACTTAGAGCATGGGTCCCTACTTGGAATTATGATGTTGTGGCCATTACAGAAACTTGGGTAACTCAGGGACAGGAATGGTTGTTGGAAGTTCCGGGATTTAGATGCTTTAAAAGGAATAGGGAGGGTGGTAAAAGAGGCGGGGGAGTGGCATTGCTAGTCAGGGCTAGTATAGCAGCTACTGAAAGGCAGTTTGAGAATGATATGTCGACAGAGTCAGTTTGGGTTGAGGTTCAGAACAAGAAAGTAGCAGTCACTTTGTTGGGGGTTTTTTACACACACCTTAAAAGTTGCAGAGAAGTGGAGGAGCGGATTGGGAGGCAGATACTGGAAAGGTGCAGAAGTCACAGGGTTGTAGTCATGGGTGACTTCAACTTTCCAAATATTGATTGGAAACTTTTTAGTTGTAATAGTTTAGATGGAGTGGATTTTGTCCACTGAGTTCAAGAAGGATTCCTGACACAGTATGTAGATAGACAAACACAAGGAGAGGCTACTTTGGATTTGGTGCTTGGCAATGAACTGGGCCAAGTGTTAGACCTGTTGGTAGGAGAGCATTTTGGCAGTAGTGATCATAACTCTGTTACTTTTACAATAGTCATGGAAAAGGATAGGTACATACAGCAGGGTAAGGTTTATAATTGGGGGAAGGGTAATTACAATTCTGTTAGGCAAGAACTGGGTAACATAAAATGGGAACAGATGCTGTTAGGGAAGAGCACTATTGAAATGTGGAGATTGTTCAAGGAATGCATACTGTGTGTGCTCGGTATGTTTGTCCCTAGCAGGCAGAGAAGATGCGTTTGAGTGAGGGAGCCTTGGTTCTCAAGACAGGTCAAACGACTGGTTAAGAGGAAGAAGAATGCTTATATAAGGTTTAGGAAACAAGGAACAGAAAAGGCTCTAGAGGGATACAAGTTAGCCAGGAAGGAGCTGAAGAAAAGGCTTAGGAGATCGATAAGGGGGCATGAGAAAACCTTGGCAGACAGGATCAAGGAAAATTCCAAGGCTTTTTACACGTACGTGAGGAGTAAGAGAATGACCAGACAAAGGGTAGGGCCGATCAAGGATTGTGAAGGGAATTTGTGCACGGAGCCTAAAAAGATGGGAGAGGCCCTTAATGAATACTTTTCTTCGGTATTCACAACTGAGAGGGACCTTGTTGTAGAGGAGGACAGTGTGAAACAGGCTGGTAGGCTAACGGAGGTCGATGTTAGTCAGGAAGATGTACTAGGAATTTAGAGAAACTTGAAGATAGGTAAGTCCCCAGGGCCTAATGGGGTTTATCCAAGGATTCTATGGGAAGCAAGGGAAGAGATCGTAGAGCCTTTGGCGATGATCTTTTCGTCCTCACTGTCCATGGGTATAGTGCCAGAAGATTGGAGAGAGGCAAATGTCATTCCCTTGTTCAGAAAAGGGAATAGGGATAACCCCGGAAATTACAGGCCAGTTAGTCTTACGTCAGTGATGAGCAAATTATTGGAAAGGGCTCTGAGAGATAGGATTTATGATCACTTGGATAGGCACAGTTTGATTTGTGATAGTCAGCATGGATTTGTGAGGGGTAGATCATGCCTCACAAACCTTATTGAATTCTTTGAAGAGGTGACCAAACGCGTGGATGAAGATAGAGCAGTGGATATGGTATATATGGATTTAAGTAAGGCGTTTGATAAGGTTCCCCATGGTAGGCTCATGCAGAAAGTAAGGAGGCATGGGATAGGGGGAAATGTGGCAGATTGGATTCAGAATTGGCTGACCCTTAGAAGACAAAGGGTGGTAGTGGACGGAAAATATTCAACATGGTGTTCAGTTACAAGTGGTGTACCACAAGGATCTGTTCTGGGTCCACTTCTATTTGTGATTTTTGTGAATGATTTGGATGAAGGAGTGGAAGGGTGAATTAGTAAGTTTGCAGATGATGAGAAGGTGGGTCGAGTTGTAGATAGTGTGGAGGGCTGTTCTAGGTTACAAAGGGACATTGATAGGGTGCAGAGCTGGGCTGAGAAGTGGCAGGTGGAGTTTAACCCTGAAAAGTGTGAGGTGATTCATTTTGGAAGGACAAATTTGAAAGCAGAATACAGGGTTAATGGAAGATTCTTGGCAGTGTGGAGGAGCAGAGGGATCTTGGGGTTCATGTTCACAGTTCCCTGAAAGTTGCCACCTAAGTGGATAGAGTTGTTCAGAAGGCATATGGTGTGTTAGCTTTCATTAATAGAGGGATTGAGTTCAAGAGCCGTGAAGTTATGCTCCAGTTATACAAAAGCCTGGTTCAGCCACATCTGGAGTATTGCGTCCAGTTCTGGTTGCCTCATTACAGGAAAGATGTGGAAGCCTTGGAAAAGGTGTAGAGGAGATTTACCAGGATGCTGCCTGGAATGGAGGGAAGGTCTTATGAGGAAAGGTTGAGAGAGCTCGGGCTTTTCTCTTCAGAACGACGAAGGATGAGAGGTGACTTGATAGAGGTGTACAAAATGATCAGAGGTATAGATAGAGTGGACAGAGAGACTTTTTCCTTGGGTGAGATAGCTATTACAAGGGGGCATAGTTTTAAAGTGAGTGGAGGTAGATATAGGGGAGACGTCAGAGGTAGGTTCTTTACTCATAGAGTGGTTGGGGCGTGGAATGCATAACTGGAAAGGGTAGTGGAGTCGGCCTCATTAAGGGCATTTAAGCAGCTATTAGATAGGCATATGGATGATAGCATAAGATAGGGGTGGAGGTTAGATAGACTTTAGGTTTCGGGTAAAATTTCGGCACAATATCGTGGGCTGAAGGGCCTGTATTGTGCTGTACTGTTCTATGTTCTATGATTCACTTTATCCCACCTTACTCCTGTTCCTTTTCCAACCATCATAGCGCACTGAAGACCCTTGTGAATTCTTATTAAGATTTCTCTCCTCCTTTGCTTTTTCAACTTCTAAATCACCCCGCTTCAGTGATTTAAATCTCCATCTCAAATAGCTACTCTCTTTCTACTAATTTCACTGCCTTCTACTTTTCCTAAACATTTTAATTTTGCAAGGTCATCAATATGAGGGAATAATGATGGAAGGACTTGGTCCCTTGGAGCTGCCTTGCTACAGACAGTTTTTTTTTAAATTAGCATTCCATCAGTGTGATCATAGTCATAGAATCATAGAGATCTACAGCACAGAAAAAGGCCCTTTGGCCCATTGTGTCCATGCTGGTCAAAAACAATCATTTAACTATTCTAATCCGATTTTCCAGCACTTGGTCTGTAGCTTTGAGTGCATGTCTAAATACTTCTTAAATGTTATGAGGGTTTCTGTCTCTGCCTCCCTTACAGGCAGCAAGCTCCAGCTTTCCTCCAGCCTCTGGTTGAAAATACCTTTCCTCATATCTCCTCTAAACCATCTGTGCCTTACATTAAATCAATGCCCCCAGGTCATTGATCCCTCCAACAAGGGGAAAGGTTTCTTCCTGTCTATCCTACCTATGCCCCCCATAATTTTTATACATCTTAATTGTGTCCCCTCTCAATCTCCTCTGCTTGAAGGAAAACAACTTCAATCTGTCCAATCCCTACTCATAACTGAAACTCTCCAGCTCAGGCAACATCCTGGTAAATCACCTCTGCCATCTTTTCCAGCATCGTCTCATCCTTTCTCTCATGTGGATTCCAGAGCTGCACACAATACTAAACAAGGTTTTATCTAGTTCCAGCGCAACCTCCCTGCTCTTAAACTCTATGCCTCCACTAATAAAGGCAAGTATACCATATGCGACTTTAACCACTTTATCCATTTGCCCTGTTATCTTAAGGGACCAGAGTACATGTACACTAAGGTCCCTCTGATCCTCAGTGTATCGCAGGATCCTATTGTTCAACGTGTAGTGCCTTGCCTAGTTTGCCCTGTCTAAGTCCATTGCCTCAAATTTATTCGGATTGAATTCCAACTGCCACTGATCAGCCCATCGGACCAGGTCCTCCATATTTTCTATCCGCCTAAGGCTACCCTCCTCACTACTTATCACCCCAGCAACTTTCATATCATCCGTGTACTTACTGATCAACATTGCTATATTCAAATCTAATTCATTGATGTAAGTCACAAATAGCAAGGGCTTCACCTGTGGGACACTACTAAACAAAGACTTCCAGTTGGAAAAATGCTATCAACTATTATCCCCTGTTTCCGACCATTGAGCCAATTGTGGATCCAGTTTGCCGATTTCCTAGGATCCCATGGGCTGTTACCATCACTATTAGTTTCCCATGTTGGAACTTATCGAAAGCCTTGCTGAAGGACAAGTAGACTATCTCAAACACATTGCCCTCATTAACACACCTGGTCACCTTCCCAAAAATATCAATCAAGTTAGTCAGATGTGATATCCCCTTAACAAAATCTTGTTGACTGTTCTTGATTAATCCCTGCTTCTCTAAATGTATTTTAAGTTTGTTCCTCAGAATTGCCTGTAGTTTCCTCATTTATCTCTTGATCCCTTCCTGAATAATGGTACTCCAATCCTTCGAACCCTGTCTTGTGGCCAGAGAGGAACTGAAAATTTTTGCAGGTGCTCCTATTGTTTCTTCCCTTGCCTCTCTGCACAATCTGGACACATTTCATCTGGTCCTGGATATTTGTCTACTTTTAAACCCACCAAACTACATCGTCTCCATCTATGCTAATTTCTTTAATTGTATCACAGACCTTCTCCCTGATTTCTATATCCATTGTTCCAATTCCTGTGATCAGGTATATGAGTTGATAAAGAGCAAAACAAAGCTGTTATGTATTGTTTAAATCAGAATTCTTGTCTAAGTCTGCAAATTTTAAAGTAGGTGCTTTTTTAAAGGTAGCATTAGGTACCTTTAAATTCTTTCTGGAGACTTTTCCACAACACAGGATTCTTCAATTCACCTCTCTGGCTTTGTTTTTTTTTAACTAACTTTTCACAAACACTTGCACCAAGGTGCTCCAATCCATTGTTTTTTGGTCCTCTATATTATATACAATAGCACATAGAGCTTTGTTTGGAGGCATTATGATTGATTACCCTATTTTTGATGATTAAGCAAATTTTCACGCAGCCAGTAAACATTTATGAAGAAGTTGTGGTGAGCTGTGTATGACACAGAATGTCATCCAATTGTATTTAAAACTACCCTCTGATGGCGGGTTCTCCTTTCAGGATCAACAGTGCCAACTGTCAATTGTGTAAGGCTATATGATGGCACAACACTGGCATGGATGCCAAACACATGTTGTAGTAGCAGTGGTATCTGTGTGCTAGTACAAAAACAGATGTACTTCATCTTCTATACCTCCTGCCATATCTTCACAGCATCTGCAGATCTAACATCTTAAAATCTGTTTCATATTTTTCCATAATCATTCCTAGAAACATAGCAGATAGGAGCAGGAGTAAGCTATTAGACCCCTTAAGCCTGCTCTGCCATTCATTATGATCATGGCTGATCATCTCAATAGCCTAATCCTGCCCTCCCCCCATCACTTGATTCCTTTAGCTACAAGAACTATAACTACTCCTTTCTTGAAATCATATAATGTTTTGGCCTCAAGCACTTTCTGTGGTGGTGAATTGCACAGGCTCACCACTCTCTAAGTGAAGAAATTTCTCTTCATCTCAATCCTAAATTGTTTACCGCTTATCCGTAAACTATGGCCTTGCTTCCAGAATACCCCACCATTAGGAACATCCTTTTTGCATCTAACCTGTCTAATCCTATTAGAATTTTATAGGTTTGTATGGAATCCTCCTCATGCTTTTAAACTTCAGTGAATGTAACCCTAATTAATTCAATCTCTCCTCATACATCAGTCCTACCATCCCAGGAATCAATTTGGTGAACCTTTGCTGCACACCCTCTAGAGCAAGAACATCCTTCCTCAGATAAGGAGACTAAAGCTGCACACGACATTCCAGGTGTGGCCTCATCGATGCCCTTCTTTACTGCCTGCTGCACCTGCACATTTACTTTCAGACTCTATTTTATCCCTTCTCAATAAATTCTCTGGTCTTCCTTTGCTGACTTCTGAACTGTTTCCAGTCCTCTTGTCTTTGTTTTTCCCTTGTCAATTTGTACGCGTATTTTTTTGCCTCTCATGCCATCTCTAACTTCCCTTGTAAGTCGTGCTTCTGACTGAGTTGGAGCCAATGATGACTTTGTTGACTTTGAAGTTTTGAATGCAGGAGGGAAGCTCCTATCCTAAGAAGTCAACACTGCAGATGGCACTGATATTGCCATATGTTGAATGGCATACTGCACTGCATGCAACTACTGCCCAATGATATAACTCAATTAGGAGATGGAAGTACTTTAATGACTGTTGAACTTCACCAAATTCTCAAATCGCCTTCTACTGTTATATTCAAGGACTAATGCAATTATTCAAACCAGAGCTCCAAGTGAAATCTGTGTCTTTCCATATAAATCAGGAGAAGCACCACAAAGCATTTATCTCGTATCATGCGGCCTCTCAGGAACCATCACCACTGCTGTCCTTTTATCCGTGATACCTTTCCAACATTTCAAACTGTTTGTTTCTGTGCTGGTGAGAAACATAAGCCTAGATTTTCTAATAGCCAGATGGTAGTTATTCCAGCATTGATGGGAAGTGTGCATAGGGACCCTGCAGAATCCCCGTTGGAGCAGGTTCCGAAAGAATTTCCCAGGAAATTGAAGATTCAGCTGCAGAATTCCTCCATATCTGGAAACCTCTGAAAGTTTCCATTTAAATCAGAGACTTTGGGTTGTTCTGATCAAATTAAGTCAATGAGTTACTCAGATAAAGTTTGACCTTGAAATACATAAACTAAATAGACTAACCCCTGAGTAACTATTAAACTGATCCTAAACTTCCCTCGCTCACACCCAACTACACCTCCCTCAGATCACTTACACCATACTCCAGGTCCTGAACCAAAGCTCCCACCAGAATATACCCACCCCGTTCCAACCCCCACCAGACCCAACCTGACATCTGCCCAATCTCACTGGACTGAATCCAACAAACCCACCGCCTTCACCCACTTCACCAGATCCAAACTGACCCTGCCACACCCCACCGCCTGCTGGACCCAACAGAGCCAACGCCTGCTCCACCAACCCCCCAGTGGGCCTGAAATCCTCCATACTCGACCAAAGCCCTTGTTTACCCTTCCACACCCAATTTCTCTCACACACTCCGACCTGCCCTAAACTCTCTATCATTTACCTTGCCAATTAGCAACCTGGCACCCTATCCATTTGGCACCCTACCTCCTTATGGCTTAGCGAGTGACTCACCTGGCATCCTACACTGGCACTTGCTTAGCACCCTGACACCATTCCCAGCTGGATATCTACTAAACTGGCACTACACTCCATACTCATCTGCAATACTACTCTGGTGGGCATCCTACCTACCTGGCACCTCTCTACCTGGCACTGTATATGCCAGCACCCTAACCTCACACTTTATCATTTGAAGGCAGGTGACTCCAAGTACTTTTAAATTTCAAATGGACTGTTGTGAAAAGAGTGGATGGTTTGCGTTCCTCTGACAGTTCTGCATTCTGAAAGAATGGTCAGAATGGAAGCACAGCTCGGTATTTCTGAGGGTACCCTGAATGGAATTACCTGTTAGAAATACCCAGCTTCTTTTATCATACAAAAGAAGGGTTGGAGTAACAACCTGTTTGTGACTGCCACTTCAGAAAATCCGGTCCATTAATACTCTCTTCTAAAAAAGCAAACAATGATAGTTTAGGAGATGATACTGTACTTTTTGCTTTTGCTTGCACTGTTTGTCAACTGCTGCAATTTAAAGATAGACTAAAATTGCTAAGTACTTAAAGTAACGTCAGTTCAAATTTCCAAAAATCTTGGCCAACCTTAAGGAAATGCTTAGAGAATAGATACGTTTCATATGGATTTTCAAAACATGTTTAATAATAGAGATGTATAAGAAAATAAAATGACATGCTCAATTGAGAGGTTTTCTTGAAGTGCATAACAGACAATTTAAAAACGTGATCAAATAGGAATAAAAATTATGGAGAAACTGCTATTGCACAACGGGGCCTGACAGCAAGTGGGGAGGGTAAGGCACATATTCAGGGGTAGAGCAGCTGGCTACTCAGAGAAAGCCAATTAGATAGGTATGGATGAGGGCTCAAGCTAATCATTTGTCAGATATCAGTAGGAAGTCGATGGCCTTGCTGTCATCTCGCAGTGTCAAAGGTCAGAGCTCCATATTTAAACAGCACTTAGACAGGCATTCACACCCTGTTATCCAACAGTAACAGTATGGCTGGATCTGCTGCACTTCTACCTCATGCCCCTCTTCAGATCAGTCCCGTGCCTTCCAACCACTAAATCTCTGGAACTACACCACGAACCGTCCCTACACCTTGTCATCCTCAACCACCTCTCTAATGTTCTTGACATGACCTCTTTTATCCTTAAATTAAAGGACTTCCTCATTGAACCCCTTGCACAACCCTTCATCTCCCATAATCATGCTTGACCTGTCTCTGAACGTTGACCTTCCTTGTGTTGTCCAAAAGCAAGTTTATTACTCAGACACCAATTATACCATCGATTCAAAACCATAGTTTCTTGCAGTCTCAAGATGATCAAACTTGACCTCTGTAGATGTTAGTCCTCCAACTATATGTGAATACTGACCTTGGTTCTCTGTTCCTTTATATTTTGTGTGCCCTTTTCTTTATAACAAGATGCCCAGGATATTTACTGAAGACAGTTCATGCCCGATCTGCGGATTTGATAGTTAAACTACTAAACACTTACTATTGTAAAAGAAACAGAATGATATCTAAACAACCTCAAACAGTTGTGATACTGCTCACATCGTTCTGACTAATACCCTATACTCATACCAGATGTGGGGTGTAGCTAACATGTCTGATAATTTTTTTCTAGCCAATAACCTTATTGACATAAATTTAAAGTCTGGCGCTCTTGTGGTGAAGTGGTAATGCCCCCACTCTGAAACAGGAGGCCTTGGTTCAAGTCTCACCTGCTCCAGTGGTGTGTAAAACATCTCTGAACAGTTTAATTAGGGGAAAAAACATCAAAGTTGGATTATCACACCAAAATATAACTAACGATAGGGCTCAGGAAAATGCTAACACCATGTGCCATTCTTCTTTTATTTAGTCAGCCATGTTTTCTCCTTTCACAGCTGTCACCCAGTCTCAATGTATCAATACCTCCTCTCTCCACTTGAACAAATCTAAGCAAACAAGAACAGCTTCTACTCATCCTAATCCACAGGAAGACTACCCTGCCTGTTGCATGCCACCTGTAACCAGCCATGAAGTACATTTGCTGCATACTTAATAGCTAAGTGTTCTGGACAATTGTGTTTTGATAACTATGCATGATTGCTAACGTGCCAACTTCACATTCACTCCCTCCAGCACTGAAGTACAGTGGCAGCAGTTTGTGTCATCTATAGGATGTATTGTGGAACTCACCAAGGCTTCACTAGCACCTTGCATACCTGTGACCTCTACTATTTAGATGGACAAGGTAGAATACACATGAGAACAGCACCATCTACAAGTTCACCTTCAAGTCACACACCATTCCGACTTGGAATGCATTCACTGTTCCTTGGTCAAAATTCTGGAATTCCCTTCTTAACAGCATTATGGATGTAGCTACATCCCATGAACTTCAGTGTTTCAAGAAGAAGGCTCAGCTCATCTTTTTCTTGTTCAATCACAAGATGTGGGAATCGCTAGCTTGGCCATCATTTATCACCCACCTGTAATGGCCCAGAGAACAGTTGAGAATCAACTACATTGCTATGTGTCTGGAGTTAGGTCAGACCAGGCAAGTATTGGAGTTTCCTTCCCGAAGGACATGAGCAAATCAGATAGGCTTTTCCCGAACAATTGAAACTCTTAATTCCAAATTTTATCCAATTTAAATTCCTCCATCTGCTATGATGGGATTCAAACCCAGGTCCGCCGAATACAGATAATACCATTGGGTCATCACCTCCCCATCAATCAAGAATTAGAGACTGGTGATAAATATTGGCCTAGTCATCAAAACTCAAATTTTGTGAAAGAATTTTAACAAAGAAGACCCTGACATTTGACACCAGAAAGCCTGATTTGTCCTCAGTCAATGGTAAACTTAAATAATTTTCAGCCTGCCATCAGTATGTTGATATTTTGCCTCCACACCACTTAACTGCCCCAGTACATTATTTTCCATTCCCTGGGGTTCACAAGTTATTGGCTATACATATATACGTGGTAATGCACATGAGATTTGTGCAGCCTACATACCGGCTTCTTATTCCAGTCCCCTTTTCATGCCATCCTAACAAGATATTAGGTTTAAAGATGTTCTCTGGGTTATGTGAGGCAAGAGGTTTGCTGTGCTACCAATTAGTGATCCTAAGCCTGGGAGAATATCTGTTGCATAAGCACAATTTGGCAAAAGGATTCAGAGAAAAAAAAACCTTTAAACAGAGGATAGAGCATAGAATTTGCTGGTAAAATTAGTGTTGAGAAATAATCTTAACATATCTTGAACAGAAATAAAATAATTTGGCTAGAGGACAACTTAACTTTCCTTGCTGTGAAAAGACAGCAGACAGTAGCTCAAATATTGCTGATGACACCAGAATTGGTGGTGTAGTGACAGTGAAGAAGGTTATCTAAGATTACAAGTGGATCTTGATCAACCGAGGCAGTGGGCCGAGGAGTGGTAGATGGAGTTTAATTTGGATAAATGCAAGGCGTTGCATTTTGGTAAAACAAATAAGTGCAGGAATTATACAATTAATGGCAGTGCTCTAGGGAGTGTTGTTGAACTGAGAGACCCAAGAGTTCAGGTACGTAATTCTTTGAAAGGTGTGTCACAGGCAGACAGGTTGGTTAAAAAGATGCATGGCACACTCTCCTTCATTGTTCAGACCATTGAGCATAGGAGTTGGGACATCATGTTGCTGTTGTATACGAGGTTGGTAAGGCCACCTTTGGAGTGCTGTGTACAGTTCTGATCACCCTACTATAGGAAGGATATTATTAAGTTGTAGAGGGTGCAGAAAAGAGTTACAAAGATTTTAGCGGGACTGGGGTTTCTGGGTTGTAAGGAGAGGCTGGGATGTTTTTCAATGCAGCGTAGGAGGTTGAGGGTGACATTATAGAGGTTTATAAAATCATAAGGGACATGGATAAGGTGAATAGCAAAGGTCTTTTCCTTTGGGTAGGGGAGTTCAAAAATAAAGGGCATATTTTTGAGGTGTTAGGAGAAGGATTTAGAAAGGGCCTGAGAGGTCTCACACAGAGAGGGTGATTCATATGTGGAATGAACTGCCAGAGGAAGTTACAACATTTGAAAGACATTTGGACAGCTACATGAATAGGAAAGGTTTAGAGGGATATTGCCAAATCCAGGCAAATGGGACAAGTTTAGTTTGGGAAACTTGGTTGGCATGGACAAGTTGAACTATAGATCTGTTTCTGTGCTGTATGACTCTATGACTCTATAATCACTGATGTGATTGTGTTGGTGTAATTTCTGTGCAAATTATAAAATAGCTGAATAATTATATAGTATAACCATATTTTCCAATGTAGTCTTGTAATGTATAGAGTACCTTTGTGTTGTATTATTAACTAGCTTTCCCGCAAGTGCAGTCCCTCACTTTTATTCTATGACCATGAAATATGGAATTATGGCCATGCACTTCTTTTCACTGGGCAGCAAACTAATGGCCAAATTAGATACTCATCAAATGGAAATGTCTAATGTCCAAAGTTTTCATGGCAAGATCTGACATAATTACAATTAGAGACTTGTAGCTCTAAATGAGTGATGATAGGCAGAGCAGTGGGAGATTCGGAATCTCCATTACAAATCTAAATAAGTAAAGAGAATTAATCCAGGCCTGTTGATGGTTGTTGGGGGTTGGGGTAAGTCGGGATGGTGGTGGCGGAAGTGGTAGTATGGTGAGGGGTAATGATGGTTGAGGATGGGACATTAGGAAGGTGGAGAGTAATTATTTAAAAGCAATACTAACGTAAAAACTTTCTGTTAGATTTTTGGGACAGTTCTCAGGACAAATTCTAAAGATTATTGGTTAGACCATTAAATATTAACTTATCATCCATTAATTACATTTTTATTCCATTGTCATCATAGGAGCACAATTTACATGAGATAATGAAGCACTATGGTGAAAATTTGATCTCTGTAGCATTGCTTCCAGTTGCATTATGGAATCCTAGTGAGATGCACTGACCATGAGTTGCTTCTGCTGAGATTTCTTATGAAGGTATTCCTAGCATATGGCAGAGATCTGTGAAAGAATACAATCCTGATTGTTCACAGCCTAATAATTCATGCCTTGTTCAGGATATCTAATTTGAGTCTTGCAACTACAAGAGCAGGTCAGCACTAGCATTATTTAAAATCATCAGGTGCTCAACTTGCAAGCAACGTTATAATGAAGGTATTCTGTTATCACATAGACTCCAGATGTGCTCCGGAGGTTTTTGAAGGTGTTCTGGTATGTTTCTCTATTTGGTAGGGTGTGTTGTTGGGTCCTCACAGTGAGGTCAAAAGGGTTAGTGACCTGTCCACACCACACAACAGATGCAAGGTAACAGTGACAATGGTTGTGGTCTCCTATGCAGACTAGTGACAGATGAATGCCCTGCTAACTTGGAACCAGACTCCTTTTTGCTCCTTGGCAATGACAGGAGGTTACCTGGCAGGCCAGCCAGTGCATGTGGTATTGCAATTTGCATCCTCATGAGCATTCTACAGTTTACTGCCTTATCAAAGTCCTTAGGAGCAGAAGCTGTCTGCAACCTCACCCTTCAGCTGCCTGGAAACATTCTCTCTCCCAGGCAATCTGGCTGCAGCTCACTTATGCCTAATGACTCATCAAGTGTAATCCCACCACTATATTAGCCTTAAAGGTATGTGCTAATATCTGAATCAGTCGCTGTGGATATCACATTAAGTGATGAGCCCTCTTCGCCAATTCTGTATTGTTGCTCTCTCCTTCCTTCTTGAGTTGTAGCCGAGCTGATGGCAGGTCTTGGGTGTCAGAAAGCAGGAATTCAGGAAGGAAAGATTGATTTGAGGGAAGGACGATGGAATGTTATGCAAGTTAACCATGACCTCACTTTCAGCAGCTCTCTCATCATGTAGACAACAAGATGAGGGCCAGCTGGAAGTTGAGAGGGGCATAATACAGAAATCATAGAATTCCTACAGTTAGGAGGCAGGCCATTCAGCCCATTGAGTCTACACCAACCCCCTGAAGAGCAGGATTTATACAGTTAATGGTACTGCTCTGGGGAGTGTTTTAGAACTGAGAGACCTAAGGGTTCAGGTACATAATTCTTCGAATTATCCTTGCATTTCCCTACACACTATGGGCAATTTAGCATGGCCAATCTACATAACCTGCACATCTTTGGACTGTCGGAGGAAACCGGAGCACCCGGAGGAAATCCACACAGATGTCAGGAGAATGTACAAACTCCACACAGACAGTAGCCCAAGGCCGGAATCGAACCCGGGTCTTTGGCGCTGTGAGGCAGCAGTGCTAACCACTGAACCACTGTGCCGCACCAAATGTATCATCATCCTTACAGTTCTCAGTGAAGCCAGATCCCTTAGCTCTAAAGTTGCTGGCTCCATGTTACTGACAGCTATCTTCTCCTTCAGGTCTAGAGGTGCATGTATCCATGTCTTCTACTGGCTCTGCTACTGTGGAACCTTCTTGTCCCGCAAGAAAAAAGGCAGAACATCAGTGATTACATGTGATTGTGCTTGGGTGATTTGCATGCCATAGCTGAATAACTGGAAATTTGCAAAGGTAGGTGTAAGGCTGGCAGCATCAGCGGGAATGTGAGTGTAAGTTGGAGTGTCTGAATGGTATAATAAGCCCTGAGTTCCAGGGAATACTGCTGGATCACTGACAATAGTATAGTCCAGTGCCAGAGGTTGGTGATACAGTGACTAGGAGATGCCATATGAAGTTTTTCACCGACTTTCAGCAGCCACTTGAAGACATTCCTGGGCACTGCTGCCACATATACCCATGACACCATTCTCATAGACTCCAGCAACTTAAAAGAGAACTCTAGAAAATAGCAAACACTTGTACAATTGTAGCAAAAACCAGTAGAAATCAATCAAGCACTAACACAAAAGTAGTTGTTGATCCACTCAACTAGCATTTTTGAAGAGGTCCTTGCTACAGCTAAACACAGCTTCAGCTGTGTAAGATTAAGAGTGGGCTTCAGCTGGAGCATTGAGCACCAAAGTAGAAGCAATTGCATCAAATCAATGTTACATACTGATTGATAAAGGATTGCCTTGTCAGTGTGCTTCTGGGACTACTTACCATATACATGCTCATGGTTTCACCCAGATGACATCTGACGCACTGGTCAAAATTTTTCATTCACCGGATTTTCAAGGAACACGTATTTAAAAAGTGCATCTTTGCACAATTTAATTAATGAGCTGTAAATTATGGAGAAAAATAGGCAACCTTTGTATAAGACAGCAGAAAATATAAAACCAGAAGATTTGATTCATTACACTGTTCATCTTCAGAGATTGCTTTCAGTTTGGAAAGATTTTTTAATTTTGCTGATTTTGATGCCCTCATAATTCAGTTGCAACTAGTTAAGAGTAAAGAGTTGCACCTTTAGGCAAATCCAGTATGAATGAAAAAGGTACTAATAACATGAACCTACTCATCTTTAGCAAAGAAGTCCTTAATTTCTCATAAATGATCCCACTGAGGGAGAGATGTTTCCAGTTAAGGACCTTATAATGGGAAGCCTCAGGCTAGCAGCCTGACTGATAACTCTATGCATTTATCCTCAACATCTTTCATTTATCACGGGACAAATAACATTGCATTGTCTTTCTTTTCCCTTGGAAATTTGTTTTATCTCTTGCGCTATAGCCATAAACTTTAGATTACAAGTGTCAATGAAATGCTAAGCTTCTGAGTTGTATTTAATTAACAACAGAGGCAAAATAATGGAGGGAAATTGCTCACTGTAATGCACAACTACTGACTGAAAATATGGAGTCCCATAGACAAACTTTTTGCTCTGCTTTCTCATGACAGATTTTCTTTAGAAGTACCCTTGGTGCCGACATAATAGAAACAAAGGAATACTTGAAGAGCCTGATGCCTCTTTCATGATTTGAAACCTAATTTTGGCAAACGTTGGGTGGATTGTACACTACACATGCACGCAGTTGTTTTTTTCAGGTCTGCAACAGCCTAACTTGTGGTGCTTAAAGAAGTTGCTAGAGGTTGCTGGTAGTTTTTAAATATCTTTGTGTGAATTCAAGAACAGGAGTGGTCTTCCTGCTTCCACAACTAATGTTGGAAGAAGCTGCCAAAGCCAAATTGTAAAAGCCTCCTCCCCAGGCACCATGTCCAATTCATTAACGCCCAGCCCCAGAACTTAGCTGTAGGCCGTCATTGGTATCCAAACGAGGAATTGTTTGGGAATATATTACCTCTTTTATTACATTGCTGATGTAACTCAAAATGGATTTCAAAAAGGAAACATTCAGTGTACAATAGTGGTTAAGTCTGATTGTGTGAGGTGCTCATGTGATACATTGTGCACCATCACAGGAAGTGATGCAACATCCTATGATCTTGCTCTCTCTTGCAACTTCATGGCAAGATGAAGCTACAGTCAGATATATCTAAAATAAAGTTAACATTGCTAACACTACACGATCAAAAATATTCTATTCAGCTTGGAAGAGAAAAATCACTTTATTACAGAACCACCTCCAATCCTCTGGGGTATTATTATGATGAAATAAGAACATGGCACTGACTTACCCTAACATTGCCTCCTGCTTGGCTGGCTGTGTGCAC
Organism: Rhincodon typus; assembly: GCF_021869965.1. Taxonomy (NCBI): domain Eukaryota; kingdom Metazoa; phylum Chordata; class Chondrichthyes; order Orectolobiformes; family Rhincodontidae; genus Rhincodon; species Rhincodon typus. Next base: position 52,429,485 of record NC_063336.1, read on the forward strand.
AGGACTGTGTGCGTCAGAGAGTTCCCCAACAGTTATAGTGCCAGTGAGATGTAACACATGCAGAAGGTCATTGCTGCAAGATACAGGAGGTAAACACCTGTGTGGCCAACATATCTTGGGTTCCCAGTCAATGTGTTTCCCTATAAACAGCCAATGACCAGTTGCAGAAACAGCACCCTTCCCCCACGTGTCGGCTATTACCTCCATTGTGAGTCCGATTGTGGTCATTCTCCTCAAGATCACTGATCTTCATGCGCATCATGACTGAAAGTCAGCAGTCACCTAGCTTCCACCCTCAGTGATACGATGCTGCTGAAGCCCCCAACCTCATCCTCTCCATCTTAGGTACCCATTCCATGAACCCCATAGGCTTCACAGTTCCCCAGACCATTATGCACATACACCTACATCTGCCACCTCTGTCAGACAGAATGATTTGTTATCTCAGAATTGACTGCAATTGGATACATTCAGAATTGTTTAATCCTTGGACAACACAGTGGGTTTTCCTAAGGATACGAGGCTCCAAAGCTTTTGAGAAAAACAGTAGTCTAGAAGGACTCGCATAGGGAATTGCAGCAGAATTTATTTTTCTTTGTAAAATGCCAATGTTTGCTAACAATAACAAATGTGGGCAATGATGCCTGCTCAGCGGGAATGTACACTTCCAATCACTGACGTCATCACGTACACTTTACATGCAACATCATGGGCAAATACGTTACTGTAAATGCAATAAAGTGATTCATCAAAGTTAACATAGCAATCATCTTACGTCTTCACCTGGATAAACAGGCTGTGAGGCAGCATCTTTAGCAAAACACCAAGGAGAACTCTGAGAGACAGTATCAGGGAGCAGGTACTCTGCAGTGAAAGGAAGAAAAGCTAAAAAGAAAAGGACTACTGTACCGAACTTGCTACCAAATCTGTCATGCCATAAAAGTGAAACAAAGCAGTCTTCATTCTCTTCAGAACCTGTTCTGTTCAATCCACATGTGGCAAAACCTCCATCTATTCAACTACAGAAGCCACTGAAGTCGCTGATTTCTGACTTCAAATTTTCAAACCCTTCACCTCACAAAGATAAATCTTTAAGCAAGTAACAGGCCTGCAATGATACCAGGCTGATTTTACTTTCACCTTTATAAGTATCTTTCATCCATACTCATTTGTAAACATTGAATCTATATTTTAGATAATATAATTTTTACCTAGCAACTTTCGGAATAGCTGCATAATAAACTAACACTTATTTTGTTTGAACATTTGCTGCTGGCCATTATTTTGTTTAAAATCATAATACTCAGAAAACTAAAAGAGCAACAACAGATGTAACAGTGTAATCACTGCTGCTATCCTGGGCTTCTGTACAAATAGCTGAATGTCACATCATCAACCCTCTGTCGCTGAAAACTAAAACACAGCTGTTGAGCTCTTCTTGACCATCAGCTCTCAGCAATAGGGGGATGATATCCGCCCCAGGAAATCTAATCCTGGGGATGTCCACAATTACCTGGTTAAGTGTCTGATTGTCCATGAATTCACTGGGCCTTTCCAAAAGAAGGTGACATACAAGACTGCCCAGTCAGTCAGTCCCTTTTATCTTTTTTCTGCCAAACTTAGAAGTTGCAAGCTTTTTTGATAGAACTAGCCATTAAAAATATGATAAAATAATAAGATTTTGATTTATTGCTTGTTGAATGTGCAATCTTGCTTGTAAAAATAAGAAAAAACATTACAATTATTATTTTCATTAACTGGTACATTTCTTAATATTAAGGGAAAGTAATGTGTTTGTGCAATATTGTGACTATTTCAGTGGTGATCATCATCTTGAAACTGAGCATTTTTCATTAACATTTTTATGAATTTTCATGAATCTATGAATACTCCTTTCCCGAAGCCAATTATTCTTCTCGGAACATATTCCCTTTGCATCAAGCAGTCCTCCAGTACCTCAGCGAGATGATCGTTTTTCATGTAAGCCTTAAGGTATTGTGGCAAAGCGTCATTATATCTGATATCCAATGCCACTGGAGAAGTACTTTACCAGCAGCAGTTACGAATAATGAGCCAAGAGCAGAAATTCCTTTCCTTTCTTTCTTCCCTTAACTGAGTAACACTTGGAAGTTTCAATACATTTAAAGGAGCTCACAAAAACTTCTTGATCACCTTAGGTGGGACTTGAGCAATGATTTTCCTTCCTAGCAATAAGGGCACCACTGCCATATCACAAACCCTTTACTAGTCATGTAGTTTACCAGTAGTCAAAGTGTAAGAGGTTTACTTTGAACTTACATTCACTTTGAACTTGCAATGCTGTCAAGTCATGGGTGATAGCATCACTCTAACTATCTTGATACAAATATGTGACTGTTACAGCCAATTCCTAACATGTCTATTGCATAAAGCAACATTACCTTTTTACTACCTAATCTATGAGCTTTACCTTTCTACTGTGCTTACAATCTATCAATTTTATTAACATGCATTAATACTGATGCTTTTTAAAATATTATTTTATTGAGGTTTTCTTTGTAAAACTATCAATGAGCGCACAGTTTTCGTGTCATTCTCAGAAATCTAGTTAAAACAGAAGCACATCAAGGTATTTTCAGAAACTTTTCCATATCCGGTCTGTAATTTTCCATTACAATGTAATCTAAATTGTCTATAAAATAATGCAGATGATGTTTTCTGGGTAATGATTTCCAATTTTCTCCAGCCAAGTTCCCTGTTATTATGTAGAGCAGTACAGCAGTGTAAATTAATTTTCATTTCACTTCAGGGAGTCATTAATATGATTCACTCAGCTTGCATGTTAGAAAAATTAAAAAGAGAATGTCAACATTCTGACTAGCAATCTGAATTTATTTTGTTTATTTGACAAAATAATATAGACCTGTTTAAAGAAATATATAATACATATGAAATAAATGCAACATAGCTTTGATTTGAAATAGCAGTTACATAATAGTTTTGAAAAGGGGATAAAAAGGACCAGGATTCGGGATTGGAAGTTGGGAATGGAGTTAAGTCCTGAGTGGGGGAGCAGGAAGAAGAATATCAGGCTGCAGGGTCTGTTGTGGCTGGCTGTGCCCTCTACTGACCCCTTCTCCCGCTTCCAACACACCTCCTCTTCCTGGACACCACCCCAAGGCCTCCTACCCTCCCTCGACATCTTCATCTCCAACTGCCGTGAAGACATCAATCGCCTCAACCTCTCCACCCCTCTCACCCACTCCAACCTCTCCCCCGCAGAACGTGTAGCCCTCCGCTCCCTCCGCTCCAATCCCAACCTCACCATAAAAAGCTTTTCTGATGAAGAGTCTAGGCCCGAAACGTCAGCCTTTCTGCTCCTACGATGCTGCTTGGCCTGCTGTGTTCATCCAGCCCTGCACCTTGTTGTGCAGGAAGGGTGTTGGGTCCCAGAATTAGAGAGATGTGTAAAGGCAGGGTCAGGTGAGGGTGCTGTTAGGGGTTTGGGGCAGTATAGTTGAGGGTGTATGAGGCTAGTTGAACAGTTACTGAGGAGTTTGATAATGTAAATAAAAGTCTAACTGTTCCTGAGTAACTATTTACTTAACTGCAGCACAGGCCTCTGAATTCTCTGATTTAAAACAATACTTCCAGACGATTGCAAGCATTGGCCAATTGCCTTTCGGAATTCCCAGGCAATTCCCTCAGAGTTCCCTCAGGTCCCCATGTACAGCTTCCATCTATGCTGTATCTGGTCATTGGATACTTAGAGTCAATGTTTCTTGCCAACTAATGTTCTTCATTGTGACACTCAAGGGACAGGTTCATGAGAAAACAAATTCTATTAGCACATGATAATTATCGAAACTAGAGGAGCACATCAAAGCCTGCTAAGAGCACTAAATCTGCCGCAGGCTATGGCAAATTGCAAGGAGAGTTGTGAAGATTGAGGAAAATCATTGATATTCTGGCAGGATAGTGGATCAATGACTTTTGCCGTTCAATGTAACAAAATGTGAAGTAACACATTTTACAAGTTATAACTAGGAAAGGAAATACACCCCATATTGTGACATTTCAAATGGAATACTGCAGCAGCACAGAAACCTTTAGTATTGGGACATAGATCATGAAAGATGGATTTGCATGCCCTTTAAAAAATAAATAGAACGATTGGTTTTATACCAATAAAATACATAAACAGATTGTTTAAGTCCTTATTTAGGCAGTATTTGAAGTATTATCTTCCAGTTTTGAGCCCATTGTAGAAAGAATGTAAAAGCACTGACAATAGATTTGCGAAGATGTCCACCAAGGATGAAGATTGCAATTGCAAAGACAGAACTAAGAAATATGAATTTTTCTCATTACTATTGAGAAGGTGAGGTATAATCTAATGGAGATGCAGTGCTATTACCATTGAATTAATAACCCACCAATGCAAGTAGTGAACTGAATACAGAATGTCATGCTTTGGTAGGGAAGGATGAGGGGTTGACTGAAGCATAAATTTGAGTGTGATGCTTTTCTGAGCACCTCACACACTGCTATTTGACTTTCAGCAGCAGGGAAAAGTGGATTAATATACCTTGACTAACTCTGATCAGTTTGCAGTAACCCTTTTTAACTCGGGCATGGTGAGATAAACAAAAGGGACAAGAGTCAGGGGAAGGTCCAATACAATTTTATTGAATACTTTATCAAGGAAAAGCAATATACATCAGATTGTACTATTGCACTTTTATTAAACTCTATCGATCTCTTCACTGGATTGTTCAGTAAACAATCTTAAATTCCTAAAACGTCTCAATGTAATTCACAAATTTACATTAAATACTTTCCAAACACGTGTTTCCAAGGATTTGCTACACCCTATCCATATGACTTTACCACTGTATTTGAACTGTTTGTCTGAAAAGTCTGGTAATACCCATTCAATAAGGCTGTGACAGGCTATTCCTCGGTCTCTGAGGTTTGGCTGAGGTTCCAGGATCTGCAGCCGTCAATTTGGGCTTCCCCTTCTTCTAGAGCTGGTTCTAATCTTTAGGCACCTGGAGATGCTGTTCAACTTGTCAGCCAGTTGAAGGTGCTCTCTGGATACACCATTGAGGACAATGCCAAAGCAGAGGGCACTGAGATTCCAGGTTACCCCTTTTGTCCCCCTCTTCACACCTTTTCCAAAGACTCTGTGGCCTGTGTCCAATGCTAGCATGAGACTCGGGGAGGAAGATCCAATGAGGTGACTATATTCCAAATTTGGAGATCGCAGAACATTGTTTTGAACCTTCAGCTATCAAGTGCTGTCCTTGTCATACTGTGCTTCTGGCATCCTACTGAACTGGGTGCCGCTAAGTCATGTAGCATTTTTCTAACAAAGCAGCTTCACTGGACATGTAAATAACAGTTGGCTCTGAAACAATATGGCAGTTAGCACCAGGCCAGGGAGGTCGAGATCTGTCCCATTTTGAAGGGGATTTGATTAACTACAGCCTGGCTGCGTGAATAATGTCTGTTCTAGTTTTGTGGGTTACAAATTGCAGAGTCCGGCTAGGTTTAAACTTGACTTCTGCATTTTAAGTTTTTATCCACGCTCATGAAAACATATTAATATTTCTATAGTAATTCTAGAGGCCGTGCGTCACCTGACCACTTGGGGTAAATTTGGAAGAAATCTATCCATGGTGAAGTTAGATCAGGAGAACGGGGAAGGCCCCGAGAAAATTCACTCCCATAAGCACTTAGATGGAGGCCTTTAATTTATTTTCATAAATCTAAAATAAAAAAAATGGGAAATTTTTAACTGTATTATGTTATCAATCACACCTCTATATCCTTGCCATTGAACCCTGCGATGGATATATTACTGCCACACAGGAGTAATTCACATCCAATAGTTTGCTAGACAGCTTCTACTTTGGAACTAATTCTCGAACAAAGCTGCACATAATGAAATCTCAGGGCTTTCAGAATAGTCTCCAGAACAGCAGATGTCATTCACCGCATATCTACATGAATAAGATGGAAACAGGAGCTCAAGTTTAAATCTTCTTGAATTGTAACTTGGTAAATATCATCAATGCCACTCCAATAAAATCATGACATATAGACCGTTGTGCTGTTATCAAGTGCAGTTACCAAATGAAAACGCCATAAAGGAGCAATTGTAACCACATTGTGCATAGTATATATTTCCATTTATAAGAATATAGACTCTTTGTATATAAGGTGAACTAAGTCAACATAATTATTTCAAATCCCCATTGACCCAGCAGGTGATAACTGTTCCGTTTGCGTCCCACTGGGCAGCTTATAAATGGCAGAACTGGAGCATGTGGAACCATCAAGAAATGAAAAGGGTGAATAAAGCTTCTTTTTGTCTAGTGGAGAGATGTAAATGGCTGTGGTTCTCAAGAGAAACTTTGCAGAGTAGAGAAATAAAATTGTACCTTCTCTGTAATGAGAAACAATGGGCTTCAGGGACATTAAACAAAGCACCTAGCTGTACATGTAATGGACAAAGATGTATTATGACATTAGCTTAGCAAAATGCCATGACCTACCAGTGTTATAGATATGTCATTGGCTTAGCAACAAAGAATTAAATAATCACTTGCAGCGATACTGGTTTCATTATAGATTGGCATTTTACCAGCTTGTCTCTCTGTTTGTATGTCTGACGAGAAAATTACTATCAGGCTAATTATTCATGACTCACTCTGCCCTCCAGACTGCATGACTAACATTGTACAGTGTATATAATGAAAATTAAATAAAATATGAATCAAAATTGCTTCCTGATAGGCTTTTTACACATTTCTGTTTTCTAATATTTTAAATTGTGATGATTTTCCAGATCTTTGTTTTAAAAAGGCAATATTATTATGAACTTGAAATAATTAATAACTATATTTTTAGCTTCTATCACATCAATGATTGCTATCAACTGCTAATGTTAGTGTAAATCATACATAATCTATTGTGCACTGAATAGCAAGGAATGAATGGTAATATAACAAAAATATTTCTAAACTTTGAGAGCAAAGTTTGAAAGCTTTAACAACTGAATACCAAGCAGCATTACTTATTTGAGAGACCTGAGGGTCAGGAATAACAAAGGGGAATTTCTTGTAATTAAATGATGTGGATTGAAGGACTTTTGCATCATGTGATGTGAAGGGCAGAAGATTGCATCCTTATCTTAAGGTATACTAAGATAATGTTTTTTCGATTGTTTGATAGTACAGAACTTGCATATTGCTGATAAAAGGTACATTTTGTTGAAACTTTTCATCTTGCACTCATCAGGACATTTTGAAAAAATACAAGTTCAAGGGGAAAACCAACATTTATACTGCATGAAATTGAAATACCGATCATTGGGAGGTGGGTTCTGAATTGTGGAGGCATTACCTGGCTTTGTAAAATTGAAATAGGTGCATTACACACACATGCTCTTAGCACACTGACTAGGATAATCAGTCAGGCTTACAAAATGGCACACTTGCATGTACTAGTAGCTGAACAAATTACTACATAAGGCCATGTTCTTTGTAGATAGAACAAACATAAAACTGAGGCATTTTGGGAATGGACACAGATCTAACCTTGCTCCATGTCTACCTTCAATCTGCCACTGAAGACAGCAGCCTGGAGTCTGGGCTACTTATGGTCCAGATCCTTGGAAGATTCTGCCTGTAAGTTGCTTCAAGACAAAAATGGGTTCACAACAATAGGATTAATCTGACCTCTCAATTCCCACCTCAAACAATTTCAGGCCTTGGAAGTTTAGTAGTTAATTATAAGATAAATCACAGGTAGCCAAGATGGTTAAGAAGGAGTTTAGCATGCTTGCCTTAATTGGTCAGACCAGTGAATATAGGAGTTGCGACATCATGTTGAGATTGTACAGGATGTCGGTGAGGCCACTTTTTGAGCACCATGCACAGTTCTGGTCACCCTGCTATAGGAACGAAGGACATTATTAAATTGGAGAGGGTTCAGTAAAGATTTACAAGGATGTTAGCAAGACTCGAGAGATTGTGTTATAAGGAGAGGCTGGAAAGGCTGGGACTTTTTTCACTGGAGCATAAAAGGTTGTGGGGTGACGTCATAGAGGTTTGTAAAATCATGACGGGCCTCGATAAGGCGAATAGCGAAGGTCGTTTCAGTAAGATGGGGAGTTCAAGAAATGAAAAGGGTGAATAAAGCTTCTATTTTTAAGATGAGAGGAGAAAGATTTAAAAGGGACCTGTTGGGCAACTTTATCATACAGAGGCTGGCCCATATGTGGAATGAACTGCCAGAGGAAGTGGTAGACGCAGGTACAGTTACAACGTTTAAAAGACATTTGGGTAGGTACTTAATTAGGAAAGGTTTATAGAGATATGGGCAATGCAGGCAAGTGGGACTATTTTGGCAAACTTGGTCGGCATGGACGAGTTGGACCGAAGGGTCTGTTTCTGTGCTATATAACTCTATTCCACAAAAGCTATTGATGGGCTATTAAAGGGCTAACAAAACAACAGATACAAATTGAGTATGATTGACGAATGAATCAACTGCGACATGAACAAAACTTTTTTTATGCAGCAAGATCCAGTCTGCATTACCGATAGAGCAGATGAAGAGACAGCAATTATATGCCTGTAGGGAAGGTGCAGTAGAGAAGAAGTGGTGGAGGGGCGAGGGTGGGAATTGTTATAACAATCTTCCTTCAAGGTTTATCTTTTTCTTAGTCATTCATGGGCAGCACTGGCTAGGCCAGCATTTATTGCCATCTCTAAATCCACAGAGAATAGTTAAAAGACAACCACTTTGTAGTGGGTCTGAAGTTACATAATTGGATATATCAATTAAGGATGCAGATTTCCTTCCCAAAAGAACATTAGTGAACATGCTAGGTTTTATGACAACTAATGCATGAACACCATTACATTATTTTTTTATTCCATGTTTTTATTGAATTCAAATTGCACTTTCTGTTATGGTGAAATTTGAGCCCATTTCTTGGGCTTGTGGATTATTAGTTCAGTGTCATTACCACAATGTCACCATCACCTCTCACAGTCATATTAATGTTATAGAGGTAAACTTTAGAAATGTTACTTTATCATCCAGTGGATATGGGCATCTCTGGCTAAAGCCAGCATTTATTACCCATCCCTAATTGCTGTTGAAATGGTGGCAATGAACCACTTCCATGGATCCCAGCAATCTAGGCAATATAGTTACACCAAAATTGCAAATAGGAAGGCAGTTCCAGAATTTTGATTCAGTGACAGTGAAGGAATGGAGATATATTTTCAAGTGTGTTGGACTTGGAAGGAAACTTGCAGGTGCTGATGTTTCCATGCACCTACTGCCTTGTCATTCTTGAGAGTAAAGGCTGCAGTTTTGGAAGATGCTGTTGAGGGAGCCTTAGTGAATTGCTGCAGTGCATCTCATAGATAGTACACACTCTACCATTGTGCATCAGTGCTGGATGGAAAGCCAATCAAGGGGGCTGGTAGGTCCAGCTTGGTGCCAAGCTTGCTGACTGCTTTTGGAGCTGCACTCATCCAGGTAAATGGAGGGCATTCTATCACAATCTCAATGTGTGCCTTGTGGACAGGTACTCAGGACTCATACACATCACAGAATTCCTAGGGCTGAATCTTACATCTTTTTGTCTAAGTCAAGTTGCATCATGTTTTTTTGGTGAGTTTATCACTGAGTGGCTGAGTGATTTTTTTCTCATAATACCTTATCCAACTTGCCTCAGTAATTGCATACCCCGCCCATGGTGTCTCTCACATCCAATTTCTACCGGACCTTACCATGTGCAATTCTAGTTTATGTTGCTGTGGCAACTATCTGACAATTGGAATTTATTGGCTTATACCTTTTCAAGAGAAAATCATCTTGGACAATGCTCTACAGTTCATGAATTAATACTTCAAGGAATTTGTAGAAGGTATGGAATCACATTACTAACTCTTCTCTTCAACCACAGGTTAGTGGAGATGCTGAAAGAGGTTGCAAACTAAGATGGGTAGTTGAGTTTTAGCCTTGCCAAATCATAGGATACACCTGCGACTAAGGGTGGCAATGGGACAGAAAGTACTCTGTGCTAGGGATTTCAATATCTATCACTAAGAACAGCTTGGCAGCAGCACTACTGATCAAGCCGGTTGTTTGGGACATTGTTCTCGACTGGGTTTGCAACAGATGATGATGGAACTAACAAGAGGGAAAACCATACTTGACCTCTTCCTCACCAATCGGCCTGCCACAGGTGCATCTGTCCATGACAGTATCAATAAGAGTAAACAATATACAATCCTTGTGGAGATAAAGTCCTGTCTTAACATTGAAAATTCTTTGCAGGATGTTGATTGGCTCTATCACAGTGCTAGACTGGAGACACTTTGGACAAATCTATAAGATCAAGACTGGGCATCCATAAGGTTCAGCGGTCCATCAGCAATAGTAGAATTGTACTCAATACAATCAGCAACATCATAGCCTGGCCTATCTCCCACTCTATAATTGCCATCAAGCCAGTGATGTAGATCCATGAATAATGTGGAAGGAGATGCCATGAGCATAACCAGGCACACCTCAAAAGTGAGGGGACAACCTGGTGAAGCTACTAAAAAGGACGACTTAAATGTCAAACAGCAAAAGCAGCAAGTGATAGATAGAGGTAAGTGATTTCACAACCAAAGGATTTGATCTAAGCTCTGCCACCTGCCATATCCAACCAGGAATGGCAGGAAATAATTAAAAACTCACTGGAGGATGAGGGTCCACAAATATTTACATCCTCAAAGATGGAGGAGCCCAACACATCATTGCAAACAATGGACTGAAGCATTCACAACAATCCCCAGCCAGAAGTGTCAAGTGAATCTGATTCACTCCACATAATATCAAGAAACGGCCAAAGACACTGGAGGCTGCAAACATTCTGGAAATACTACTGAAGACCTGTGCTCCAGAACTTGCTGCTCTCCTAGCCAAGCTATTCCAGCACAGCTGCAAAACTGGAATCTATCCGACAATGTGGAAAATTGCCCAGGTATATCCTGTAAACATGAAGCAGGGCAAACTCAATCCAGCCAATTGCCACCCCATCAGTCAACTCTTGACCATCATTAAAGTATAGGAATGTTTTGTCAACAGTGCTATCAGCAGCAACTGATCAACAATAACCTACTCATTGATGAGTTGTTTGGGTTCAGGCAGGGCCATTCAGTTCCCAACCTCATTACAACCTCATTTCAAACATGGCAAGAGGGTTGAATTCAAGTGGTGTGGTGAGATTTTGGAGTACTGTGTACAGTTCTGGTCACCCTTCTATAGGAAAGATATTATGAAATTGGAGAGGATGCAGAAACGATTAACTAGGATGTTACCAGGATTGGAGGGTTTGAGTTATAAGGAGAGGGTGGATAGGCTCAGATTTTTTTTCACTGGACCATAAGAGGTTGAGACATGACCTTATAGAAGTTTATCAAATCATGAGGTGCATAAATAAGGTGAATGGCAAAAATCTTTTCCTTAGGCTGGGGGAATTCAAAACCAGTGGGCATAGGTTTAAGGAGAAAGGAGAGAAGGAAGATGTAAGATGGATCTGAAGGGCAACTTTTTCACCCAGAGGTTCATATGTGAAATGAACACCAGAGGAAGTGGTAAATGCAGGTATGGTTACAACATTTAAAAGGCATTTGGACGCGTACATGGAAAGGAAATGTTTAGAGTGATATGGGCCAAATGCAGGCAAATTGAACTAATTTAGTCAGGGAAACCTGTTTGGCATGGACGAGTTGGACCAAAGGGTCTGTTCCTATGCTGTATAACTCTATGATTCTATGACAAATACCAGGCAATCACCATCTCTAATAAGAAACAATCTAATGATCACCCTTTAACATTTAGTGGTGTATCCCCCACTGTCGACATCCTTGTGTTTACCATTGACCAAAATTTTAACTGGCCTCACCATGTACATACAATAGCTCCAAGAGCAGGTCAGAAGGTAGGAATACAGTGATGAGTAGCTCATCTCCTAATTCCCCAAAGTCTGTCCACCATCTACAAAGCACAAGTCAGCAATGTGATGGAATACTCCCAACTTGCCTGGATGACCGTAGCTCCAACAGCACTCAGGAAGTTTGACACCATCCAGGACAAAGCAGCCCATCGGATTGGCACCTCATGCACAATGTCCATTGCTTCCATCAACAATGCTCAGTAGTAGCAATATGTACTGTCTACAAGATGCACTGCAGAAATAGACCAAATCTCCATGGAGGGCACCTTCCCAGGACCATTACATCTAAAAGTAGAATGGCAGCAGATACATGAGTGCAGCACCGTCTGCAAGTTTGCATCTAAGCCACTCACCATTCTCACTTAGAAATATTTCACCATTCCTTCAGTGTTTCTGTGTCAAAATTTCATGAAGCAATGTCTGGCACATGGAGTGCAACAGTTCAAGAAGATAGCTCACCACTGCCTTCTAAAGGCAATTAGGGATGGGCATTAAATGCTGGCTCAACCAGCAACGCCCATGTCCCCTGAATGAATCTTTTGAAAAAAAGCTTTACAGATGGATTTTAAGGTGTAAATTTTCTCATATGTCAAAATTTGAAGACAGAAATTCTTTTGCTGAAGCAAAATCTAAAACCAAACATTATATCAGATGTTTCCTCTCATGAGAAAATTTTGAAATAGTGATCACTGTTTAAAAATAAGGGGTCGCCAATTTAAAACAGAGAGAGTTGTGAATCTGTGGAACTCTCTTGCTAAAATGACGGTGGAAGCATAGTTTTTGTATTTATTTTAAGCAGAGATAAAATCATAGAGCTGGAAACAGACCCTTTGGTCCAACTCATCCATTCCGATCAGATATCCTAAATTAATCTAGTCCCAATTGCCAGCATTTGACCCATATCCCTCTCAACCCTTCCAATTCATATACACATCCAGATGCCTTTTAAATGTTGTAATTTTATCAGCCTCCACCACTTCTTCTGGCAGCTCATTCCACACACGCACCACTTTTGTATGAAAAAGTTGTCCCTTAGGTCCCTTTTAAATCTTTCCCCTCTCACCTCAAACCTACGCCCTCTAATTTTAAACTGCCCCACCCTGGGGAAAAGTTCTTGGCTATTCACCCTATCTATGCCCCTCATAGTTTTATAAACCTCTATAAGGTCACTCCTCAGCCTCTGACGATCCAGGGAAAATAGCCCCGGCCTATTTAGCCTCTCCCTGTAGCTCAAACCTTCTAAACCTGGCAACATCCTTGTAAATCTTTTCTGAATCCTTTCAAGTTTCACAACATCCTTCCTACAGCAGGGAGACCAGAATTGAAAGCAATGTTCCAGAAGTGGTCTAACCAATATCCTGTTCAGCTACAACATGACCTCCCAACTCCTATATTCAATGCACCGACTAGTAAATGGAAGCATACCAAACACTTTCTTCACTATCATATCTACCTGGCACTCCACTTTTAAGGAAGAACGAACCTGCACTCCAAAGTCTCTTTGTTCAGCAACACACCCCAGGACCTAACCGTATCTCCTATATTCACATCCAAATCATTTGTATAAATGACAAAAAGCAGTGGACCCAGCACCAATCCTTGCAGCACACTGTTGGTCACAGGCCTCCAGTCTGAAAAGCAACCGTCCACCATTAACTTTTTCCTTCTATCTTCAAGTTCTCCCTGTATTCCATGTGATCTAACCTTGCTAACCAGTCTACCATGAGGAATCTTATCAAATGCCTTACTAAAGTCCATATAGACCACGTCCACTGCCTTGCCTTCATCAATCCTCTTCATTACTTCTTCAAAAAACTCAATCAACTTAGTGAGGCACGATTTTCCACACTCAAAGCCATGTTGACTATGTCTAATCAGTCCTTGCCTTTCAAAATACATGTATATCCTATCCCTCATGATCCCCTCCAACAAATTACCCACCACCGATGTCAGGCTCACCGGTCTATAGTTCCCTGGCTTTTCCTTTCCACCTTTCTTAAAAAGTGGCACCACGTTAGCCAACGTCCAGTCTTCCGGCACCTCACCTGTGGTTATCGATGATATAAATATCTCTGCAAGGGACCCAGCAATCACTTCCCTACCATCCCACAGTGTTCTAGGGTACACCTGGCCATGTCCCGGAGATTTATCCACTTTTATGCGTTTTAAGACGTCCAGCACCTCTCCCTCTGTAATATGGGCATTTTTGAAGATGTCGCTATTTATTTCTCCAAATTCTGTATCTTCAATATCCTTCTCCAAAGTAAGCACTGATGCAACATATTCGTTTAATATCTCCCCCAACTTCTGTGGTTCTGCACATAAATGGTCTTGTTAATCTTTAAGGGGCCCTATTCTCTCCCTAGTTACTTTTTTGTCCTTAATGTATTTGTAGAGTCCCTTTGGATTCTGCTGAACCCTATTTGCCAAAGATATCTTGTGTCCCCGTTTTGCCCTCCTGATCTCCCTCATAAGTATAGTCTTACTGCCTTTATACTCTTCGAGGGATTCACTCGATCCCTGAGATTAATTCTCAGTAAATAAGGCAGTGAAAGGTAATCAGGTGTAAGTGAGAATGTGCATTTGAGATTGCAATCAGATCAGCCATGATGGTATTAAATGGTGCAGCAGTCCTGTGAAGCTGATTGGCCTACATCTGCTCCTTGTTCTTATGCATGGTAATTTAGCCAATGAGAAAGTAAGTAATAGAGAAAACAATCAAAGAGAAAAGCGTAAAATTGGTGTCATAAAATATTAGTACTGTTAGGTTTAGATCAGGGATCAAAGTACTAAAGGCACAGTCCTTAAACAAAATGAACAACAATTTTCCTACTTTGTTCAACCTCTCTTTAAAACAGTGAGAAGAAACAAGACACTGCAAGAACACATGCATTTGAACATCATAAGCTCTGGGATAATGACCACATCAAATGCCTCACAAAGTGGTGATCAGATCAGTGAGCCAATTAAAGACGATCAGCATCGTTAACAATGGCAAGATAAAAATCAATAGGATCTGCCAAAGGCATGGCAAAGGCTTAACCTACAAAGCTTGGACTATCGAAGGAGATGTTGGGAACGGAATTAGTCTAAAGGAATAGTTTTTAAAAATAGTTTCATGATGTTTTTAAAAACGTCAAATTTATAGTTGGGAAATGTAAAGTAATGAGATATTGTCATCAGAGGTCACGTGGAAGAGTCGGAGAGGAGAGATGAGATAGTTAGTATGGGAGAGTTATGCTTATACCAAAGTGTAGAATTTAATACAGTGTAAATAATATTTTGAAGAAACACTCTAGAGTTAGACTCAGAATAGGGAAATCTTCCAAATCCAACAGAGGCCACAAGTTACCTAGAGAAAGATTAAAATATTCTTCAAAATGGAACCACACCATATACCAGGATGATCAATCTTTGAGCTTTTAGTTGGGACAGGAGATCCACAGGTACGTTAGTAAGGAAATTGGATTATTTGTGCCATTCCCATGTCAAAGAAGCTCAAAGCACCTTTGTAATTTTTGAGCATTTCTTGGTGAAATCAACAAGACTGAGAAAAAAGGGTCATTACTCAATTAGGGGTATAAATTATTCACATGATCCCAGAATTGTAATGTCCAGCTTTCAGAATTAATATAACTATCAATTGGACATCTCAACTAAGCTCCGTTCCAATAGAGATGAATAATTCCAAATAGAAACTTGTTTGGAATTCTGGGAAGTTGTCACACATTTTAAAAGAATTTTGAAGCAGAAGGAAGAAAATTTACCACAACTGTGGAACAGGCAATTGGAGCCATAAGAAATCAGAGGCATTTTTAATTTCCTACTTAAACTATTAAATAGGAATTGCGGATGAATTTCAACCCTGAGCTGAAACATTTCAGACCTCACATCACAGCAATGGAAAAGTTTGGAAATTACTCCCAAGGATAATGTTTAAGAATCTAAGGAGTAGTCAAAGACTTTGTGGAGGAAGTCTTGTTGAGAAAGAAGTTCAGTTAAGAATTTCAGATTATTGTTTAAAACATATGCAATCACCTAAGCCAGTACATTTTTTGCAACATAATAAAATAAAGAACTGCAGATACTGAAAATCTGAAACAAAAACAGAGAGTACTGAAGAAACTCAGCCTATCTGGCAGCATCTGTGGAGAAAGGAACAGAGTTAACGTTTTCAGTCCAGTGACCCTTCTTCAGAACTAGATGTCCAGTTCCGAAGAAGGTCACTGGACATGAAATCTTAACTCTGTTTTCTCTCCACAGATGCTGCCAAACTAGCTGAGCTTCTCCAGCAATTTCTGCTTTTATTTTTCACAGTGCTTGCTTTTCCTGATTCTTATGTAATAAAATGTATTTGATTTAAACCATAGAATTTTGAGGCTTCATCCTTACTACAAATCATTGTGTGTTTGATCTTTTCCTTTAAATTTTAATGGTTTCCTAGGAAATCAAAATAGAAGAGATGGAGGAGTTATAGGTGAAACTAGCTGGGCTGCTCCTGGAGGAAGCTAGCACACATGCAACAGAATATATGCCCTTCTTTTTTGTTGCAATGATTCTATGATTCTAGGATTACATATTTTTACAAGTTCACATTGCAAACAAGAATCTTGGAAACCTGTCAGATTGTCCATCAAAGTTTGGATTGACATTGCATACGATTTTACAATCATTCTGTGACCAAACCTTCCTGTTACCAAGCAAAGCACCGCTCTGGTAGTACAAACTCATAAAGCAAGCTTTGTAATAGAAATTGATTTAACCAATCCAAGTAATCTCACAAAAATTGCTTGCATTCTGAGCTTTATGATGCAGGACTTTGCAGAACATACTTTTTGGATTGTATTCGCAGTAGATTTTGAAAAGCAAGTTAGAAAGCAATCTTATACATTACTTGAAATAAAAACAGAATGCACTTAAGAAACTCAGCAAATCTGGCAGAATCTGAAGAAGAAATAGAGTTGATACTTGTGTCCAATGTAATTCATTGAATCCCTAAAGACTGGATCATTTGGCCCACACTGACCCTCCGAAGAGTACCGCACCCAGACTCATCCCCCCACCCTATCCCTGTTTCCCATGATAATCCAGACTCATTCCCCCACCCTATCCCTGTATCCCATGATAATCCAGACTCATTCCCCACCCTATCCCTGTTTCCCATGGATAATCCACCTAGTCTGCACATTCCAGACACTATGGGCAATTTAGCATGACCAATCCTCCAAATCTGCATGTCTTTGGACTGTGGGAAGAAACCAGAACACTCAGAGGAAACCCACGCAGTCACAGGGAAAAAGTGAAATCTCCACACAGACAGTCACCCAAGGATGGAATCTAACCTGTGTCCCTGGCACTGTGAGTCAGCAGAGTTTACCACAGAGCCATCGTAATGCACTACTGCTTTCTGCACATTTCAGATCATTGGAATCTGCAATATTTTGTTTTTTTTGCTATACATTATTTACAGTATATAAATATGTATAGGTATTATTAAAAATATGCTTCACAGAACTGAAACTATCTTTACTTTGTTGTTATTTTCATTTATAGTGAAGACATCTTTGAAATTGTCTGCTGCTATTCCAATCACAAGAATATAGCTTCAAAATTTTAAAATTTTGATAGCTAGTCTAAATGATGTAAACATGTAATAATACCCAGGACAGAAAGTTATACATATATTCACTGTTTACATTGCCTCAGGACAATTCTAAGACCATTTTAAATTTTTTTTATCCATTCAGTATACAATGCAGAAAGTCATAATTGTGCTCCCCAAGGGAGGCTGAAGGCGAGGCTGATGTTGGGGAATGGACTCTGAGGGAGATTAGAGCCCAGTAGTGAGAAATTGATAATGCAAGTTGGAGGCAGGTGATGTTTGGGTTGATCCAAAGTTAAATCAATGGTCTAATGGGGATAAATGGTGAATAAAATCCAACACCAAACAAATTCTCACATGAAAATCTAAAAGACGCATTAACAAACAGAAACCTATGATTTGAATGGAATGCCCAATAAGTGGTGCTGTTAATAACCCTTAGCAAACAATCTCACCAGGTTTTACTCAGCAGATTTACTGCTGGCCTGGTCCTCCAATCTGATGTTTTCAAATTAGAACATGTCATAGTAATATTCTCGGAACCCAACATGCACATGCAAGAGAAACTGGATGATTAATATTGTGGTGGGTAGGCATTGAGAAAAAGTAAGGTTATAATATCCTGATGTAATTAAACCTCATTGTTATGGGTGGGGAGAGGTGAATAGAAATTCTCATTCCTGTATTCATGTCAGCTATTCTGGTTTACTTCCAAATTGTTCGTGCCCAATCAGTCTAAGGCACTTATTGATTATGAAGATAAGTTAATGAATTGCTCATTATTAGTGGGTCCTATGAGGAAACCACATCAAAACAATTTCATTGATCTTAACTCCTGCAGTCTCATTGGCTGTTTTCTTTGATTTACATGAACATTCTAGGTTTGAGGTTAAAAAAAAACACATGACACCAGGTTATACTCCAACAGGTTATAGTCCAAAAGTGACACCTGAAGAAGGAGCAAGACTCTGAAAGCTTGTCTCTTCAAATTAACCTGTTGGACTATCACCTGGTGTCGTGTGATTTTTGACCTTGTCCACACCAGTCCAACACTGCCACGTTCACATCATACTTGGCTTAAAAACAACATTTAATGAGTTATTCGAAAAAAATTTTCTGCACTATATCCAAAAAATCCTGGCGATGACATTAACTCTTTAAAGTGTTCAATGAAGTGTGACCTTTTCCCCTTTTTTGGCAGGAACATGGAAAGCATTATATTGAGGGAATAAAAAGAGGCTTTCATCTTTCAACCCAACTGCAAACACTGTTCGCATCCCAATCTCAGATGTCCATCAGCAATGATCCAGTATATCAGGGAACTTTTGAAGCATGACTGGTTGGAGGAGATAGAGGGACAGAAAGAAAGGAATTTGCTTCAGCTTTGCAATTGCAGATATCTTCTTTTCAGTTGCACTGCTGGAATTGCATGTCAAGAGAAGTGAGATTAACGTGTGAGGTATTGGTTTTATATTTAAGATTAGTTACTGAAGTCTGAAGACATGATTCACTGCATATATTGAACAGGAAGAGGTGACTAAGCCCTGGTGCCTTTTCCACATGTATAATGAGTTGCTGTTTTTCAACAAAAAAACATTTGCAGAGCTCAGATAAATGATAAATAAATATCCCTGGTGCATAAAGATATTTCAATGAATCCAACTTTTGAAAATATTAATAAAGAGGAATCTTGATAACACCAGTGCCTGATTGAGTATAATTAAATTCATATTTAACATCTATGCTTTTCCATCAATAATCAAAGAAGTAAAATAAAAGGGCAATGGGTAGCGAGTGCAGAGTGTTACAATACGGCCCAAGTTGACATACAAAAACAGCTCAGAAACAAGGAAGGATTGTAGTCACTTTAGTAAACTATCTGTTGTATTGTACAAAATATAACTGATTTCCTTTGTTTCCTAACATGACTGATGGTGCTGATCCAGCAGTTACAATGGATGAGAACTTTACCACTGAACTAGACGAGTCCTGTTTCCACCAATCAGTTAAGTCTTTTTTTGTTGCGTTTCACAAAACTTTATTTTGATCCCGGATCATTCTACCAATCTACTAAATCAGAATTTTCCCCTGGCTTCTCCATCAACATACTAATCTCCATCAAATGGAAATATGCTCCATTCAGAGAATAATCGGTAGGGTGTTGCCAAGGAGAGGGATAAAGAAGATAGAGAGGGAACAGCAACCAATGACAATCCATAGACAAGAATTGGCCTTCCCAACATTTAATTGCAAGAAATTTCCCATGCAGTCTGGATTTTGGATAAGTATTCTGACAAATAGAGGCAGAGAAGATGTTGAAAGAAGTGATAGTCAGGTAAAGCTGTGTGTCATCAGCATACATATTTGTTGTTGTTTTTGCTTGGTTTGTTTGCTTGGATATGGACTGCACTACAAGAAAGGCAATAGTGGAGGCAGACCATTGGATAAATATTTGAAGAGAAACAGTGTGCAACGTTTGGGGAAAAGTCAGGAATTTGGCATTAAGTCAAAATGCTCAGAGAGCCAATGCATGTACATTGGGCCAATGGTCTCCTTCGGCTCTATAACAATTCTGTGATTCAGTGTGGAATATGGGCCATCATTTGGGCATGGAATTGGTTGTAAGGATGAATGTAAGCAGGTGTGAAAGCTTCTGAAGCCAGTTAACATGTTAGTTCCTTGTCACAGCCCCTATTCCTAGCCCTGTTCCTGAAGGTCAGATGAAGTGAGAAATGGCTGGCTGGTTGCAAATAGTTTGTTAAGACAAAATAGGTCTTCTTTCCTTTTACTTTTTATTCATTCATGGGATGGTACATCTCTGGCTAGACCAGCATTTATGCCCATCCCTAGTTGCCCTTTAGAAGATGGTGGTGAGCTGCCTTCTTAAAACATGGCAGCCCAGGTACTGTAGGTACACCCAGAATATCCTTAGAGAGGGGGGTTACTGGGTCAGCAATGTGAATGGTGACATATTTCCAAGTAAGGATGGTGAGTGCCCTGGAGGGGAACTTTCAGCTGGTGGTGTTCCAATATATCTGCTCCCTTCTCCTTCTAAATGATGGAAGTCATGGGTTTGGAAGGTGTTGTCTAAGGCTTCTTGGGGTGCATCTTGTAAGTAATACACACTGCTACTACTCAGCATCAACGGCAATGGGAGTAAATGTTTATGGATGTGATGCCAATCAATTAGAATGCTTTGTCTTGGATGGTATCAAGCTTCTGGGGTGTTGTTGGAGCTGCATTCATCCAGGCAAGTGAGGAGGATGTTATCGCATTGCTGACTTGTGACTTGCAGATGTTGGACAGGCTTCAGGGGGTCAGGAAATGAGTAACTTCTGTAAGATTTATGACCTCTGACCTGCACTTGTAGATACTATATGTATATGACTAGCCCAGTATATTTCTGTTCAATAAGAATGCCCAGGGTATTAATATTGGGGGAATCAGTGATAGTAATGCCATTTCATTTATAAAGATTAGACTCTCACTTTCTGAAGATAGTCATCACCTGGCACCTGTGTGGTGCAAACTGCCACTATTTGGCACAAGCCTGGATATTGTTAAGGTCGTTCTGCCTTTGGACATAGACTGCTTCAGTATCTGAGCAGTTGTGAATGGTGCTGAACATTATGCAATCATCTGTGTACAGCCCTTTCTGATCTTAGGATACAGAGAAGGTCACTGATGGAGCAGATGAAGATGGTTGGGCCAAGGACACTACCATGAGGAACTCCTCTAGAGATGCCCAGGAACTCAGATGATTAATGCTCAACAACGACAGCTACTTTTCTTTGTACCAAGTGTGACTCCAACCAGCGAAGGTTTATCCTTGCTCATTTCTGTCAAGAGCACAGCGGACACCAAGATGCAGCGTCCTGGTGGCAGAACAGGGAAACATCACTTCAGTATCCATTTAAGATGCCTACAACCATTATATCAACTTAGCTTCAGTTGCAGCCATAGACAAGTCCAAGGTGGGGATCTCTCTCCATAATAGTGGTCCCATGGATGCCCCTACCTTGAAGAAATTTCCCTCTCTTTTATCTTCTATTGCAGTGCCCACCTTTTATGATGGGACAGCTTCTCTCTACATGCTAGAGATCTTCTTGATGGTCCTCTGGCTTCAAGACTCTACCCAGCATCTTTAATTGAATGGTGAGGACGCTGTCTAGCCATTAATTAGCCCGCTGGAAAAACTGCTGTTGAATTAGTGTGTCTGACAAAGTGGAGGTTGCATATGATTCAAATGTTGTGGCTTTGATCCGAAACAGAAATCCTGTCTTGACGTGATTTCAGATTACATCACAGAGTCAGAGAGCCATACAGCACAGAAAAACAACGTTCGGCCCAACTTATTCATGCCAACCAGGTTTCCCAAACTAAACTAGTCCCATTTGCCTGCATTTGGCCTATTCCTCTAAACCTTTCCTTTCCAAGTACCTGTCCAAATATCTTTTAAATGTTGTAATTGTGATTGCCTCGGCAACTTCTTCTGGCAGCTTATTCTATATACGCACCACCCTCTGTGAGAAAAAGGTGCCCCTTTTATATTTTTTCACTCACATCTTAAACCTATGCCCTCCAGTTTTGGACTCCCCTACCTTGTGGAAAGGATCTTTGCTATTCACCTTACCTATGCCCATCATCATCTTATAAACCTCTATAAGGTCACCCCTCAGCCTCCCAAGGTACAGGGAAAAAAGTCCAGGTCTATCCAGCCGCTCCTTAAAACTCAAATCCTCCAGGCTCGACTGCATCCTTGTAAATCTTTTTTGCACCCTTTCCAGTTTAATAACATCTTTCCTATAGGAGGGCAATCAGAATTATATGCCTTACTAATGTCATGTACAATCATAACATGACAGCCCAATGACTGTACCCAATGTTCTGATCGTCTTCTTCACTATCCTGTCTATCTGTGAAGCCACTTTCAAGGAATTAAACCTCTGCGCCCCTAGTCTTTCTGTTCAACAACACTCTGCAGGGGCCTACCATTAACTGTGTAAGTCCTGCCCTGGTTTGTCTTACCAAAATTGAACATCTTGTATTTATCTAAATTAAACTAGTATGTAGACGTGTACTAAGAGGGTATCAAGGATAGATCCTTGGCTGCCATATAAGTATTGTGGTTACATGAGCAAGTCAGATACTAGGAATTCTTGGTCACTAACTCATTACCTGACTCCTCAAAGCCTGTCCGACATCTACAAGTCAGAATTATGATGGAATACTCTCTGCTGGGTGATTTTAGCTCCCAAAACACTCAAGAAGCTTGACACCATTCATATCAAAGTTTCCCACTTGATTGGCACCCTACCCACCAACTTAACAACCAACCCTAATACCACTACAGTGCAGTGTCAGTAGTGTACCTTGTGCAGCAGCAAGTCACTAAGGTCCCTTATACAGGATGTTCTAACCGATGATTTCTACCACCTAAAAGGAAAAGGGAAGTTGATGAATTGGATCACTACCGTTGTGAGGTCTTCTATAAGTTGCACACAATCCTGACTTGAAACTATCTCACCCTCACTGTCCCTGGGTAAAAGTCCTGGAGCTCCCTTCCTATTCGCACTGTGGGTGTACCTGCATCTCAGGGGCTCCTGCGGTTCAAGAAATCAGCTAACTTTCTCCAGCCCAATTGATGATAAGCAATAAATTCTAACCAGCGATACCCACTTTATGTGAAAGATTGATTAAAATAAAATGTCATTAATATGGGGATCTTAAGGGCAAGTTTCATTTAAATTAATTAATTTGAAGAATTTCCATACCAGGTGATAATTACTACTTGTACTATAGTCTAATCTTTTTCATGTATTTCAATATTAATTTTATTACCCATATGAAATAGCTCAATAATCTCACCATCGTGGAAGCATTCTAAAAATAAACTCGAATAGTATAAATGAAAATATACTAAAATGCATTTAATTTAGAATTGAAACTGAGATTTTTCAGATCATTGCAATTGTTGACATAAATATCAATATTTAATAGTGAATTTTAAGTGAATGATATGTGCACTGTCTCTGTTTACTGTTTAAATTCTCCTGCTTTACTTTAGTAACCTTAATATTACTTACCAAATGCACACTAGTAATGCAATATAAAGATGGAGTTTCATCAACAGGGCATTGTGTTTATATTGTGTGGATGATAAATGCTTCATATATATGCATTATACTAAGACATGTCTTTCTTGATCTAATGTGCTACTGCTGTTACAGAGCTTGAATTAGACATAGCCAAAGGCAGGTCAATGGCAGAAGTGTCAGTTTCCTCCCTTAGATGTTCTAGAATTCTTTGCTTTATCAGTTACATATGATTAACACATCCATCTACCTCATGTAAACCAATCTCCAAAATATTCTTCATTTCTCACACTAGTCTGATGCATCCAACACATATACTTTTTGTCTTCAGGTTTATATATTTACTTTAATTTTTTTGCCCTTGACACTGATCACAAACAAAAGTGAAAGAAAGGCGCAAATCTTCCAAACAGAGACAACGCACTTGCACAAAAACATTCCTGACCCAATGCTGCTGTACATTTCTTCCAGGATCTTCAAATCATGGCTATTAAAGAAATGTACAGCGCAGTACTCTCCCAGGGAGTTCCATTAAAGCAGTGCAGTGTCAGGTGAAGATAGGATAGGCCCCTGCCTTTTCATAGCACTAACTGCCGTAATCTATCTGGTAAGTTTAAATATCCATGTTTAAATATAAGTGAGTGAATGGATGTGTGAATGGATTTGTCAATGGATGAGTGAGTAAGCGGTGTAGCTATATCATTGCATAGGTGGGTGAGCCGAGTAGGAGTTGAGTTGGCTGTGGCTGAGTGATTAATTGAACAAGTTGGTCGGTGGTTATGTGGCTTAGAAATGTGAAAGGTCAGCTGGTTGACTTGATTGGTGGGTTGGTGGACTGGTAGGTGAAATGGCTAGGCATGTAAGTGGGTAGTTAGGTGCTTGGGGGTAGTCAGATTGGATTAGTGAAGGGCGCACCTGTTTCAAGGGGTTAGTTGCATTGGGTAAGGGAGGTATTCGGTTGATCAGAGGAATAGTCAGGTCATGGAATATTTAGATTTTGGAGGTTAGTTGTATGGTCTTGCTGAATGTCAGAGGGTCAGTTTTGGAGTTACTCAGGTATTGGATTGTGTTTTAATCTATCTGACATTCCCAGTATGATTATCGAGGTATGAAGGATCTTTTCCAAGTATCTAGAATTAGAGATTTTGGCACAGGGTCTGAACAGCAAGGTAAAAACACATTGGATCCATGTATCAGGGCATTCTCAGGGTCTCAACGTGCGTCTTCCAGCATTGCCCAGCATTCTGGAGACCCAAATTGAGTCAATTTTGAGAAGGACTACTGCGTAGAAATCCTTTTCCATAAAGTTTGAAAGAAGCGCTAATCAAGAAAATTATTCACAAAAAGATGAAAGCGAAGCAAGTGTCAAGTGTTCTTGAAATTGGTCACTTGTCTCTGCCTGTCTGAACTTCAGGCTGAGGCAATTGTTCTGAGAAAAGCTTCTTTGATAGATGACTCCAATCCATTTCTGTGATCCTGTTTACCCTTTCTTAGGGCTGACCCTTTGTAGGTCATTGCTTGGGTCACTGCCAATTCAACAGAAAACAACAGGATGGCTGAATTATTACTGACATGATATTTTAATATGTAAGGTGACTGTGATCAAAGACAGAATTTTCTTTATCTTCCATCTACTGATCTGTATCCCTGGGTCACCGTACTGACTCATCTATATTTGATGCATCAGTACTATCTCTTTAAAATACTTTTTTCTCATCTCTTCTGTAGAGAATGGCGTCTGCAATGCTTAAAATAGGTGCCTTTCCCAAATTACCTCCTTTAATTATGCAAAGATGCACATAATGACAATAGTTTGTTGACAGGATGACTGCAGGAAGTCCTTTTGTGATGTTGCTATTCAGGGTGAGTGGATGATCACATTTGGTAGATTTTATGTAAATTGGGAACAATAGAAAGAGAAAAAAATACTTTTTACAAATCCTTTTGAAGGACATTGCACAATATATGCAGGAATCATTTAGTTTATTCCACAAGAAAGACAAATAATGATAATACAATCTAAAGAAGGCGAACATTAAAATTCCTCCCTGGCACTAATAGATTGAGGTAAAAACTGCAGGACATTAATCATTATAACTTGATGTAAAGTCTAACAAGTGTCATTCTAGCTTTTAAGCTCAGGTAGTCGCAATAGTTTAGGAGACTTCAAGTTTCATAACTTTCATAACATCATTGTCATAGCCCCTGCAAAGGAAATAGTTTAAATATTAATTATGCTGTAAAATATCTGTGTTTCATGATGAAAACATTTACCTTAAGCTTACATTTAATTTTCTCAATTTGAAATAATACCTGCCAATCTCCCTGTTTAATTTAAATTAAAAATTCATTTCAAACTATATTGTCATGTCAACTTTTGCAATATAGTATTTAAATTTTTAAAATTATAAAGAATTATCATTGGAAAATGTGCATACAAGTTACAATGTTGTTTATTCCAAATGTATTTATAGAGGTGACTCAATATCAATGTGGCCACACCATTGCCATTCATCCACCATACAGCAATAAAAAAATTGCCTTCAATCTGTGACTGATAGGGATTGCTGAGTTTAAGTGATCAGAGAAACACAATAACAAATGTTCTGCAATTTTCTATTACTGGCTGACATAAGAAGATGGGGACAGGAGAAGGACGATCTGATTAGGAAGCTTCCTTTGGAATTTTGTTGCCCAGTTCATTACCTTTTTAATCCCAATTTTCATTTCTTTCACCTTATCTCTTAATACCACTACTTTCTAACAAAACAGCTGTTTGCTTTGAAAGCAGCATGATGGACTCATTGTTTATGGCTGTTTGCAATTGTGTACGCTACATTATTATAACCCTTTGTGTGAATTGTTTTTTTAAACATGTTAATTTTGTTACAGGCTCCCCAAATAGTTATGGTTCCAAACATGTTACCCCAAATAGTTAAGCTCCCAGCTAAGGACAGGTGAGCTGGCTGTCCTTCTTATTCACCCACACCCCAGTCTGGTTGCAAAATGGTTAATTTAAAAATGAATCCTGTCCCTCGTGGATATCTTCCAGCTACACCCAAATGACATTGTGTTTTAAACAGAGCTAATTGAACAAAGCTTTCTCAAGTTAACAAATAATGAGTTTATGAATTACAAAACATGAGAAGAATTATTAATGCAAAATGTACAAACACAGATTCAAATTAAGCAGAGATAACATAGTGTAGAGCTGGATGAACACAACAGGCCAAGCAGCATCAGAGGAGCAGGAAAGCTGACGTTTCGGGTCTGGACTGTTCTTCAGAAATGGGGGAGGGGAAGGGGATTCTGAAATAAAGAGAGAGAGAGGGGGAGGTGGATGGAAGATGGATAAAGGAGCAGATAGGTGGAGAGGAGATGGACAGGTCAAGGAGGCGGGGATGGAGCCAGTAAAGGTGAGTGTAGGTGGCGAGTTAGGATGGGGGTTGGTCAAATTAAGCAGTGCATGCAGAAAGATAAAAGTTAAAGAAAACAAATATATGAATCAGTCTCTGAAATTCTTTGTGAAGAGCAGCTAATTGAAGATTGTAGCTGCTGCAGTGGAGGTTACTGGGAGTGTTGATTTTGAATAGTTAATTTCGCAAGCCTTAGTTTTGAAGATTAGTTGAGATTCTGTAGTTCTGATACCTTTCAGTTGTGATTGAATTTCAGCATTTAGGGTAAAAGAGATCATCTCTTGTTTTTCTGTTTTTTTAACTGCTTTGCAGCATGTGGAGTGAAAGAGGATCTCTACCTGCAACACAGGATAACTAGGGTTATCACAGCAAACTAAGACTCAAAATGTAGGCAGGAACACATGACCGTGTGAATACAGATTCCAGTTGAGTTGAAATAGTTTTTTTTTAACCCGTTTTCTTAAGTATTCTTCATTGGAAAGGCTACAAAATGTGCCCAAAATTTGGGACATAGTCCACAGAAGTTGGCTTGCTGTTGCGCAGACAGTCATTAGTCTTCTTATCTTTTGTCACAAGAAATAACAGCCCAGTCTATTTAAAGTTCTTTGACACTTTAGGGCTTAGCTTCCAACAGTCATTCTCTCCAGGCAACCATTCAATTAACATCCACAGCCATTTTGGTTCTATCAGCCTTTACTCAAAGAAAACAACTTTCAGACTGGCTGAGACAACAAGGTGCAGGGCTGGATGAACACAGCAGGCCAAGCAGCAACATAGGAGCAGAGAGGCTGACGTTTCGGGCCTAGACCCTTCATCAGAAAAGGGGGAGGGGAAGGGGGTTTTGAAATAAATAGGGAGAGAGTGGGAGGCGGATAGAAGAGGGATAGAGGAGAGGATAGGTGGAGAGGAAGCAAACAGGTCGAAGAGGCGGGGATGGAGCCAGTAAAGGTGAGTGTAGGTAGGGAGTTAGGAAGGGGATAGGTCAGTCCAGGGAGGACGGACAGGTCAAGGGGGCGGGATGAGGTTGGTCGGTAGGAGATGGAGGTGCGGCTTGAGGTGGGAGGAGGGAATAGGTGGGAGGAAGAACAGGTTAGGGAGGCAGGGACGAGCTGGACTGGTTTTGGGATGCGGTAGGGGGAGGGGAGATTTTGAAACTTGTGAAATCCACATTGATACCATTGGGCTGCAGGGTTCCCAAGCGGAATATGAGTTGCTGTTCCTGCAACCTTCGGGTGGCATCGTTGTGGCACTGCAGGAGGCCCAGGATGGACATGTCGTCTGAGGAATGGGAGGGGGAGTTGAAATGGTTCGCGACTGGGAGGTGCAGTTGTTTATTGCGAACCGAGCGTAGGTGTTCTGCAAAGCGGTCCCCGAGTCTCCGCTTGGTTTCCCCGATGTAGAGGAAGCCACACCGGGTACAGCGGATGCAGTATACCACATTGGCAGATGTGCAGGTGAACATCTGCTTGATGTGGTGCATATCCGATGCATAAACACAACGCACAGCTTAAATTCACACTTGCACATTTAAAAAGGTTTGGGCTCAGATTTCAATATGAAGTAGCCGTACATGAGGAGGGAATGTGCCCTCCTGCACCCTCACTTTCAGCGCCCCCACCCCCCTATGTCATTTCTCTGGCATCCTCACTCTAAACAGCTAACTCTACAGTAAATAGTGCCAATGTTGGTCTGGCCACTTTAATTGCTCAAAATTGAGTGCCCCCACTGAAATAAACAAAACTTCAACTTCTGCCTCCTCAAATTGAGGAATGAAATTATCAAGCTGAGTTGACTCCACCCTCAGATCCAAGCCGTAGAGTTCCTGCTTCTTATTTCCAGCTGTCTTAGTTCAAATTTCTTTTCCCACAATTTTCCTGAAACTCTTTCTTTTCTTATTTCTCTCCCCTCTCTTTCTCTTTCTCTCTCTGTCATTTTTCTTCTCTTTTTCTTGACATTATAATTTCCATTGTTTCAATTTCAATTTCAATCTCTCTGTTGCTACTCTATGTGTTTCATTGTCCTCAGTTTCCACCAATAAACGATTGTCCATCCCTTTGAACATGTTGGGTTTTCTAGCATTCAGGTGAAATTCTAATCCTAAGTGTCTTGCTAGATCTTTTAATTGTTGTTTCACATTCCCTTCATATCCATAGGTGTGAAGTTCTGCAAATTTCCAAAATTCTCTCACTCTGATAGCCACTTAGTTTACAACTGAGGACATTTTTGGCCCTTTCAGCCCTCTTCTAAAAGACATATTGGGAACTACAAGTTATAAATGTTGGCAATATTTCTGGGACCTGACCCTTCATTGTAACAATGTTGACTAAAAATATGAACTTTTGTTTTCTGTGCTTCTGTGCTGAATTCTCCAAACAGGGCAACATATTTTTCCCTACTGCCACCAGCAATTCCTTCATTATTTTAAACAACTCAATGGCCTATTTTTAATTGAAGGGACGCAACACGATTTTTCTCATGCTTTAACTCCAGGTATCATCCCAGTAAAAGTTTGGTGGATCCCCTTGAAAGCTGATATATACATGCTAAGATGATGTCCCCACTGACAAATGTCTGACAGAAACGCTGCATAACTTCAGTGTGTCATGGCGAAAAACAATGGCCCCAATTATAGCTTGAGTACAGGTTGGAGAACACGATGTTAAGCAGAAAAATATTCAGCACGTCTGTGGCAATTTAATGCAACCACTTAATTTGAAAATTCCTTCTCTGTGTGGGCGTGGGTGGAATGTGCTGCAATGGGCAGGCTGAAGACCCGAAAGACACAGTCTCATTTTTAAGGAAAAATATTTACAGGATCTGGGCTTCACTTGCAACGTAATTGCTCTTCAACAAGCTGCCATCTTAAAAACTGAGTGATTTGCTGACAGATGGATGAATTAACCTCATTGCTGAGACCTTGGAGTTACATGTCGGAACGGCGTCGGAGATAATCAGGAAAATGATAATCCTGAGGAAGTAATGTGGAAGGGCGATTAGAACAGCCTGCATCTACCTCTGCTGAAGCTACAGGGACCTCATCATGAAGGACTACTAAGAAGCGTAAAGCTGCATAGCTTCAAAATACTATTCACATCATTGTTTGAGAAAATATTGTTTTGTTTACTTTTGTGGTTTTGTACAATCACATAAAATTTATTACTTTGCACTATTTCCTATGTTGTCCATATTTGTTTCCTGGGTGGCAATTTCTCTTGTTGCTGAATGAGAGTATATGAATTTTGAGGACCAATGGGATGATGATGAGGAGGAGAAGTGACCGATCAATGTTATTGTGATATCAATCAAATGGTGATATTAATTGAACTTTGCAGCCTTAAGGGAACTCCTGAGTTCCCAAGCAACAGTGTGAGTGTCTAGGGCTTACTAGTTTTATCCTTGTCCTCTTCCTGTCCTCCACTGCAAACAATGGTTGATCAATGTTTCTCATTCCTACTGTTCCAATCTTTGCTGCTACTCAATCTTGCGCAGAGCACCATATGCACAGCCATTCTAGAGAAACTAGCAAGTGCTTATTGACAGTGCCTCCAGATCTGTACCAGCAATTAAAGCACCACGTGAGCTTTCCACTCAGTTGCTTGATGACACAAGCAGTAACCATTTGGTTCCTATTAAACTGCCCTTAGAATGAATGGCTTGAATTTTACACTGGTGTCAGTTTGAAGTGAATGTCTCTTGTCTCCTCACAAACATTAGCTAAGGCTGCTTGTAAGTCTAAGAAAGTACAGACAATGCTATGTGTGTGTAGTTAATGACTCCTTGCACTTATGAGATGACAGACAGAGATGTAAACCTAATTGCGTATACACCTTGTTTAGTGAAATCACAGGTAAAATTGACATCATTACCAGTGCCAGCAAGCTGCCAATCAGCAATATGTATACATGAAGAAAGCATTTGAAAAACTTTGACATTTTTCCATCAGAGCCAAAAGAGGAGAATTTTCACAACCATTGGTGATGTGTGGCCAGCAAGACCAGAAGGAAGCAGATGTACTTCCCAGGAGTTACATAAGTCTGTCAACATCTAGGGTCATAACCTGAACTTCTGGAAGCCCTGCCCTTTTGAGAAGTCAAATAAGTTGAAGCTCTGCCTTATATATCCTACTTCATGGGTAATGCTTCCTGCAAGTTCATGTGTATTGATTCTTTCATCATGGCAGGCCATTGTGACTGCTAATAATGCTTGCGTTCTTCATCCCAGGTCCATTCTAAGGTAGCAAAAAGAGCTACTTATCCTAATATTGAGTGTTGAGACCACAAAACTGCAGAAATTTCGTTTTCACTGCAACTACTCTCAACCATTCTCTTCTAGAGATTGGCTGCGAAGCAACCTTGAGCACTGAGCATGTGTTTGTGTTTTTGTGTGTTTGCCTGATTTACAACAACACCCAAAATTGCCATTCTGTTCTTCCTTGGTTTCTATGGCAAAGTTCTGGAAACTGATGAAGCCCAAGCAGGTATTGTTAACTGTAAGTGCACTTTGAAATGTTTCAACAATTCACTTATTTTTCTGAAAGGGGTTGCACACACACAGGATGTTGGTGTATTGGAGCTGGGTTCCACATAACACAAGAACATAAGAAATGATAGCAGGAATAAGCTATTCAACTCCTGAAGCATGTTCTACCATTCAGCAAGATCATGGTTGATCTGCCCTAGACCTCAACTTTTCTGCTGTACCAGGGTCCTTATGGCCCTCAACTCCTCAATATTTCAAAATCTACCTGCCTTCTCTTTAAATGCTTTTAGTGATCTAACCTCCACAACTCGCTGGGATAGAGAATTCCAGACATTCAATACCATTTGGGAGAAGAGGTTCTTCATATCTCAGTTGTAAATGCGTATCCCTTTATTCTGCAACTTTACTCCCTAGTTTCATGCGCAAGGACACTCAGTCCCACTATTCTGCATTTTTTGGTGTATCTTCCCATTGAATAATAGTCTGCCTTTTGATTCTTCATCCTCACACTTTCCTATATTAAACTCCACCTGCCAAGTTTTTGCCCATTCACTCAACCGATCTATCTCTTCTTGCACATTATTATGTTCTCATCACAACATGGCTTCTCACCTACTTTTGGAATTTCTGTCTGCTCTTCTAAGTCATTCATATAGATAATACATAAATGAGACCCGAGGAATGATCCTTGTGGCACTCCACTAGTTATGTATTTCCAACCTGAAAAATATTCATTAACTCTGATTTTTCTGCATTTTAGCCAATTCTCAATCCATAGTAGTACATTATCCTCAATACTGTACACTCCTGTCTTATACAATATCCTTTTATGTGTGAGCTTATCTAATGCCTTCTGAAAATCCAAATACATTACAACTACCAGGTCCCTTTTTATCAGCCCTCTTTGTTACAACCTCAAAAAGCTCTAGCAAGTTAGTCAAACATGATTTTCTTCTCACATAACCATATTGGCTCTGTTTGATTGCATTAAGCTTTTCTAAATGTTCTATTATTTTGGCTTAAGAAGGGACTTTAGTATTCTCCCATCAACAGATGTTAGGTTAACTGGCCTACAGTTTTCTGCTTTCTGTCTCACTCCCTTGTTGCACAGGATTTGATATTAAAAATTTTCCAATCCCCTGGAACCTTTCTCGAATCTAGTGAGTTCTAGAAAATATAGACCAATGCCTCCTCTATCTCCACAGGCACTTCCGTTAAAACCCTTGGATGTAGGGCATCAGCTCAGGACAATGTTCCTGCCTTTATTCCCATTAGTTTGTTAAATACTGTTTCCTCTGTGAGACACTTTTATATGATATTTCCTTCCATTAGTACTTTGCTAATCTGTTATCTTTTGGATGTTTATTGTTTTTCACCATGAACATGAGTGCAAAATATTGCTGAAAAATATTAAGAAATCTTTTCTTTCCTCGGGAACTGACAGCTGAGTTTATTCATACTCTCTTGCTATCCTACAGTGAGGCCCAGTTGCCTTCATCAAAAGTCCAGTATGTTTTATCTGAATCATCCATCTGAACAGTGATGTAAGATTGAAGGCTGAAAGACCTAGCATTATGAGTTCCAATTCTGTAGGCCTCTCCCATCATTCCAGTGACCTTGTTTGGTCTAGGTACAAGGTTTCAAGAAATTTCTATGTAAATCATGCATCCAGCATATGCCCTTGACATATTTCTAGCCCCTTGTGCTGGTCTTATGCTATAGTTATGACTAGACCTACTGGATAAATCCAAATTAGCCTTCTCCTAATAGCCTTACCCATAATCTTAGGCCATCACCTTCATAACTAGATTATTGGATTTCTATTCCCCTTATTAACCATCACCTTGTTGTCTTCACTGACATCATTAATTGATGCCAGGATGATGGTAAGCTCAATAAAAGAAGGGAAAAGCTGCCAATATTAATTTCATAATAAATCCTTGTACAGTATCTGATTAGAAACTGAGCTCTTTATTACATCAAACTGAAGTAGATTCATGCATAGATGCTGAAAGTGAAAGCATATTTTACTAATTCATGATCAAAGCAAGCTTTCCTGATAAGGGTTCCCAGTGCTGTTACCCAATGCTAAAGCGTAAAAGTTTGGGCTTCACTGAAAATGTAATTGTAAGATACTTGTCAATTACAATTATAGACTCAATTTGAGAGAGCCAATCTGAAGCTTCAGTAGTCCTGATTAGTTATATTACCAATTCTATATACAAATATGTTTTGACGAGTTTTACAGAATTTGTTAAGCTTTTCATCACTAGTACAAAAGAACTAAAACTTAAGAAGAGCTGTGGTTTCTCAGCTACGAGATGCCAGTTCACAACACTGTTTGAGTGGGCACAGTTCTCTTGCTCTATTATGTTGACCAAAATTCTCATCTTTTCTGAGATAGTAGGAGCTGCCGATGCTGGAGAATCTGAGATAACAAGGTGTAACAAGATAACAAGATAACTGCAGAACCTAATTCCAATTAAATATATGTATACATGTACACACATATACATACAGATATTAACCTGTTACATATCTTAATTTTCTGAAAAAATATCATTTTTATATATTTTTAAATATCATTGATATTTTCTGAAGAAGGGTCTTGACCCGAAACATCAGCTTTCCTGCTCCTCTGATGCTGCTTGGCCTGCTGTGTTCATCCAGCTCTACACCTTGTTAACTCATCTTTTCTTCAGTCTTCCTTCTTATGCATGGACCACTAAGAATCAGAACTTATTCAACCTTGCCAGCCACAAACCCCCATGCATGGTCAGCGACATCCTGAACTCTGGTTTATTAGTGGATGAACATTTGCGTCATTCTTGCCTTGGCTAAACAATTTATGCCCAAAGTACGTCATCTTACTGATATCACTTCAGCTTATCTCTCCTCTCTTACCAATTCCATAGATCTCTACCAAGGTAAGGCAGCACCAATAAGTAATTAATGAGACTGGTTAGAGTAAGTAGTGTCATCACCTAGTGATTAACTATCATCCAAGGTCAAACCAACTAAAAGACTATAAAACTCACTGCAGAACCTAATTCCAATTAAACATATGCATACATGTGCACAGATATACATACAGATATTAACCTGTTACATATCTTAAGTTATTATTTTAAAACAATCATTCCTCAAAGCATTCTCATATTTGTTAAACTAAGTTTACATCATACCAAACAACAAAACTGCAATACATCCATAAACTTCACTTCTTGGCCAGTGCCATATGGCTTTCTCCCTTGCAGAAACTAATTGACCACAATTAAACAGTGCTCAGTCAAGGTAAAATTATTAATATTGAAGGATAACTCAATCCAAGTGAAATGTATATTAATTATATAATACTGCTTCATATCAATTAATTTGTGATATTTACACAAATGCCTGTTTATCATTTTTGACAGTGGGCATGTTACCAGAATTTGCTAATGTTCGCAGATTACTTACTATTTTGCAATTAAACACTGACAACTGAAAGCTAATGGATCAACCAGGTTACAAGTTAAAAAATATAGACGATGATTCATTTATATTTGAGAGACTGAGAGATAGACAGATAGATAGATAGACAGACAGACAGATAGATAGATAAAATGACTCAGAATGTACAGCTCAAAAATGGGCCATTAAGTCTAACCAGTCTATGGAGCGTTTATGCTCTACATGAACATAGCCTTCTCCTGCTTGTTTGTACCCAGTTTATTTCTGAAATGTACTGATAATATCTGCTTCAGTTTTCTCCTTCGGCAGCAAGTTTTACATTGTTACCATTCTGAACAAAGACTTTTCTTCTGAATTCCTAGTTTGATTCATTGGTGACAGTTTTCTCACTTCTAATTTTGCTTTTGCCCACAATTGAGAAACCTACCATGTCTATTCGATCAGAACCTATCGGTTCATAATTTAAAGACCTCAATACAATCATCTCTTGGCCTTGTGTTTTGAAGAGAAATATTATCTGAAGTTTGTTCATTCTTTCCTGAAAGATACAATATCTCAGTGCTGGTTTCAATGTTGTAAATCTTTTTTTTTAGACCTTCCCCAGTACCTCTATATCTTAGTTGACTGGATTAACTTTGAGCAACAACTTAACGACATTGCAATTCGTATGCTTCTAAGCTATTAAAAACTATGAGAGCCATGCATACAACAATTATCTTTTAAAAGATGCATATTTACGAATCACTCATAGTTCTA
The DNA here is from genome assembly GCF_021869965.1 of Rhincodon typus. Lineage (NCBI taxonomy): Eukaryota > Metazoa > Chordata > Chondrichthyes > Orectolobiformes > Rhincodontidae > Rhincodon > Rhincodon typus. The sequence continues at coordinate 52,465,299 of NC_063336.1, forward strand.
TTATTTATCAATAAAAGGTCGTAAAGCAATGCATTAGGCAAAATATTGTAAATCTTAGTTAAAAGTTGAGGAACAGAAAAAAAAACTGTGGATATATTTTAGGGCTGCTGAGCACTGTGGAATAAACCTATGCAGATGCAGTCTAAATTTAGTGACAATTATCAGCGTAAGCAGTAAAGCTGATGTGATAAGATGCAGAAATATATTATAGCGCTTTGCACCTGATTGACTGCTTTCATCATGACTGCAGATTTGATGAATTTTAGGGATATGGAAGTGCACATATTATCTTATTGGCACTGTGCCACCATTTGTCCTCAAAAATATGTAAATTATGTTTTACTTGTTTTGTACAGATTTGACTCATAGGGTCATGCAGACAAGCATTTGTTTTGTATCATTAGTTTCTGCTTGCATATAATTGAATAGATTTAACTGTGTTGCTTTCCCACTATGTTATGAAGAGAAAAACTGTGGCAGGGAATGACTTCATACCTTGAAAGCCTTGATCCATATTGGCACCATTGGACCACATGGCACATCTGTGTGTATAGTACTATGATTTATCTGGAAGATAAGTAGAAAACAAGTTTGTTGCCCAATTGGATGAAGCATAATATGGCAGTCAATGTCTTATGTTTTCATCACCTAATTAAAAAAGGAAATTTAAATAAAGTTTGTACTGCTCCTATTGTATATTTGTCTCTCCCAATTTGTTAACACCAGTGCCATGGATATGAATGTTTAATTCCTGAAGACTCCAGACCATACAATGTGAATTGACAAACCTAATTTACCACAGTTGTACAACTATTCAATACCTAAATTCCTTTTTGCAGGAAAAATGGATTTAAAAAAAAAAATAATAATCAATGCTGACCTTTAATTTCCTTCAGAAGCTATACATAAGTGCATATTTTTGTCGTCAGGATATTTACATGTTTCAAAAATATTCCCAAGATAATAATTTATTCATTTAAAAAAATCCATTTTGACCTTTAACTTTTTCTTGAAATCTCTCAAAATTAGGATTTTTTGCTCTATATATTTACATGGCCCACAAATAGTCCCAGGACAAAAGTGCACTGGTTTTAAAAATCCATACTGACCTTTAATTTCTTTTGAAATCATTGATAAATGAATATTTTAGACATTTTATTTACATAAAACACAAATGCTCCCAGGATAATTCAACTGCAAATGTTTGAGACAATTTTCAGTGAGACCATATCACTGGGCAAAATATCCCAAATTCACAGCATTATACATGACAATGATTAACAGTATCTTGTTACTCCTCTACTAAATGTTTATGATGCCATTGAAAATCATTTACTGAACAAGTATTGCAAGATATTCTTCCAAATTTGAAAATGAATCCATACAAAATTAAAGGTAGTCATTTGACACACTAACATGCGTCATTACTAAGTAGCAGGGGATAGGTTCAGCACTAAGTTCCTAAGTAATACTTTTGGGAAAAGTTAAGTTCTGATTCAGTAACTCCCCATGAGAAGGGAAAATTGTATGCATAATTTCAATTATGCCATTCCTGAACATCTTATTATTAATTGAATCAGAGATAGTAGGAACTGCAGATGCTGGAGAATCCGAGACAACAAGGTGCAGGGCTGGATGAACACAGCAGGCCAAGCAGCATCATAGGAGCAGAGAGGCTGACGTTTCGGGCCTAGACCCTTCATCAGAAAAGCAATAAAGGGCTCACCTTTGTTCCCCTCCACCCACAGATCAACGAATACCGCTCACGCTTGGACATAGAGCAGTTTTTCCGCCGCCTCCGCCTCCACGCTTACTTCTTCAACCGTGAACCTAACCCTCCCTCTACTGACCCCTTCTCCCGCTTCCAACACACCCCCTCCTCCTGGACACCACCCCAAGGCCTCCTACCCTCCCTCGACCTCTTCATCTCCAACTGCCGTCGAGACATCAATCGCCTCAACATCTCCACCCCTCTCACCCACTCCAACCTCTCCCCCACAGAACGTGCAGCCCTCCGCTCCAATCCCAACCTCACCATAAAACCCGCGGACAAGGGAGGCGCAGTTGTAGTATGGCGCACTGATCTCTACATCGCCGAGGCCCGACGCCAACTCTCCAACACCTCCTCCTACCGCCCCCTTGATCATGACCCCACCCCTGAGCACCAAACCATCACCTCCCAAACCATCCACAACCTCATCACCTCAGGTGACCTCCCACCTACGGCCTCCAACCTCATCGTTCCCCAACCTCGCACTGCCCGCTTCTATCTCCTTCCCAAAATCCACAAACCTGAATGCCCTGGTCGACGCAATGTCTCCACCTGCTCCTGCCCCACCGAACTGATCTCCAACTATCTGGACTCCATTTTCTCCCCTTTGGTCCAGGAACTCCCGACCTATGTCCGTGACACCACCCACGCCCTCCACCTCCTCCAGAACTTCCAATTCCCCGGTCCCCAACACCTCATCTTTACCATGGACGTCCAGTCCCTCTACACCTGCATTCCCCATGCAAATGGCCTTAAGGCCCTCCGCTTCTTCCTGTCCCGCAGACCCGACCAGTCCCCCTCCACTGACACCCTCATCCGCTTAGCCGAACTCGTCCTCACCCTCAACAACTTCTCTTTCAATTCCTCCCACTTCCTACAGACAAAGGGGGTAGCCATGGGTACCCGCATGGGCCCAAGTTATGCCTGCCTCTTTGTAGGTTACGTGGAACAATCCCTCTTCTGTACCTACACCGGCCCTAAACCCCACCTCTTCCTCCGTTACATTGATGACTGTATCGGCGCTGCCTCGTGCTCCCACGAGGAGCTCGAACAGTTCATCCACTTCACTAACACCTTCCACCCCAACCTTAAGTTTACCTGGACCATCTCTAATACCTCTCTCTCCTTCCTGGACCTCTCTGTCTCCATATCGGGCAACCACCTAGAAACCGATATTCATTTCAAGCCCACCGACTCCCACAGCTACCTAGAATACTCCTCCTCCCACCCACCTTCCTGCAAAAATGCTATCCCCTATTCCCAATTCCTTCGCCTCCACCGCATCTGCTCCCAGGATGAGGCATTCCACTCCCGTACATCTCAGTTGTCCTCGTTTTTCAAGGACCGTAACATCCCCCCATCAGTGGTCGAGAACGCCCTCAACCGTGTCTCCCACATCTCCTGCAACTCATCCCCCACACTCCGTCCACGCAATAAGAACCAAAACAGAATCTCCCTCGTCCTCACATACCACCCCACCAACCTCCGGATCCAACGCATCATCCTCCGACACTTCCGCCAGCTGCAATCCGACCCCACCACCAAAGACACCTTTCCCTCCCCACCCTTATCTGCTTTCCGGAGGGACCACTCTCTCCGTGACTCCCTTGTCCGCTCCACACTCCCCTCCAGCTCCACCACACCCGGCACTTTTCCCTGCAACTGCAGCAAGTGCTACACCTGCCCCTACACCTCCCCCCTCACCCACATCCCAGGCCCCAAGAAGACTTTCCACATCAAGCAGAGGTTCACCTGCACATCTGCTAATGTGGTATACTGCATCCGCTGTACCCGATGTGGCTTCCTCTACGTCGGGGAAACCAAGCGGAGGCTCGGGGACCGCTTTGCAGAACACCTACGCTCGGTTCGCAATAAACAACTGCACCTCCCAGTCGCGAACCATTTCAACTCCGCCTCCCATTCCTCAGACGACATGTCCATCCTGGGCCTCCTGCAGTGCCACAACGATGCCACCCGAAGGTTGCAGGAACAGCAACTCATATTCCGCTTGGGAACCCTGCAGCCCAATGGTATCAATGTGGATTTCACAAGTTTCAAAATCTCCCCTCCCCCACCGCATCCCAAAACCAGTCCAGCTCGTCCCTGCCTCCCTAATCTGTTCTTCCTCCCACCTATCCCCTCCTCCCACCTCAAGCTGCACCCCCATCTCCTACCGACTAACCTCATCCCGCCTCCTTGACCTGTCCGTCCTCCCTGGACTGACCTATCCCCTCCCTAACTCCCCACCTACACTCACCTTTACTGGCCCCATCCCCGCCTCTTCGACCTGTTTGTTTCCTCTCCACCTATCCTCTCCTCTATCCATCTTCTATCCGCCTCCCACTCTCTCCCTATTTATTTCAGAACCCCCTTCCCCTCCCCCTTTTCTGAGGGAGAGAAGGACAGTTGGACAGACAAAGGAGTAGATAGCAGTCAGCCTCGGAGGATGAATAACTGTTAATGGGGACTGTTCGTGGCTAACAGTTTTTTGGCTTTTAAAACTCAAAAGAGATTGGCAATCTATTTCATTATTGTTTGATATCTTGCTATTTGCATTTTGGTGACATAACAGCTGCTTCATCCACTTTATTACAAATTCTATGATGAAAGAGAATGGAAAGACCACTTTAGCTTTGTTGCAACCATGAATGTCTCTAACTAACAACTGCTTTCAAAACTAACCCTGGCACAATGGCTCCTGGAACCATCCAAGATCAGGACACTGGCAGCAGCTGAACCTGATCATCTGGTCAATCTGAACAGTATTCTCACCACCGTGCTGACTGTGATGAATAGGGTGTTCACCAGGCTTAAGGTGCAACACTAAGTTTTTTTTTTATTAAATTCAGAACAGAAATGTCATCCTAGTATTAATGTCATCCACACTGCCTACCCAGATTAAAAAATAACAGTTCCTTAACTTGATTGAACAAGTGCTGTCTGGCACAGGGCAAAAATGAATGGAATTTGGAAACACAATCTACAATATGGCACATTCAACCCATGGGAAACAAGAGTGGAAAAGTATTGACTGATTTGTGGTGAACATCACTGTGATGGAAACTGTTATGAAGCCAGCACTCTGATTTCACTAATTACAGAGAAGGATGAACAGTGTGGAAACAGGCCGTTGGGCCCAATAAGTCCAAGCCAAGCCTCTGAAGTGCATCCCACCCAGGCCCATTCCCCTACTCTATCCCAAAACCCAATGGCTAATGGCTACCCTTAACCTATACATCCCTGGACTCTATGGAAAAACCTTTTCTGATGAAGGGTCTAGGCCCGAAACATCAGCCTCTCTGCTCCTATGATGCTGCTTGGCCTGCTGTGTTCATCCAGCCCTGCACCTTGTTGTCTCATCTTTTTATTAATTGCTGTGGATCTCGACAGAGTGTAGAAAAGAGTTCCATCCAGCACATAAGTACATAAGAAAAAGAAGCAGAAGTGGGCCATTAAACCACTGACGTCTGCTCAACCAATCTACTGGATCATAGCTGATCTGATTTGACCTTAATTGCTTGTCCCCGAGAACACTTGACTCTGTTGTCAATCAAAAATCTCTCTTACTCAGTCTTTGATTGTATTCAATGAACCAACCGTCACTGCTCCTGGGGAGACAATTCCAAACATTAAAAAGCATATGAGACAAGAAATTCCTCCTCATTCCAATCTTAAATGAGAGACGTCTGTTTTGAAATTGAGGCCCTTAGTTTTAGATAGCCCGACTCCAAAAAACATTCTCTAAATATCTACCTTGTCAAGTCCCTTTAGAATCCTAAATAAAAACAGAAAATGCTGGAGAAACTCAGCAGGTCTGGCAACATCTATGAAGAAAGAAAAAAGGTTAACATTCTGAATCCAGTATGACTCTTCTTTGGAAGCCTCACAATCTTCACGCTTCAATAAGATCACATCTCATTCTTCAAAACTCCAATGAGTATAAGTCCAATCTGCTCTACCTTTCTTCAAAAGACTATCCATTCATCCCAAGAATCAACCCAGTGAACCTTCTCTGAGTTACCTCTAGTACAAGTGTGTTCGTCCTCGGGAGACGAAAATTGCATTCACCACTCTAAGAGTGATCTTATAAATTCCCAGTAGAGTTCCAGCTGCAGTTGAAGATTTGCTGTCCATCCTTTTCATTGATGATTTTAATGAAGGTTTAATGGAATCATTTGTAAATTTGCAGATGATGCTAACAGGTACATGGGTGAAAAATCATTTGGCACAATTTAGTTAATCTAATTAGTAATGCCCAGTTTGGGTTTTGCCAGGACCACTCAGCTCCTCATTACAGCCTTGGTTCAAACATGGACAAAAGAGCTGAATTCCAGAGGTGAGGTGAGAGTGACAGCCCTTTACATCAAGGCTGCATTCAACTGAATGTGGCATCAAGGAGCCGAATGCAAAACTGGAACAAACGGGTATTGGGGGCAAACTCTCCGGTGGTTAGAGTCATACCTGGCACATAGGAAGATGGTTGTGATTGTTGAAGGTCAGTCATCTCAGCTGCAGGAGTTCCCCAGGGTAGTGTCCTAGGCCCAACCATCTTCAGCTGCTTCATCAATGACCTTCCTTCCATCATAAGGTCAGAAGTAGGGATGTTCACCAATGATTGCGCAATGTTCAGCACTATTTATGACTCCTCAGACACTGAAACAATCCATGTCCAAATACAGCAAGATCTGGTTAATATCCAGGCTTGGTCTGACAAGTAGCAAATAACATTTGTGCTACACAAATGCCAGACTATGACTGTCACCAATAAAAGAATCGAAATACCTCCCCTTCGCATTCAATGGTGTTACCATCACTGAATTCCCCCCCACTATCAACTTCCTGGAGGTTATCATTGACCAGAATCTCAACTGGACTCACCACATAAACACAGTGGCTATAAGAGTAGGTCAGAGGCTATGAATCCTGCAGTGAGTAACTTACCTCCTGACTCCCCAAATCCTGTTCATCAACTACAAGGCACAAGTCAGGAGTGTGATGGAATGCTCCCCACTTGTCTGGATGGGTGCAATTCTGACAACCCTCAAGATCCAGGACAAAGCAGCCTGCTTGATTGGCACTACATCCACAAGCATCCACTCCCTCCCCCACCGACACTCAGTAGCAGCAGTGTGTACTATCTACAAGACGCACTGCAGAAATTCACCAACCATCCTCAGACAGCACCTTCCAAACCCATGACCACTTCCATCAAGAAGGACAAGGGCAGCAGACATATGGGAACACCACCACCTCCAAGTCCCTTCCAAGTCAATCACCATCCTGACTTGGAAATATATCGCCGTTCCTTCACTGTCGCTGGGTCAAATTCCTGAAATTCCCTCCCTAATGGCATTGTGGGTCAACCCACAGCAGGTGGATTGCAGCGGATCAAGAAGGTAGCTCACCACCACCTTCTCAAGGGCAACATGGGATGGGCAAGAAATGCTGGCCAGCCAGTGACGTCCACATCCCAATAATGAATAAAAATAAGTGGTAAAATTGGTCAATGTCCTTTCACTCAGGTAAGTACAGAAATGCCAGGCACATTGATACCTTTTCCCCAATCATATCCTCTGTTGTATTATGCTCAGATTCTGGAGATTTCATAATTTTACCTTCAATTTCTACTTAAGCCTTGCCTCATCTCATACATCTGTTATGGACAAGGAAGACACAGAGAGAGAGAGAGAGAGTGAAAGAATCCCTTTATTCTTGTCAGTTTCTGTCTTAAAACAGAACAGTTTAAATTTGTAAAGACCGAGCTATGTTTTCCAAACTCCTGATTGTATGAAGTCAATTTTAAAGTGACGTGCAACTGAACTTTCTTAGATTTAAACCAGTAGTGTCATATATTCCTCACATTAAATCTTGGAAAGTTCTTACACAATTTACAAACACCTGTACACACTTGCATGCAGGAAGGATATAACAAATTAAAGAAGTTTTGCTTCTGTAAATATTAAAATTAAACAGGAGAGTTATCAGTTCACTTAAACTTCAGAGTGCAAATGGCTGGAGTCAGTTGTTGTAGAATCCTTTCAGAGCTGGTGACAAAGTTAAAGCAAAGTCACTATCATCCCACTGTCTCATTAGTAAGATGGCTGGCAATGAGGTTAATCTGAGGGTCACTATGCCTTGGGTGAGGTGCAAAATTGAGAAGGCAGGACCTTCACAGTAACCTCTGCTGGTGCAGGAATTGAACTTCTTCCATTAGCATAACTTAACATGACGAGGCAGTTATTCAGCAATCCAAACTAACCAAACTCCAGTTGCTACTAGCAACTGAACTGAGATGGTAGTTCCTGATGGGGCTGTAGACAAGGGATCTGTTGGCTTCTTTTTGGTGAATTCAAAATCCTTCAGACAAAAATGTTTTGAAGTGGGTTTAACTTTCAGCTTGGCTGCTCATTTAGACTGGTGCATATGTTAGCTTACAGGTTTGCTGCTGTTGGTCCCCTGCACCAAAGTGAAAGCCAAACTAATTCAAAAGCTCAAAAATGTATGATTGAAGTTCTCTAGAATTCTAAAGGAATTTCAATCATGTGATACCAGCTATGAAGCAAGTGTCCATTGGAGAAGTGTAATTTTTTTAACAATATGTAATATCCTTCATGTCATATGGACATGATACATTTTTGCCCTAACCTTTCTGTTTTTCCTCCACCATTCGTCAGATTAGTATCCATGACTCACTGATATTATGGAGCTGATGTCCAAAGCATAATATGGGTGCAACATTGATTTCACAACAGTCCATGGCAATGGACAAATTAATATGGATTAGTATTAGAATTAGAATTAGATTTTATTGTCACATATACTCAAGTATAGGAATACATGAGTACAATGAAAAGCATACAATGTCGCCATTCTCTGGTGCCATCTTGGTTACAAAACCAGAGTTAAAAAGAAATGACAGCAGAAATAAAAGAAAGCCAATAGGTAAGAAAAATGCCCAGATCTTAAAGTCTAAGCCTTATATCCATAAAGATATTTGGAACCACTGATGCAGGCACCTGAGCCGAACCACAGCCTGGATTCTCACATTAATCACTGGGAGGAGCAGCTGCTGCCACTGATCACTGGAGGACCTTTGTCACCGCTGCCGCAGCCACCTTCAAACGCTAAACTACACTTCCCTAATGGACATGTAACAACCATGTAAATATTCTAATCCCATTTTGCATCACTTGGTCAAAGCATTGTATGTCTTGGCATTGCAACTGCATATCTAAACATTTCTTAAATGCTACGAGGATTTCTGCCTCTATCGCAAGGCAATGGCCTAGCAACGTTAGCACTAGACTATTAATCCAGAGACCAAGTAATGTTCTGACAATCTAGATTCAAATCCTGCTGTGGCAAACGGTGGAGTTTCAATTCAGTTACAAGTCTAATGAAAACCATTACTGATCGTCGGGGGAAAACCCACCTAGGTCACTAAAACCCCTTAGAGAAGGAAACTGCCATCCTCACCTGGTCTAGCCTATAGTTTGGGAATCCAAATTAGAGGCGGCATGTGATTGCATTGGAGATTACGTGTAACTCCAAACCCACACCAATGTGGTTGACTCTCAACTGCCCTCTGGGCAATCAGGGATGGGCAATGAATGCTGGTGTAGACAGTGATGTCCCCATCTTTTGAATGGGAAGAAAAAACTTCCAGGCAGTGAGTTCCAGATTCCCACCACACTCTGGATGAAAAGGTTTTTGCTCACATCTCCTCTCAAACTTTTGCTCTTTACATTAAATTTATGCCTTGGTCATTGAGTCCTCCATCAAGGGGTAAAATCTCCTCATGTCCATCCTATCTATGTCCCTTTTATTGTATTATATCTCAATCATGACCACTCTGCTCCATGGAAAACAACCATATCTCTCCAAACTTTCTTCATAACTAAAACTCTGCAGCCAAGACACATCCTGGTAAATCTCCTTTTCACCTTCTCCAGTGCAATCACACCCCTCCTCTAATTTGGATTCCAGAACTGCGCAGTATCTAGCTGTGACCTAGCCAATGTTTATATAATTCCAGCAGAACCCCCGTGCTTTTAAACACTACCCTTCAACTCATAACGGCATGTATACCATGGGCTGCCTTTACCATTTTATCCACCTGTCCTGATACCTTAATGGACAAGTGGACACATACATGTCAGATAAATGTCCCACTGATCCTCAGTGCTTCCCAGAGTCCCCTACAGTTCATCACATAATCCATTGTCATTTTTGTCCTGCCCAAGTGTATCAGCTCACATTTATCTGGATTAAATTCCTTTGCTACTCTTCAGGTCATCTGACCAGCCTGTCTATATCCTCTTGTAGTCCTCACTACTTACTACATCAGCTACCAATGTATCATCTGTGAATTTATTGATCAACCCTCCTACATTCAATCTAATCCAGTTATATGAACTATAAACAGGAATGGCCCCAATACAGACTCCTGTGTGGCCCCACTGGAGACAGACTTCCAGTCAAAAAAATACATCTTAACCATTACCCCCTGCTTTCTGTCACCCAGCCAATTCTAGACCCAATTTGCCAAATTTCCTTAAATCCCATGTGCTCCCTTTGCTTTCAGTATGACATCTGGAACCTTATCAAAAGCCTTGGTGAAGTCAAAGTAGGCCCCATCAAAAGCATTGCCGTCACCTTACACGCCTGGTCACCTCTTCAAAAAATTCAATCAAGTTGGTCAGACATGACCTCCCCTGAAAAAAACCATGCTGGCTGCTCTTAATTAATTCGTCTTACTCCAAATACAGATTAATTCTGTCCCTCAGAATTGTTACGAATAGGATCCCCCGACTGAGGTTAGGTTGACTGCCTGCAAGTTCCTGGTTTATTCCTTGTTCACTCCTTGAATAAGAGGGTCATGTTGTCTGTCCTCCAGTCCCCTGGCATTTCTCCTGTAGCCAGAGAGGACTTGAAAGACTTTGCCAATGCCCCTGTTATTCTCTCCTTTGCCTCATTCAACAATCTAGCATACATTTCAGCCTGCCCTGGAGATTTATCTACTTTTAAGCCTGCTAGACCACTTAGAACCTCTTCTCTGTCTATGCTAATATTTTAATTGTATTTCAGACATTCTTCCTGATATCTGTATCCATATCATCCCTGGCACGAGTGAACACTGACTTAAAGTATTCATTTAGAATCCTACCTACATCCTCTGGGCCTATGCACAAATGACCCCTGTGGTCCTTAATGGGCCCTACTCTTTCCCTCATTATCCTTTTACCCTTAATGTGACTGTAAAACATCTTGGGATTTTCCTTTATTGTACCTGCCGGTATCCTTTAATATCCTCTTTTAGCTATCCTAATCTACGCCCCTCAAGGGCTTCTGCTGTTTTGAACCCTCTGCATAAAAGCCCCTCTTTTTCTCTTAATCTATTTTGATTAAACCATCTCTCATTCTTCTGAAGTCCAATGGATACAGATCCAAGCTGTCCAACTTTGACATCCTCATCTCAGCAATCAGCTGCTTGAACCTTCTCTGAATTGAGCCAACGGCAAATATATCATTTCTTGATGAAAGAGACTAATCCTGTACAGAATACTCCAAATGTGGTCCCACCAATCTATCGTATAACTGTCGCAAAACATCCCTATTCTTATATTCTGCTGTTCCAGCAATAAACAATCATTGCAAACCTGCATGCCTACGTTTGAACTTCATTGTATGACACTCAGATCTCTTTGCACTGGAGAGACATGCAAACTCGCTTCAGTGAAATAATGGTAGGTTCGACTGGGAACAGATTTGTTTGATTCCAAAATGAAAAAGGGGAAATCAGAAGTTTATTTCTTAATATTCATTCACAGGATTGCTGGCTAGCATTTATTGCCCATCCCATCATGTTGATGTAGGTTTGGAGTCACAAATAGGCCAGAGCATGTAAGAATGGTGGATTTCCTTGCATAAAGGGGAAAAAAACAAACCAGATGAGTTTTTCCTAATATTTGACAACATTTCATGATTGTCATCAAAGTCTTAAATGCATATTTTTTTTAATGAATTCAAATTCCACTATTTGCTATGGCAAAATTCAAACCAGGTCCCCAGAACATTACCTGGGATCTCTGGGTTAATATTCCAGCAATAATACCACTAGGTCATTGTCTATGAACAGTCGCTTGCTTTCAAAGACACACGCTACTTATTTTTTCCAATTATTATAGCTGAAAATTGGAGGAGTAGGAACAGAATTTTACATTGGTTTTTGAAACACGAGAAAATGTTGTCTTTGCCCAGCAGAATAATTCTAGATTGTAATGGTCATTTTGGCTGAGGACGATGAGGCCTAACAGGACTTAATACTGTCAAACAAAAACAGAAGTTGCTGGAAAAGTTCAGCAGGTCTGGCAGCATCTGTGAAGGTAAAAAAACAGAGTTAACGTTTCGGGTCCTGTGACCCTTCCTCAGAACAGGACGGAAAATTAATGCTGTTGAATGTTGGATGGCAAAGTTACTTTTGCATCTGGATATTCTCAGCTTTTCACCCCTTAGGTTTCGTGGATCGAAAGTTGGTCAATACTGGGGCAAAACAGCTCAAATGGTACTCATTAAATATTTCACTATGATGAAGGCAAAAAAGACAAGATTTGTTGATTTTTTTTCTAATGTTTACACTTGATTCCCTTTTCAGAATTATCAAGCTGTTGAACTGCATCATGAATGGTCTTTTCATCACCAACAAGGCCTGGAGTGGACTTGAACAGGGAGCTGCTGACTCAGGGGCAAAGGTGAGTGAGTGTTTGAGCACATCAAAAGTTGTGGAGATATTACAATGAATACAGGGACAAAGGTTGATTTGTTACTGTATGTTATTAAAACAAATTTGTTCTCTAGCAATCAAAAAGGCAATAGAAACACACTTCCCTCTAGATTTAATGTTAATATCTTTCGGACATTATTGTAGCATAATTAGAACAGTCAGCTTAGCCCATCATCTGCACAGGGAATACAATTAACAATAATTAGGTACTTTGCATGATTAGAGTTCAGTACGGTAAAAGATGGAAAATTCATCTTGATGGAAATTATGATTGTCCATACAACAAGAATGACAACAATTATATTTGAATGCAATATTAAAATAAAAGATTCAGTGTTGAAAATGTGTGACAAATTTTATAGTCTGAATATTACTGAACTGTTCTTTATTCAGAAATATAATCAAGGTTGTAAACAAAGGCCAGTCCAATACTATGTTGGATAAATGTGGTAAATTAATATAAGGTCCAAAGTCAAATAAATTATGCAACACATTTCCACTAGCACTGTGTATGGCCAGCATTGTGTGATCACAGGTGTGAAGATCCAAGAGTGCTTAAATCTTGATTTAAATTCTAATCACTGCGAGGCTTTTAGCAGCGTGACTGCTGGGATTATATGAGGTATTAATGATGGCAATAAACATTGACAAATGGTGTGATGTTCCAGGTAACCTACAAAGAATAGAAATAAAGGATGAAAAGCTGGAAGATGTAGAAGTAAATGGAAAATAATATGGTAAGGAAATTATATTTAACACTAATTATGTAAATAAAATGCAGATCAAATTTGGGAATTTCCTCTTTCCATCCATTCATTATCAAGTAGTACATCAGAATTTTCATAAATTAACTGCATGATTATTAGAAGAGTATGAAGGATTAATAAATTGAACAATGTTAATTTGAACAAAAGGTTCTAAAGTCAATGATACTGATGTTTTGTGAATTCTGAAGTTGGACATGGGTTTTTGCAGATCAATTCATTCCAAAAATCTGTTAGTAGTTTTATTTACTTGCCATACTACATATTTAATGGTGCAAAAATATTCATAACGCAAGACATTTTGCACAAAGTAAGGAAAAAGCTACTGATACAAAATGGCACAAACAAAATATCACATGGAGGAATATAATAATTTTGACACTGACCTATTGGGTAAAATGAGCAATACTGGGTAAAATCTTGTGGAGGTGCTGCAGATCTTGCCTGGTATCTAGAGAACTGATGAGAGAGCTGCCATGTCTCCTTTACCAAAGGACAGGTGAACCATCACAACATTGACAGGACACCCACAGGCCTTCCCTAGGATCAGGATTCCAGAGGTTGGAAGGTATAATTGCTGGGAGCTGAAGGCCATCAAAGGCTGGCAGCTATGTTACACAGCAGCATCACTGAGGAGGTAATGGCTGGTGTCAGAATGCAGCCACCAGAAAACTAGGTCAGAGGTCAGCAGTGGCAAGAGGGGTTGCATGGGGTGGGGTCACAAGGTTGGGAGTGTGGTTGAAGGCCAACAGAAAGGGTGGGATTGTTTCTTAGCAGGTCCCCTGTGGAGTAAAGGGTTAACTTTGCTCTTACTTTGATAATAGTTATTCAGCATGTGCATAAGGAACTATGCTATAGTGATGGCAGATCATATGGAACAGGGACCCAAGACTGTAGGATTCTAGAGATGGCACTCTCTTACCAACCCTGAATATAGTTACTCTTAATAAAATCTGTTCCTGTTAATTCATCCAAGTTCAGATATGCTCTTCTGTTGCCTGGTCCCTCAACAAACAGCCTGCACAGTTTACTTATTGTTCTCCCTGTGTGGAGATAGGCCCAGCTGCAGATGGATTAATACTAGCAGCATCAGGAAGAAGCACTTGAAAAGTGATTAATAGTGCAGTGAAAGAGCTCAGACAGTGATGAGGCAGGAACACTAACCTCAGGTTTTCTAAACATTATCGGGGTGGATACAGGAAAGCAGCAGCAGGTCTTCACATGGTTCCCCCTTACCCAATTTAAATGCATTCCATGCCTCGAAACATGCCATAAGAGAGGGCAGATATTTCTAACCATTAACCCTGCTATAGTACATACTTTCAATAAGTGAAGATGAGGAGAAATGTATTTGTGTCACTGATCTAACATTGTTCATTTTCCACTACAGTAGAAAATCAAACAACCCCCGGTGTCCAAAGTGATGAGATTAGGAAACAGGAGCAGCTATTGACTATGAACAGCATTAAAGAAGCATTTGGTGTATTGGGTGATATCCTCTTTATGCTAGAGTTAGGTTAAATAATCCTGCGTTAACTGACACATTGAATAGAACATGGTAAATCACTGTATGAGCTTAATTTTTCCCTTTCCTGGAGGTGGTGGGGTGTGGCAAATATTTAGGTGGATGACGCTGCCCTCTTCCCACCAGCTCATTCTCACAACAGTTGAATGGACCTCTCCAACTTCAAATAATGTTGATCTTGCTGATGCTGATCTTGCTTTGTGCACTTCCTGTGCAGCTGTAACCTTGTATGCCTCCCTCTATCCAAGCACCCTATGATCTGTATGTCCTTGTTTGCTGTGATCTACCTGTACTGCTTGCATAACAAAACTTTTCACTGTACTTAGGTACATATGACTACAATAAATCAAATCAAATCTCCTCTGCATCCTCTCCAGTGCTATCATGTTCTCCTTTAATGTAGATTCCAAAACTGCACACAGTATTCTAGTTGTGACCTAACCAACATTTTACAATTCCAGAACAACCTCCCCACTCTTAGATTGTATGCCTCAGCTAACAAAGACAATCATACGCCTTCTTAACTGCTTTATCTACCTGTCCTTCTATATTAACAGACTAGTGGAGTTACCAGGATATGTCTGGGCTGCAGAGTTTTAGTTAGGAGGAGAGATTGGATTGTTTGCACAATTTCTGCCTAATTATTAAATGAGCAACATGAGAAATTAGAAGAGAACAGTTATTTTGCACATTGACTATTACATTCTTTTTATTCATATGGCTAGACGATAAGTTATAGGAGTATAGGAACATTGGAGCAGGATTATGGCAATTAAGTCCCTTCAGCCTGCTCCACAATTCTAGACATTCTAGGATGATCATCTTCCTCAATGTCATATTCACGCAGTATCCTTGAGAATCATGAATAAGGGCTGTACTTTCCCATTTTTAGGCTGTGTTATTTCAGGGAGTTTCATGGAAGGTGACCTGTCGAGTGACTTTTATCACGTCATCATTTGCTCCTAACATTGATTCTGCAACAAGCCTCTTTAATGTCTTTCTCGTATCATCATGTGGCAGGAGAGGCAAAATTTTCCAGCTACTGCCCAGACCTTTACAGGCATACAAGCCAGTGACACCATATTTAAAGTTCATCTGCACATCACTTCAGATGATGCAAGCTAGCAACCACTTCACACACTGTCTTCTTAGAAAACCAAAACATCACAGAAAATGTTGCTGGCACCCACCTTCCAGACAGCAACCTGATGTCCTGGTGGACAGGTAGTTGGGGGATGATCATCTTCTGTTTGGTGGACCACCAGAGGAGGCCAAAACATGAAACAGAGACAGCCTGGACACTGATAGCAGTAAGAATTAGTGCTGTCTCCAGGATCAGATGGAATGCACAGCAGTGGAGGAAAACGGTCAATGATCTTCTGTGTTCTGAAAGGTTAATACCATTATCGTCCCTCTCCTATCTCACACTTAGTCTAACTTTGCCATTTCGCACAAACCCCATCACATTCCCAAAAGGCATTTGAAGAGGTAACACACAAAACTTCACTTAACAACTTGACAGATGGAATATAATGTAAGAAAATGTGACATTAAATGCACCTTGGCAGGAAGAACAGAAGAGCTGAGTATTATTTAAGTAGTGAAAGACATGAGATAGCTGTAGCACAGAGGGCCTTCGTGCATGAATTTCAAAAAATTGGCATCCAAGTTCAGCAAGTAGTAGGTAAGACAAAAGGACTGTTGGCCTTTAATTCAAAGTAAATAGTGTAGAACAGTAGGGACGTCTTCGTAAATCTATGCAAGGCACTAGTCAGAACATGCAAATAAAGACCAAATACTTTAGATGCAAAAAATCTGATATATTCTGAAGCAGAGTCTTATTGGTGATGAAATATTACTTCTATTTCTCTGTTACAAGGCTTATTCAGTTTCTCCACCACTTGCTTTTTTCTTCATTTCATGTTAATCAGACCACAGCTGGAATACTGTGAACAGCTTTTGTCCTCTTATCTACGAAAAGATATATTGACACTGGGGACATTCCAGAGATGGGTTGCTAGGTCGATCCTATGTGTGGGGGAGTTTTCTTCTAAGAAGAGGTTTTGTAAGCTGAGCTTCTAACAGTTGGAGTTTAGAAGAATGAGAGGCCACCTTATTGAAATATATAAGATTCTTACAGACTTGACAGGGTAAATACTGAGAGGTTTTTTTTCACTTGTGGGATAGTCTAGGACCAGAGGGCATAATCTTAGAGTAAAGGGGCACCTGATTAAGGCAGAGATGAGAAGGATTTTTTTTCTCTCAGAGGGTGGTAAACCTGTGGGATTCTTTATCACAGAGCATTGTCAAGGCTGGATTGTTAAAGTATTCTTAAGGAAAAGATAAACAGATTTTTATCAGTAAGAGAATCAAGGGTTATAAGGATAAGACATGAAAGTGAAGTTGTGGACTATTGGATCAGCCATGATCTTAAAGAATGGTGGAGCAGATTCGATGGGCTGAATTGTCTAATATTGCTCCTGCATCTTATGGTCTTATGGCCCCATCAATGCTCATGGATTACTGACCTCACTATTGCATGCAACAACTCTACAAAAAGGCCAAATTTCAACTTAAATTCCTAAATGAGGCAGGATGAGTTTGAATCCGACCACATTTACACCTATACATGTTTATGCTCCTTTGTATTCAGTACTGAATTTTCTACCTATATTAAAATTGTGGCTATATTTCAAAAGTTATTCATTCATTGCAAATAGCTTTGAGCCACCCTAAGAATATGAAAAAATCTTATATGAATGCAAATTCTCACACGTACGCTCCCACGTGAATTCTCCCATTTACGGAAAGACAAAGTGCAGTCACACAGACAACTGATTTCTATGTGTAAAATACAAGAATCAATAGTATTTAGATTAGAGAGTCAGGTTTCTCTGAGAAAACAATAAGATTGCAATTTTCTGTCAAGAAATGAATTTAAGTTTTTCTTGTTAAGCTTGATTAGACTTTTAAAATACAAATTGATTCTTGTTGCAGTGATAAACCGTGGAAAACTCAAGAAAAAAATGTTTTCAGCAGTAATGGGTTCCTTTTCACAACCTAACTGACTTTATTGTCCAGGTAGCTTTTATTGCCCATTTTGTGCAACTACCAAATACC
This sequence comes from Rhincodon typus, assembly GCF_021869965.1. Classification (NCBI taxonomy): domain Eukaryota; kingdom Metazoa; phylum Chordata; class Chondrichthyes; order Orectolobiformes; family Rhincodontidae; genus Rhincodon; species Rhincodon typus. The sequence continues at coordinate 52,483,262 of NC_063336.1, forward strand.
AATATGAGTGAATCAGTGAATATACTACCCCTCTGAGACATAAAGAGGTAATTGGGATAGGTTTACTCGAACATCAATCATGGGTACTGCCTCGAGTTAAACATTTAGCTTTTGATATGGGTGAAGGAAATTTCCCAGCATCTGCTGAGTTAAATTCCTGCTGTGGGAATGAAATAAAATATGTTTAGATCCTTAGGTGTTGTAAGAGTAATTTCCTTAACAGTCAAATAAAATAGCTGAAATGCTGCACACAGTTCTCATTTCAAATCTCTAAATAACCATTCAGATCATTAATGTGATAATAAAGAAAGAATATTCCTTCATACAGATTCTTTTGCACTGGAATTTTTGAAAATGGAGTTTAAGAAAACATTTGATGAAGTATCTCAAAAAAGACTTCAACAAAAAATAGAAACGCAAGGCATTATTGTGATTGTGGTAATCTGGCTGCATAAGTATTGAAGGAAGAGAGAGTGGGAAAAATATGCTTTTCTTATTGGAGTGGTGCGTCCAAGTGTGAGTCAGGTGCTTGGGCAAATGTAGCAAGATGGCCAGCGAAGTGATGAAGTGGTTAGGGTAGGTCAGGGGGGACGGAAGGTTTCAGGTCCAGCAGGGTTTGAGGGTGGGGCAGTTGTTGGGAGGTTTAGGCCCAGCAGTCGGGTAGTGGTATCTGGTCCAGAGTGGGGGAAATGGGTCTGGTCCAGCAGCAGAGCAGGGGTTTTAAGGCCAGAGTGACAAAATGCAGGTTGGGTCTGGAGCACGGGGAGAGGGAGATTAGGTTCTGAGTATGGAAGGGGTTAGGTCTGGGGAAGACAGGGGGACATCGAATGGGTAAGAAAGAGTCACATCCCAGGGAGGTGTTGGGTCCCAGGCATGGGGGTGGAGTAGGGGCACAGTCTGGAAAGTGGAAGGGGAGATGTTGGGTATGGTGGCAGAAAGGGTACTGTGTCCTGGGGGGAGAGCAGTGACAGGCCAGAGTTTAGGGAGTGTCTGATCTTGAGGTGTATGATGTAATTAGGAGGTAATAGGTATTAATAGTGTAACTTCTCCTGAATAGCTACTTAATGAATGTAAAGCAGAATCTTCTGAAATCTCTGATTTAAATGTAAACTTTCAGTGTGTCCCAGGTATAGAGCAATTGCTTATCGGAATTTTCAAATTCCCAGGCAATGCTCTTGAAGCCTGCCATGAGGGAATTCCACAGGTCCTAATGTACAACTCCCATCTACTCTGCAAATGATTAACTGACCAATACGGTCTATTATGTACAAGTCTAGGCATCATACTTCAATAAGGATGTGAGAGAGTGCAGAGGAGGCATGCCATCATGGTACTAAGATTATATAAAGGGCATGGTGAAGCTATGATTGTTCTCCTTATAACAGAGAAGGCTAAGAAGAGACCCTAATAAAGGGATTCTAAATTATGAGGGCTTTGTTAGAGCAATTGTAGTTGAACTGTTTCCTCTGGCATATGTTTTATTAACATGAAGTCATAAATTGGAAAATGGCCGAAAAGGGAAAAATGATGTGAAATTAATTAACTCAGTAGTTTTAATCTGGAATGCACTACGTGAAAATATGGTTGAAGCAGATTCTGTGGAAGGAACTTTCAATAGATAGTTGGATATATACTTGAAGAGAACCCATTTGCAAGATCATGGCTAGGGTATGGGATTAAAAGGAACAGCACTTTAAAAGATCTGCCACAGTCATAATAGGCCAAATGGCTTCCTTCTGTGCTTTAAAATTCCACCAATGTAATAAATCTATACAAGTTCTTAGCTGACTGATGAGCGTCAAGTGCTGAGTTTACTATTATGCTTCAATTATTAGTTTAGAAATTCAGGCAACACTGACAAAATCCAATTTGTCTCAGGCAGTCAACTATAGGAATGAATGAAAATTGTCTTTTCTGATACTAAATCTTCCCAAGTTTGATGAGAAAATTCATGCATTGATACTATAGCCACCTCAGACACAAATTTTGGTTGACTTTATTACTGCTCTCAGACTTCAGAGAAAAGAGAGATAGGAACTGATTTTCATCTGATTACTACTCATTCAGAATGAAAAAAACATGAGGCAATAGGGAGATCATTTTAAACAATATCCTCCCATCCACTAACTGCCTAACAAAGTGTTCATTCATCCTGCTTAATATTCGACTTTCAATTTGGGCTCACAAAGATACCATTGAATTACCCATCTTCAAGTTGCCAATGGAAATGCAAATGAATCTCAACCTCGAACATGGTTTAGGCCTCTTCCGAGTACAGCCAAATAGGCACAGAATTGTATTACCCAATGTCCAATATTTAATATAATTGTATCTAAATATTAGTTCAAATAACATTAATCTTTTGCATTTTGTCAGATGTTGGGTCATTTAAAATTAAAGTGAGGACATTTGTCAGCCACTCTGACTAGGCAAGAGCTTTAGTCTAGCAGGAGGAACAATGTTCTGAAATAAATTGATAACTTAAATTATTTACCTCAAATCATTTAAACTTGTGAGAAGAGAATCATTTCTTATTACTTGTGCAATGTCACAAAATGCTGAAATTGTATAATTCTTTGCCAGATTTATATGTTCATCAGACGTCTCAACTACTATGGTGCTGGTTAGTTTGAGAGTTGACTCTAAGCTTATTGCAGCACCTTTTTTCAATTTGATTTGCAGAGTTGCAAGTTTCTGAATTCTAAGCAATACTTCATTAAGGGACTGGTGCATTGTTTAAGTTGCTGTTATTCAGGTGAAATATTTACAGAACCTTATGGATGAAGAAGATAATTTAACTGATATCAGCTCATTCATCTCAAAGAAACATTCAGTCCCATGACACAGAGTAATTGGATCTGAATTAAACATTGTTGCAAGGAGTTTACAGGCCTCAATGGGCTGAGGTATAACCAATTCAGCAGGACCGAAACCCACATCAAGACTGCACTACAGATTGGATCAGTGCTAAATTTATTGGAACTTCACTTCAATGGATTAACAAAAGGTCCGCTTACCTTTATTATACCTCCAGTGGAGATTATAATGCATTTTTCTGAAAGGGACCATTAAATCAAATCAAAAAGAACTTAAAATTTAGAAATGTTATGATATTTTGTGCAGTCAGAAGCTTTTCCTGGATCTACAAAGGAACAATTATTGACACATTCTCACCCTCCATGACTTCAGTCCTTGTCCTCTATTCTTGTCCACCATCCTTTCTCACCACTAAAATCTTGCTGATGTGGACTCCTAAGGAGTTTAGTTAATAATTCCTCCATAGCTTTACAGGAAGTCCATTCTATGTTAGACACAGTGTAGAAAAAGCTCCTACTGTCAGTCCATTAAGTTATTTTTTTACCAGTTTGAATCTAATTCATTGCCACACTGTGACCACTGAATTTAATATTAGGAATTACCTTTTTTTAATGACACTTACTATTTCATAAATGTCATGAGAGCACCTTAGGGTGAATAGCCCAAAATGTCTAATCTTTACAGAAATTAATCTTCCAGGTTAGTTGCACAGGGTCAGGTTATTTCCCAACCCTGCAAACCCTGACAGGGGAGATAGTAGACTCGCAGGTTTGATTTTCATTCTGGACTAGCAAGGTTCCCTGAGAATCAACATATGCAACCCTGGATCAAGGACAGCAGCTAGATTGAGTTGGCTGATTGCATCAGCTCTGCGTCAAAGTTTGTACAAAAAAAACAAAGAAAGCTTAAACATCTTTCCAGCCCACACAATCAACCCTCCACACTCCCCTTGCTCCATTTATGCTACTTCATGCTGTCTCATGACAATCTCCTAACATCCATGATCACCCATGGACCTATCATAAGACATGCCTCACTAAAGAAACCTACATAATCTCCTCACACCCTCCAAGCCATGAAGTGTCCCTTGGTTAGCCTTCAATGTCTGATAATACGCTCAATATCAAATCGTGCTTCTCCATCCAAGTCCCCATGGTTCTTTATGTCCTCCATGCAAACTTAATGTCAGTGATGGCATACCACCTCAGGCTCTCGACCTGCCATACTTTGCCTTTACACTTGGCATGCCAACACATCCCATACCTATACCGTGGTCAGATTTCAGGACCAATAGAGAAATGAGATAAAATAAATTAATATAAAATAAATCAATATTCTAAGGTCCCGATTTTCATTCTCAAGTCAGGTTCACAGGTGTAAGAGAAATCCTGGCTCTGCAATCCTAAACACTTTTAAAAATGTTACCCACACTTCTGATTTTCAGTCTGGTGGGAATCGTGGTGGGGCTGGTGCCTAAGAAACTGCCAGTTCTGATGCAAGCTGGATGGAAAGCCTCTCTTGGGGCTCCAGTGCTGCAATCAAAACTTAAAAATAAAGATTAAAACAGAAAATATCTCAGCTACTCACATCTCTTCACCCTCCATGTCCCATCCATGCTAACCTAAGCCCATGTGCACATTCCCCATCACACTTCACGACTCTCCTGTGTCCTTATATTCATTTACCCATCCTCCATTGTCTCTGACTCCCTATGCCAACCTGTGCCTCTGCACCCGCCTCATAACCACTCATAATCTCATGCCCCTAATCAGTCCCAAAGCCCATTAAAGCCCCTTTACCAACTCATACCCCCAACAACCACCCTTTGATCTTCCCTCTTCATGCCAACTCACATACTATGAGCACTTCCCAGGCAGCATCCTGGCAGAAAAAAAGATTCCAGTTTATTGACATCATTGAAAAGAAAGCATATTCTCGTTAAAACAAAATATCTAATAAAGGTAAAGCTATCATAGTCTTAGTAGATCATAGGGCTGCTCTCTCATTAGAAAGAGAAAGGAACAACAGGTGGTGGTTTTACCTGAAGGTCACCAGCCACAGGCAAGGGAGATGTTGAGGAGAGCACTTCATGGTAACCTCAGCCAGGGTGGGAATTGAACCCATACTGTTGGTATCACTCTGCAAACCAGCTGTGCAGGAAACTGAACTAAACCAACTTTCAAAATGCCTAACATTGGTTAAACTAATCCATTATGAAAATTAATGTTTCTGTCAAGTGTTTATGTTGTATGTAAGCAAACTTTGCACTCAAGTTTTCAATATCTTACATAAGAAAATCTTTCATGCAAATACTCAATATCTTATACAAACAAACATCCCTTATGTCAATAAATATTTCCATTCAATTAGCAGTTGGAGCTGTGCCTCAATACTCACCCTGTATTTGAATCTAAGAATATTCTGGAAAATTGTCACTTGTTAAAATTCTTGGTTTCTCATTCTCGCCATGAGAAACTAATACATTTTCTCACAATATAATCTCAAACTCACCTCATTAACCATCCACTTATACCATGCCTCTGTTGTCTGATGCAAGCTTGAATCTCCCACTCACTGTAGCCAGAAGTATATGCCACTGCCAGAATCTCCCAGCATATACTGGCATCCCTGGCACCATCTTGGAACCCCAACCATGCACCTGGTCAAATGTTGGTAGACCAGAGTTGCTATTTCCTGTCAATATAGTGGCATAGTACCTGTGACACAATGTTTCTCATGGCACTGAGGTGGAATAGCTGACAATTCTTTGCACATACAACTGCACATTCCTGCACCCCCTCATCACCGTTTAAACACTAAGCCATACAACTTACCTGCCATTAACTACATCCCAACTTACAACACTCTCAAAGTAACTGACGCTCTTTTCTGAATGCCTTTCTCACCTCAAAAAAATTAACCTTAACTTATAAACTCGAAAAACAAAGAGAAATCACAAACAGAAGCAGCATTTGTTTCATGGAAACAGAAACAGACTGCTTGACATTCTGGGACCAACAATTTTACAATTATTGAGTGATCACTGCACCCAGGTCTCATCTTCTGAGACCAGGTGTCAATTCTTTTCTGTCTGGCATGTGGTGCCTGATGCAGCTGCAATCTATCACTTTGAGGTAATGTGCCTCTTGCTCAATGTCCTCGTTCTCCTTCTCGAAAGACAGTTCCTGCTCTGTCAGCTCCTCAGCATCCATCACATCCCGTCTTTGCCTGCTGCAGGTGTGCAAATCTAGGATTATAAGAACATAAGAACATAAGAACTAGGAGCAGGAGTAGGCCGTCCGGCCCTTTGAGCCTGCTCCGCCATTCAATAAGATCATGGCTGATCTTCTCGTGGACTCAGATCCACTTACCCGCGTTCTCAGCGTATCCCTTAATTCCTTTATTGTTCAAAAAAAATCTACCTTTTTTTTAAAAACGTTTACTGAAGTAGCGTCAACTACTTCACTGGGCAAGGAATTCCATAGATTAACAACCCTCTGGGTGAAGAAATTCCTTCTCAATTCAGTCCCAAATCTGCTCCCTCTAATCTTGAGGCTATGCCCTCTTGTCCTAGCTTCACCTGCCAGTGGAAACATCCTCTCTACTTCTATCTTATCTGTTCCCTTCATAATTTTATATGTTTCTATAAGATCCCCCCTCAATCTTCTGAATTCCAATGAATATAATCCCAATCTACTCAGTCTCTCCTCATAAGCCAACCCCCTCAACTCTGGAATCAACCTAGTGAACCTCCTTTGCACACCCTCCAGTGCCAATACATCCTTTCTCAAGTAAGGAGACCAAAACTGCACACAGTACTCCAGGTGTGGCCTCACCAGCACCTTGTACAGTTGCAACATAACCTCTCTGCTTTTAATCTCAATCCCTTTAGCAATGAAGGACAAAATTCCATTTGCCTTCCTAATTACTTGTTGTACCTGCAGACCTACCTTCTGTGATTCATGTACAAGGACACCCAGGTCCCTCTGCATAGCAGCATGCTGCAACTTTTTACCATTTAAGTAATAATCCTTTTTACTATTACTCCTACCAAAATGTATGACTTCAAATTTATTTACATTGTATTCCATCTGCCAGACCTTTGCCCACTCACTCAATGTATCTATGTTTCTCTGCAAAGTTTCACAGTCCTCTGCACACTTTGCTCTGCCACTCATCTTAGTGTCATCTGCAAACTTTGACACCCTACACATGGTCCCCAACTCCAAATCATCCATATAAATTGTAAATAATTGCGGTCCCAACACCGATCCCTGAGGCACACCACTAGTCACTGACTGCCAGCTAGAATAGCACTCATTTATCCCCACTCTTTGCTTCCTGTTAGTCAACCAATCCTCTATCCATGCTAATACTTTACCCTTAATGCAATGCATCCTTATCTTATGCAGTAGCCTCTTGTGCGGCACCTTGTCGATGGCCTTTTGGAAATCTAGGTACACCACATCCACTGGGTCCCCGTTGTCCACCTCGCTCGTAATGTCTTCATAGAATTCCAAAAGATTTGTCAAGCATGACCTGCCCTTCATGAACCCATGCTGCATCTGCCCAATGGGACAATTTCTATCAAGATGCCTTGCTATTTCTTCCTTGATAATAGACTCAAGCACCTTCCCCACTACAGAGGTTAAGCTAACCGGTCTATAATTCCCCATCTTTTGTCTACTTCCCTTTTTAAACAGTTGCGTCACATTTACTGTTTTCCAATCTGCTGGGACTGCCCCAGAGTCCAGCGAATTTTGGAAAATTACCGCCAGTGCACCTGCTATTATGTGGCACACTCTGTTTGGGGGAAACTGACCAAGCAGCAGAACCATACCTTTCGCAGGCCCATTGTCTGCTCCACCAGGCCCTGGTCAAAGAATGTGCAGACTTGTATCTGTGCTCTGCCTCAGTCAAGAGATTGTTTGTAATGGAGTCATCAGCCATGGTCACAGTGCATAGCCTTTGTCCCCCCATAACCAGCCTTTTTATGCATCTGAACCCTCAAACACAGCAAGAACATGAGAGTTCTGAAGGATATGGGCATCATGGTACATTGCAGAGTACCAGCCACAAACTTCTAAGAAATATAACTGATGATTATATGACCTACACATTGATCGAATGGACCCGTTTTCAGTTGATGAATCCAGTTGTGTTATGATACTGGTGTCTCAATGTAATGTGTGTACAGTCTATTGCACCCAGCATCTTGGGGAAGTTGGCTAGGTTTCTGAACACCACTGCTCAGACTCCGGTGCTGACCTCATCACGGGGAGCGAGATGGAATGACGAAGTCTGGCACAAATGGCATCATTTACGTTGTTGATGCTTTTGTGGCTGGACAACTGAGAGATCCCACACAGTTCCTCTAGTGGTTTCTTGCAAGGATCCAGTCAGATAAAAGCTCAATGCAGCTGTCACCTTTACGGTCACCAGGATAGGATGGCCACCCATTCCTTCATGTCAGAGATTCTCCTCCAGCAGTTGGCATCGATACTAAGATAGTATCCCATAACATCCTCAACCTGCACTAACAGGGCACCTTGCTGATCTGGAGGAAATTATATTGAGGATGAAAGACTCTGGCTCTCCTGTACCTCCTGCACATCTTGAGGGGCCAGTCATCTGCAACCCCTCCACATGGAGACTGTTTGACATCCTATTGTGGTTGGTCCATCTTCTGGTTTTTCTGGCTCATCTGTTCCTCTTCCTTTTCTCTGAACCAACATTGTGTCACAGCAACAGTGACAATGGCCCCTGATGGGGCTGGATCCATCAGTCAGACTTGCAATGAGCCTGTGTGGGGACTAGAGGAAATAGAACAGATCCTTATCAATGTCAGCAGTCCGCATTCACATCATGTACAAATGATCGGTTCACATACCTTTTCATTCATGGGACATGGGCCATTTAGAACAAGAGAGCTATAGAATAACGATGGATCTTGACACTTTGACATTGGACCTTATTCCGATGAATGCACACAAAAGCAAAAGCTAGTAGGAGGGTGTAAATGCTGCATGAGCACTGAACCTTTCTCTATCCAGCCCGACATCACTCACAGAAGGCATCGTTGCATAAAAGAGTCTTGCACTATTCTCACACTTCAGGTTGTGAGGGAAGCAGTTCTTTGCCCTGGAGCACCCCAGCAGGACATGCATTAGTTCTATGCATATAGTTGCTTGTGCCCCTTCTAAGATTGCCTGTGATTACTCTGCTTCACAGAAATGTCCATCTTCAATTTGCAAAGAGAAACAATCATACGGTCAACGTTGTTTGTGATGAAAGTTTGCCCATACACTTGTACAATGCATGCATTTCACATGCACCATGATAAGATTGAAAATCATTTCAACCAAAACTACACTCTGCAAGTGCATGATTGTTACAATTACAGTTCCTTGAAGGACATCCTGTCACTCAGAAATGAAGCGTGCATTTTTGGTCAGCAACCAGCCAATGTCCATCTCCACTTCATGTGTGGTCACAGCCATTTTTCATTCTGGGTTGTATTTCACACTCACCAGGAGACGGAAAGCAGCATGGGTCATGGTCGACACCTTGTGTGTCAGGCTTGGCCTGATTATCAGGTCTTCCTCCACCTCCCACCCAAACGCCCAGATCCCTTTCTGCCTCAGACTCCTTGGAGGCCACCTCTACTGATCCCTGACAAGTTCACACACAGCATCCAAACTACGATTTCAACTCTTAATCCTATGCCCTGAATCCTGTCGCTATAGTTTGGTCATGCCCACCATCGAGCTGTACAAGGTTTCCATTCAAGGACACAGCGGTGATCATCACTCATCACACCACTGCTTGCAGCATCCCATGTCCTCCCATGCACTACTGAAATCCTCCTTTACATATCAAATTGTGCCCCTCACTGTCTTTGAACCCTCCAGATCCCAGGCTGGAGACTACATGGAGTCATAGAGATATACAGCGCAGAAACAGACCCTTCAGTCCAACTCGCCCATGCTGACCCGATATCTTATATAAATCTAGTCCCATTTGCCAGCATTACAAGCCCCAGATTTGAGACCCCTACTTCCTTACCGCAGCAGTGGCCCCAGTAACCATCCATGATATTTATTCTGCTAATACCCGGGGCAGACCATACTCCAGTTCCTGACTCACTGGAACAGACAGACCTGAATGATGACTGCCCAGAGTCCTGATCACTTTCTATGTGTCTCGCTGACTCTCCAGGCCATCAGCTCCTCAAGTCTGACCTGCCATTTTATAAGATCATGGCTGATCTACCCCAGGCCTCAATTTGTCTTTCGTCAAATTTCCTCATAGCCCTTAATTCTTTAAATACTTTGTGATCTAGCCTACATAACAGTCTGGGCTGGACAATTCCAGACAATCACTACTTTCTGGGAGAAGAAATTCCTTTGCATCTCAGTTTTAAACGAGTGTCCCCTCCTAATTCTGAAACAGTGTCCCCTAATTTTAGATTTTCCATTAATAGATATATCTTGTCAACACCTACCCTGTCAAGCCCCCTCAGAATCTAGTATGTTCCAACAAGACTTTTCAAAACTCTAATGAAGAAAATCCCAACCTATTTAGCCTTTTTTCATAAATTGTCCTAATCCCCCCAGGCATCCGCCTAGTTGATCTTTCTTGAACATTCTCCAACGTAACTATATCCTATTGCAAATATGGTGATCAAAACTGTACACAGTACTGGGTGGCATGGTGGCTCATTGGTTAGCACTGCTGCCTCACAGTGCCAGGGACCCAGGTTCAATCCCATCCTCAGGCAACTGTCTGTGTGGAGTTTGCATGTTCTCCTGTCTGTGTGGGTTTCCTCTGGGTGCTCCGGTTTCCTCCCACAGCGCAAAGATGTGCAGGTTAGGTGGATTGGCCATGCTAAATTGCCCATAGTGTTCAGGGATGTGTGGGTTATAGGGGGATGGGTCTGGGTGGGATGCTCTGAGGGTCAGTGTAAACTTGTTGGGCCGTAGGGCCTGTTCCCACACTGTAGGGATTCTATGATCTACTCCACGTCCAACCTTACCAACATCCTGTACAGTTGAAACAAGTCTTCCCTTTTCTTAAATTTCAAACCCCTGACCAATGCCTGCTAACCAACATGGCAAGCTGCCTAGATTTGTGTCAGCACTGAATGACAAGGCAAAACAGAACTGCTGCGAGGTTTAAGTTGCAGCAAAGGACTTTAAGGAGACATGAGGCAATGCAAAGCAGCATCAAGGTCGGTGCAAAGTGAGTAAGTACTAGGAAAGAAGCAAGCAGCCCGGAAATGATGCCAAGACCAATTTGTGAATTGAGTACAAAACCAGAAATTGCTGGAAAAGCTCAGCAGTTCTGGCAGCATCTGTGGAGAGAAATCAGAATTAATGTTTTGGTTTGAGTGACCCTTCTTGTAAATTGGATGCCTGGCACTGTGCGCAAAGTACCTTTGCAGCAGTTTTGCAATGAGAGGGCCCGGTGCACTCCAAAGTGCAGCATTCAAGTACAGAAGCATGCTGTAAGCGGTTTGGCTTTGTCCAATCAAATTGTAGAGAAGCCAACATGCATCGGATGCCAGATTCCATGGCTGTGAACTGCCCATGGACTGTGCCCGGAGACAGAGGTTTATAAAATCATAAAGGGTATAAATAAGGTGAATAGCAAAGGTTTTTTTCCCTAAGGTGGCATAGTTTTAAGGTGAGAAGGGAAAGATTTAAAAAGGACATGAGGGGCATCTCCTTTTACACAGAGTGTGGTTCGTGTGTGGAATGAACTGCCAGAGGAAGTGGTGGATGCAGGTACAGTTACAATGTTTAAAAGACATTTGGATAAGTTCATGAATAGAAATGGTTTGGCAGGATATAAGCCAAACTCAGGCAAGTGGGGCTAGTTTAGTTTGGGAACGTGGTTGGCATGGACAGGTTGGACCAAAAGGTCTGCTGCCATGCTGTATGACTCCATTGGTGCTAGATGTCCAAACTGAAGCTACAGAGATGGAAGCAGAGAGCTGGAATTACCATGTACTCATTCAGACTTTCATGTGGGCAATTCACAGCATGTCATTTCCAACCAGCAGTTTGTAGAACAGAAGAGTGCATATTAATGAGGTGAGATTAGGTAATAACCAGGGCAATGATAAGTGACAATCCCTGTTGAGAGGCTGCTTGCTAGTAATTAGCAAAAATCTCATCTCAATGTCTGGAATCAAGTGGGATAATGTGCCTTGTTGCTCCTAATGTTGAGAAATGTCACACATGACTCCCAAATTTCTTCCCATAGCCTACTCATTCATGGCCTTGGAAGATTCACTCCTCGTTGTGAAAATGACACTTTGCAAAATCTGCCATGGTGCATAAAATCCTATAATGATTTTATTGTGGGTTTTCTTTCTGATATGGTATACAGGCAGTCGGAAGGAGTTGCCACTTTTTTTAAAATTGAGTTCTCCTTTAGATAACTGCTGAAGTATTGTGTGCAGTTCTGGAATCCACATTATAGGCAGGACACAAATACATCAGAGAGGGAGCTGCTGTTCCTGTTTTGGACACCTTGATCAGTTTATTTATGAAAAACACTTTATTATTTATTTAAGAAACCCAAGTGCTATTGTCAGTGAGGTGAACAAAGGGATACAATTCAATTTTCAGTTCAATTCGATTTTATGAACAAACTATTCCTTATTGAAAAACCATGTGAGCATTTCCTAAATTCCCACAATATTCACTCTCTATCTAACTCTATCCACCTGAGAAAAAATATTACCCAGAATGATCCCCATGTTTGAGCTGGGGCGTTGGAATCTGCTTCCTCTCTGATGTAGGACTGGCTCTCTTCCAAGAAGGTGGTTCTCAAAGGTCAGGATGAAACTTCTTCTGGGTCTTCTTGGGCTGCCACTGGTCCTCCCATCACAAGTCTTATTGCGAGTCTTTACTGAGGGGATGACTTTCATGTGTGTTTTTATGCCCCTCCTCCTGGACCTTCCCTAATATTCTGTGGCCTTTGGCCAATGGGATCAATGGGTTCAAATCATCTAATGGGGTCCCACCAACACTTGCCTTGCTGGGGAGGCGTAAAGTGCATGGCCTCAGACACTGGGTGGAAGTAAAAGTGCCAGAAATTCTGATTGATACTTCTCCAACACAAAACCCTCAGGCCGGTCGTAACTCTGATCCCCTGGAACCTCTATGACCTCTTTAGCTTTGGTTTCCATGGTTATCTGTAGCTGATAGCTGCTGGTTACTGGTTAATTTAGTTTGGACAATTTTCTGTTAGGCCCAATTTCTCCAGCTGTGGGTCAACTTAGAATATCTAGTTTTGGGCCAGTGGTCACTTGGCCACAGTACACAGGAGATTTACCGGAATGTTGACTAGGCTGGAGAGTTGCAGTTATGAAGAGAGATGGGATAGACTGGGTTGTTTTCATTGGAGCAGAGGAAACTGAGGGAAGATGTGATTGAGATGTTTTAGATTATAGGTGGTATAGGTAGGGTAGCCAGAAACAGACTTTTACTCTTGGTGGACGGATCAATGACCAGGGGGATGTGAAGAAAAAAAGTTTCACTCAGAATGTAGTAGTAATCTGGAACTCACTGCCTGTAAGGGTGGTAGAGGCAGAAATCCATGTGACATTAAGCAGTATTTAGAAGCACTTGTAGTGCCAAGGTATACAAGGCTATAGGCCGAGTGTTAGAAAATGGGATTAGAATAGTTAGGTGGTTGGGTTTGACCAGTGCAGCCTTGATGGGCTGTAGAGCCTTTTTCAGTGCTGTAGACCTCAACAACCCTAAGGTGGCACACATCCTGCCTTCATTCCTGCCTTTGCAAAAATGAGAACTGCTACATTCCAGGTCAGGAATTATGAGTTTTGAGTTGTTACATTATTTTCACCACTAAAACAAGACTTCCATTGATACGATTATCTGATCTTCAGTCTCTGTAAGGGCACTGTTCTGAAAATTTGTAATTGAAATATTAAATGTTTAGAAGGATTACGTGGACCCATGCAACTATATCTTGAACTTTTAAACAGGTGGCACTTCTCTAATGAAAAGACACCGGGTACAACTGCAATAACTTTGCATTTTCAAGGAACAAGAGCTTGGATGGAGTCATGCAGTATCCAGAACATTCTGAGACAGGTCACATGGCCATGTTTGTGAGTGCGATTAGACTATTGCACTTTTGGATTCAGTGTGAGAAAATTTGAGACTACTTGAGATGCAAGTGTCCATTGCACCCTCCCTCTCTTTGTTTACCACACATTTCAGCAAGGTGTGACAGCTGAAAACCCACTGAAGAGGAAAAGACAGGGGAGATAAAGGTAAACTATTTCCACTGATTGAACATTCCAGAACTAGGGTGCATGGTCAAAAAATAGGACCAGACTGTTCAGAAGAGATGTTAGAAAGCACTTCTACACACAAAGGGTAGTAGATGTTTGGAACCTTCTTCCACAAAAGGCAGTTGATGCTCCATCAGCTGTTAATTTTAAATCTGAGGTATGTAAATTTTTGCTAAGCAAGGATATTTAAAGATATGGCCCAATGGGAGGTACATGGAGTTAAGCTAAAGATCGGTCATGATATTATTAAATGGCATAATAGGCTTGAGAGTCTGAATGGACTACTCCTGTTTTGATGTTCCCATGAAGCTAAGGGAATTCAGTTAATAACATCTGTTCCAGGAGGACATTCCAATGCCAGCACATTGTGTGTGCCACATACCTTCAGAATCAGAAGACCATTTGGGACAATCTGTGACTAATTCTTTTGTCATGAGTTTAACTATTACTTGATCAAAGTACTTTAAAGTTAACATTCTATAAAGCTTCCATTTATTTTTCCTCAGATGTGGGTGTGCATTTTTAAGGGTTTTCTTAAAGGTACATATATGTAAATATTTGCACAATCCAAACTGTTTCTTGATAGTCTTTCCAACATTTTTTGAGTAAGTTTGTGTCTGATAAAAAATCTGTTTTTTTTTTATTAAAGAACTTGTCAGACCCTAAGACATATTGACATAATTAAACATATCACAGGCTGTTAAATATCGGATACATTGTGATCAGTGGGGGATTGGGACTAGAAAAGGAATCAGCGTGCCCCTCTGATCTTAGTCATAAGATCACTTCCAGTAGAGGCAACTCAATGATAACAATATTCAAAGAAAAAGACTCCCACTTTTGTCCCCACACTCAATTTCTGCCTTGCTAAAATGAGGTCTTACGTGTACACATTTATTTGACTTAATTTCTAACTGTTACAGAATTAAACTATCTTACATAGATATGACTTGACAGTTACAAATCCACATGGATTTAGTTCTATCGTAACTGTCTCTAAATCACCCATGTTTTCTGTCTCTGATTAGTCATGTGCCTTTTTAAGTACTTATTAACACCATATTTTATTATGGTCTCTAGTGTTTTAACCTCTGAGTGAACTAATAAGTCTATAATTACTTGTTTTATCCAATTGTCTTTTCTTTTTGAAGTGATGACTAAAGTTTGCCATTAAGACAATCCCATTGAACTGGACAACAGGGGAGAGATGATGGATGAAGTTGGCCTTTTAACTGTCAAAGACTACAGAGTGTTTGAGGAAGAAGAGTAGGATTGTTTATAATAGTCAAAATTTGACAGGAATCATTTGTGACTTTGATTTTGAACATTTCAATAAAACAACAAGGACTTGCAAATAAATTGCAGGCATCCAAATTTAGAGTTATGTGGAAAGTGAACATAGATTTAGGAAAAGATAGCACATTCAAGTTTTTTGGAAGGAAGTGGAGGTTAAAATTGTGGAGGAAGATTGCAAGAGTATAGGGGGTTGAGTGCAATGGGCGACAGACAGAAGGCCTGGGAATATATTGGGGATTGTGTTGAGAGGAGAGGGCAATGAATATGTGCTGCCATGGCATATTAACAGTGACAAGCACGTCATCACTGTGGCCATCCATCAGGTGGACAACTAAACCATTCACAATGTCAGGCAAGGACCATTACCTGCCCTCAACTTGTCCACGTCAGAAGTACCTGCTTCTGTAGGGGAGACACATGTAAACCCTGCTCCATTCCAAGTTGGCACCCATATGTTTAAGATGTTCTTCTTGATAGGCACTGTATAGCCCACAGTGGGACCATGTGGTGGTAATGGGTGCCCCCACATCAACAGCATAACTGGTGTAACATGATCACATCTCCACATTTACTTAGTCACTGCACGCTTGACCTTGGCTCCAGTTGCCTCCCAGAAGCAGCATAGGTACACTGCTCTATCCCTATCTTCAGTTATTGTCAGAAGATAGTCGCTGTTTCAAAATGATATAGAATAAATCTACTTTTGTAACAATTGGTTATAGTTCTAACTTTACAGGCTCCAATGCTATATGATTGGGTATGAAATTTTCCAACACACACACACACACACACATGTAATCCTGACATTCGAGTCAAAATGCTGCCTCTGCCTCTGGAATTTCTCATTTGCTCATTGTTACATTTTATTTATGGAAATGTCTCCCAATTTTAATATGCTGAGTGCCTTAGAGCTAACTATGTTGCGATTTTACTACTGCTGGTGAAGGAGTCAGGAGGCTCACACACACATGAACCAATTTAGGCCCTTAACTGTCACTAACTGTAACACCTGGACATCATTCAGACTTTAGCTGATGTGTGTCACCTAACATTCATACTAAACAAATGCCAGGCAATGACTACCTCCAACAGAGACGAGTCTAACCATTACCCCTTGACTTTCAACAGCATTTTCATTGCTGAATTGGATAGGGTTGGGGTTGGAATTTGTAACCACTGACCAGAAAATGAACTGTATCAGCCAAATATATACATACTAGATGCTAGGAATTCTGTGACAAAATAGTCACTTCCTATATCCACAATACTGTCCACTATTAAGGTACAAGTCAATAGTGTGAGGGAATACTCTCCACTTAGCTAGATGGGTGCAGTAACAATAATACAAAAAAACCACCATCCTGGCTAAAGGAGCCGTTTGATTAGCACCCCTGTCCACAACCTTCAAAATTCACATTCTTCACCACCAATGTACAGTATTATCAGTGCATTCTTCTTACAAGATACAGAAATTCACCATTAATCCATTGAAAACTCCTCGCAAACCCATGATCTCTAACACCTGGAAGGACAAAAGCAGAGGATACATGGAAACACCATTCCTTTAAGTTATCCTTCAGGCCATACACCTAACTTGGAACAATATTGCAATCCTTCACTGTCATTAGGTCAATATCCTGAAACATTCTTCCTAATAGCACCTGTTGGTGTTCCTACTGCAGAAGTTCAAGGAGGCAATTCACCACCATCTCAAGGTCAATTAGGGTTAGGAAATAAATATTGGCCTAGCCAATGATTCCTCCAATGAACTAATAACAATAAGATAATTGTTGCATTTCTAATATTTTAAAAAACTAAAACTCATGTGAACATTGGCATTGCATATGAAGGAACATCTACTCCATTTATATTTTGCAAATGGCACAATATAAAACAAATTATTCATTTGGTACAGTATAGAACAAGTTATTCAATGAAGTTCTGTTAGTGGAACTCTCTCCACGAAGGCAGAAAATTGTTGGCTCAAACTGTAATGTTGACCTGAATGCCTAATCTTGGTCAATCTTTCAGTGTAGTACTAAGGTAGCGTGGTACAGTGGAATGTCCAATCTTTCATGAGATTTCAAATCAAAGCCAAACTCATCCCTCAGCTCCATACAAAGACTCTTCTCAGGCATCATTCAAAGAGAAGAAGGGTATTCTCCCAGTAACATGGCACTATGCTTCCCAACACAATTTATTTATTTCATTGGTTGTTGAGGGGATAATACTATTAATGATTAGGCTTTCATGCTTACCTAAGTAACAACGATATTTGCCCCTTGCAAATTATCCAATAGTTGTCAAACACTTTGAGATGGTCCTGAGGACGAGATACAATTCTTCGTTTGCTTTCTACAGTAAGCCTGCCAGTTGTTTGAAGGAGAAGAAAAAGTTTCAGGCAGCAAATTCAGAATTAAGCATGCTCTGTGAATATACATACTGTTATCTTATCCCATTTTCCAACCAGTAATTGTTGATGGTCTCCTGAGCAGGTTGAGCCAGCGTTGGAGAACTCCTTCAAAGTATGCTCCCACAAGTTCACTTTACCACCTCTGACTGCTGGGGCTTGAGGTGAGGCCCCCCTTCCCCAACCGCATCCCACAACCAGCCCAGCTTGTCCCCAGCTCCCTAACCTGTCCTTCCTCCCACCTATCCCCTCCTCCCACCTCAAGCCCCACCCCCATCTCCTACCTACCAGCCTCATCCTGCCCCCTTGACCTGTCTGTCCTCCTTGGGCTGACCTATCCCCTCCCTAACTCCCCACCTACACTCACCTTTACTGGCTCCACCCCCGCCTCTTTGACCTGTCTGTCTCCTCTCCACCTATCTTCTCCTTTATCCATCTTCTATCCGCCTCTCCCTCTCTCCCTATTTATTTCAGAATCCCCTTCCTCTCCCCCATTTCTGAAGAAGGGTCTAGGCCCGAAACATCAGCTTTCCTGCTCCTCTGATGCTGCTTGGCCTGCTGTGTTCATCCAGCTCTACACCTTGTTATCTCAGATTCTCCAGCATTTGCAGTTCCTACTATCTCCAAAATAAGAGAAGTTGTTTTAAATAACATTTCCCTTTAACTCCATTAGTATGGAAATAATTGCTTATGAAAACTGCACTTGTTCCAAAAACTGATGTGAGATATAAAGTTAATGTAGCTATGGCCAAGGATTTTATCAATAATGAGCTGAGGTATGAATGAAGAAGTTGCCTAAGGCCCAAGTTCTAGAATTCCCTGCTGATGTCTTTACCGGGTGACCAAATTTTTAGTCATCTCAGCGAATATCTCATTAATCATTTATATAAATAATTCAGATGTGAACAGAGGAGTTATAGTTACTAAGTTTGCAGATGACACCAAAATTGGAGGTGTAATGGACAGCAAAGAATATTACCTCAGAATACAACAGGATCTTGATCAGATGGGCCAATGGGCCGAGGAGTGGCAGTCAGAGTTTGATTTAGATAAATGTGAGGTGCCGCATTTTGGAAAGGCAAATCAGGGCAGAACTAAAACACTTAATGGTAATGTCCTCAGGGGTTTTGCTGAACAAGGAGTCCTTGGAGTGCAGGCTTATAGTTCCTTGAAAGTGGAGTCGCAGGTAGGCAGGGTGATGAAGAAGCCGTTTGTTATGCTTGCTTTTATTGGTCAGTGCATAGCGTATAGCCGTTGGGAGGTGATGTTGCAGCTGTACAGGATATCATTTAGGCCACTTTTGGAATACTGCATACAATTCTGGTTTCCCTGCTATAAGAAGAATGTTGTGAAAGTTGAAAGTGTTCAGAAAAGATTTACAAGGATTTTGCCAGGGTTGGAGGGATTGAGCTAAAGGGAGAGGCTGAATAGGCTGGGGCTATATTCCCTGGAGTGTCAGAGGCTGAGGGATGACCTTATAGAAGTTTATAAAATCATGAGGGGCGTGAATGGGGTAAATAGTCAAAGTCTTTTCCTTGGGAGTCCAAAACTAGGAGGCATAGATTTAAGGTGAGAGGGAAAAGATATAAAAAGGATGTAAGGGGCAGCTTTTTCACGCAGAGGGTGGTGCATGTATGAAATGAGCTGCCAGATGAAGTGGTAGAGGCTGGTGCAATTACAACATTTAAAAGGCATCTGGATGGGTCCATGAATAAAAAGGGTTTAAGAGAGATATGGGCCATGAATAAAAAGGGTTTAAGAGGGATATGGGCCAAGTGCTAGTAAATGGGACCAGATTAATTTAAGCTATCTGGTCAGTATGGACGAGGTGGACCAAAGTCTCTGTTTCCATGCTGTACAGCTGTCTGACTCTATGACTGTATGACTCTAAGTGCATCAGTGTTGTTTTTGTTTCATATTGTGCCTATGGAGCCTTTCATTATATTGAAGGTGTTATATAAATGAAATTTGTTGTCTTGCAAAGGAAATATAGGGGTTGAAGCTGAGATCCAAGTGAAACAGCTTACTAAGGTGCAGAACTGGTAGGTTCAACCTGAGTACGCAGGTGGCAGAGATATAATTGAGGCGAGAGTGTGGAGTTTCTGATGCAAAAAAAGAGGAAACCTATCTTGAATTCCGGGCTGTTTCAAAACTGGATGAGCACTGCATAATTTTATTTATCTGTCTTGTCAAATGTAAGTAATGCAGCAATGGTTTCGTGATACAGACAGTAACATTACACCACAGATGGTATCATCATATTCCAAGTTAATGAGTAGAAATAGATCCATCTAAATGTTTTCCATCGGCAATAATGTTCTCTTAAGATTAGATAAATTTCAAAAGTTGACATTGCTCCTGTGCCGTTTTTGTTTGTATATACATTTTGATTTTCCTTTATCCCCTCCAGTAAGCTCCTAGATATCAGTCAATTCTTAATAACTGCAACAATGGCATCTGCCTTTACCACCAACCTTCCTTTTAAGCTGAGTGAAAACATTTATTTTCGTTCACC
This sequence comes from Rhincodon typus, assembly GCF_021869965.1. Taxonomy (NCBI): domain Eukaryota; kingdom Metazoa; phylum Chordata; class Chondrichthyes; order Orectolobiformes; family Rhincodontidae; genus Rhincodon; species Rhincodon typus. The sequence goes on from NC_063336.1 coordinate 52,503,629, forward strand.
CTCATCCAAAACTCTCCACCCATCATCTTCTTGCTGTACTTTGGCTTATTAATGTATTAATGGAGGAAAAATGATAAAGCTTGAGTAAAACAACTGGATCAGAGCATTAACATTCTTTAGATGTGCAGACTTTAAAGTGAATGGACAAAAGAACCGTGAAATTCATTTACAAAGCACAACCAGAAATGCTATGAAGACCCAACTACTTCCATGGGGTCAAGCAGGTGAACCCCGCCTTGATATTGATTCACACTGTCTCAATACTCTGTCCTGACATAGATAAGATGGTGTGAGGCCAAGATTCCCCATTTGGAAAACACATTTCCTGGCATCCTACATTGTCCACTCCTGAAAGAAGTACTGTGAAGCAGCATTGTCATTTATATAGACAGTCACCCTGATTGCAAATCTGTAGAATACGTTTTTAAAATTAGGAAATGTGTGAAACTGCTGTAGCTTGTTTTTGAAAGTGTTTTGTTCCATGTGCCAGACAGTGGTGGTGTATCCTCACAGGGATGGCAGAGCAGTAGATGATCTGTCCATTGAAAGTTTTTCATAGATTAGTAGGCAGCAGTGATTGTGCCTCTGAATCTGCAGCACAAAGGGCTGTGCCCCTGATCTTGGCCAAGATCCTCAACAATGACAAGAGGCCATGCGGCAGAATCAATCTCAATCTACATACATTCTCTTTCTGCAGGTCCACTCTGCACTATCCTATATGTGATCCAAATTAAGTCCTCGCTACCAATCTATATCTGTCAACTCTCACTCCTGTGATCCAGCAAATGAACCATCCTTTAGCTCCAGCCACTCAGTCCCACTAACCCATTGTGTGTTGATCCTAACTCTGGGCTACGGCCTGAGGTAAATATAATGCATCAGGCCATACAACAGTGTCAGTGTCTGAGCTTGTAGCTACGAGTGTCAGGTCTCATGTCAGGGTCTTTTCAATCACTGTTTTGTTGATCTCCCACTTCATCTTTGGGTTCCTGTAGCTGGGTAGTGAGAAGTTTTTGGATGTCTGAGAACAACGACTCAGAAGAAGAAGGTTGGTATGAGGTTAGGAGAGTGTGTGGAAAGCAAGAGGTCTGAGGTCATACCATCAAGTATGTGTTTATGCAAAATTAAAGGATAATGCTGTGGTTAGGGTGAAAATTACCGCTATCCTAAATATTCTCAGTGATATTGGATGCAATGGACACTGTCATAGCCTGTCACATCATGCAAAACCTTATCTGTCCTGTAGGCTTATGTTCCCTTGTCCCTAGCAGTTCTGTTATTGCATACCTCTCTATCCTGCATGAGAGAAGACAGAATCTCAGTGGTTGTGCAGCGCTGTTTGGATGATGTACTTGCTACAGCTGAATAGCTGGAGGTATGTTGAGTGTAATGTGGGCTTCCCATTTAGCACTGTTTTTAAAAAGTCTGATATAGTAATGTAACATTAGAAAGTAGGATATGGATATTGTGAGATAAAAGAATCATTGCAGCTGATACAATATATTAGAATCATAGAATCCCTACAGGATGGAAGCAGGCCATTTGGCCCATCAAGTCCACACTGACCCTCCGAAGAACATCCCACCCAGAGCCAACCACTTATCCTATTCCTGTAACCCTGCATTCCTCATGGCCAATCCACTTAGCCTACATATCTTTGGATTGTGGGAGGAAGCTGCAGCACCCAGAGAAAACCCATGCAGCCACGGGGAGAATGTGCAAACGTAACACAGTCGCCCAAGAGTGGAATGGAACCCAGGACCCTGGCGCTGTGAGGCAGCTATGCTAACCATTGTGACACCAAGAAGTACAATTCTATATTAGAAGTACAATTCTAAGACACCTAAGTAGCTGGGTTCAAATTAAGCTATTTGGTTACAACAAAGCAGCATGCAACAATATAGGCAACTGGCATTATGTGACGAGTTTGCAGACAGGAGTCAGGAGAGGGGACCAGCACAAGAGCCAAAGGAACATGCACACTAATGTTACGGTGTCCCGAAGTAGACAAATTTCACATCTTACTCATCTCTACCTGACTGGGTACAAGTATGTTGTGAATCACAGGCCTGCATCCAAAAATCGGGGCAACTTAATTTCTCACCTAAACACTTCAGTACTTGTCCTACTAACTGCTCATAAATTAATTCATTGTTACTTTCATTGAGCTCAATGAACTGAAGCATGACAATTTTAGTCAGGCAATTAATTATTTATGTCATAATTATATACTGTTTCTCAAGGTTTTACTCTTTGCATCCAAATTTATGCACACATGCAAACAAAAACTGAAACCAAATGGCGTAGGAGCAGAGGTAGGCCATTCAGCCCATCAAGACTGCTCTGCCATTCAATGAGATCATGGCTGATGTGATAATCTTCAATTTCACTTTCCTGCCTTTTCTTCATACCATTGATTTACTTACAGGTTGAAAATTTATCTGTTTCAGCATTGAGTATACTTAATAACCTGACCTCTACACGCCATCATTGTAAAGAACTCGATAAATTTCCTATCCTCTTAGAGAAAAATATCCCTTCTCATCTCTGTCTTAAATGAGCAACCTTTACTCCGAGTTTATGCACTCTGCTCTTAGACTTTCCCACAAGGGGAAACAACCTCACCAGGTTTATCCTATCAAGTCCCCAAAGAATCATGGCCTGAATTTTCCATTGGTCTGGCAGTAATTATTCCAGCATAGATGGGAGTTATACCTTGGTTCACCACAGGTTGTAATGGAATTGCCTGGGAAATTGAATGTTCCACCAGGTAATTCTCCTCGGCTCAGAACCTTCTGAATGTCTCTACTTAAGCCAAAGGTTTTGGAGGAATCTAATGAAATTTAGAAAGTTAGTCAGAGAAAGTTGGAGTGTTAAATACATTGTCAAACTTCAGAATAACTAATAAACCACCTGCATGCTTATTTCAGATATATCCACCGACATATACCCAAGTCTTCTCAAGATCTAAACCCCTTCCACCCCAACTCCTCCCTTCAGACCCAGCAACACATCCTGTTCGAAAGTTCATTATTATGTATCCTAAGGCACCATAACTTCCCACTTTATGTCCAGTACCATTTCCCTTCTTACTGTTGCTGCTATTTGTCTAATCCATTTTAAATACAATCTGTTTGAATAATCCCAAGTATACAACAAAAACATAGAGTAGATTTGTGTCTGTGATCTCCCATGTCACAAATTCCTAATTCCAGAATACCTGGTAGATTTCCTAATGCACTTCTGTATTGGAGAGATGGAAAAATTGGTAGACATGTTGCACTGAGTGGCTCGATATGGAGTGTCAATTGCAGGACGCAGGCAGCAAGCCATTCACCCTTCTTATTATTCATAAAATAGAACTTGGTGATATTTTACATAGAGGAATGTGTGAATGGAGATGCATATAACTCTAATATATGGGAGGTTAGAGCAAATATATTTTCAAATCAATATATTTTTCAGAATTGCTGATGATTTTATGGGATCACTACATAAATAATAAGTAAGTGTGCAACATTTCTGAACATTGAAACAGACCTTTTCAACCTGAAAATTCATCCCAAAACAGTTGATCCCTGTTTAACCTCTAATCTTCTTTGACTGCCTGTGCACCAGATGGTGCTGCAGTGTGCATTGAAAGCTAATAAAACATAATGAAAGTGCGCAGCAATGACAGCAGGTAGAGAAACCACTACCAGCTTGAACATGTCAGAAAGGAGTGAATGAACAAAAACAGCAACCATGTAAAGAAAAGGATTGTACGGATAGAATTATTGTTGTAAGAATTAATTAACAAAAATGGAAATAGATTGAAATGAAACAGTAAAAAATTAAAGAAATTAAACTCTAGTAACTTGAATGTGTAAGGGAGTATGCAGTCTGTTCTTTTGGTTGCAGGAACGATGAAAAATTAGGACTGCCAATTTATTATTAATAGCAACCAATACTATGTGCTCTATTTATCAGTTGAACACCTTTTTGGGCAAGCAGGAGATTTTGCATTATTGAGATCACTTGAAGACAGACTCACTTCTTAAAAGAGGAGGTGAACGGTTTCTTTCATTGCGTGAAATATTTTATCAAGGAAAAGATTGCTATTGGAACTGCTGATAGGATATCCAAATTTTCTGATGTGGTTTTGGTGGCCTTTATGCAAGTGGAAGAAATAAATCTTGTTCTCTTGGCAAAGTAGCAGCCCTAAATATGGTGGAAAGGATGTGAATTTGAGGAGCTTTGCTGTCAGAGTGTGACTGCAATGCCAAAAAAAATGATAATCAACCTCACCAGGGTTGTCATCGTAAGAATCATCGTATTCAACACAACTCCAGTCTCCTTACACCAACATTACCTGTAGTTTCATTACTTAAAACATTCCGTTTCCTGTCCTCCACTCTCCAACAACTATGATACTACTCTTCATTCTAACTTCTTCTGCTTCCACTCACACATTCTACACCTTCTGTAGTAATCCACTTTTAGCAGCTTTGAAATCGTCATTTTACCACATCTTACAATTTTGGACTCAATATCCACTGCATTCAACCCTGGCAATCACATTTTTCAAATATAACACATGTCGGCTCTGATGTGGAATATTCAGATACTGACTTCACAGGCCAAGCTATCAATGAAGGTTGACAGACGCATACCGGGAAATGTTCGATGCAATGGGGAAGCCTGACAATGAATTTGCAGACAACAGCTGACAGCATGTAGGAGGCAAGCACCAAATTCTCAAGACTTGGCATAGATTATGACGACCACGTTATCAACCAGGGAGTTGAATGGTAAGCATCGTATACAGTCACTGAGATGGAACACAGCTTTCATGGTCACTCAGGTTACTGCATTCTTGAACTTGCCGTCTGCCAGTTTCTAGAACATGACATCACATCTGCACTCTCTTCTGCCTGAGAGGAGTGAAAGTGCAGAGGTCCCAACAGCTATGGGAGTTGTATCTGCTGCCACCTCTCAGGATCACAGTCTTCCCCTACATTTGCACCAGCCACTCTCCCAGTCAACATGGTCATGTCACACAGCTCGCTGGGTCAATCATGCCTAGATAATGCTGTCTGCCACCAGATCTTTAAGAAGCTTCGAAGGAAGTTCAACAGATTTCCACCACCAAATGTGTAGCCACTGTGAGACATTTTGTGAGCTCAACAATCAGTCAACAAGCACAGAAGACAGACATTGAGGGCCTTGAATAGATATTATTCTTAATTCTGCAAGTTGACTTATTTAATAATGAAGTCAGTTTGTTTATTAAACTATTTGTAAAAAAGATGTTGCTTTAATATTTGTGCTTATGGAATTGAAGGAAGACAAATAGAAGATGATGACTTGATAGTGGTGATGAGGGTTGTGGAACAGTTGGTGCATTGGTCAGGGGTCTGGGAGATCAATTGTTCAGGTGAAGTTCTTCTGGACTGTTCACTCCTTGAAGCACTGCGGTCAATTTTGCTCCTTCTCTTCCACATCTCCATGTTGCTCTCCTTCTCTTCCTCCTCCATTTCTTGCTGGCCAAGGGTTGCTTCCTCAGTATTATTCAGTTTTGTCCAACCTCAAATCTAAAAACAGTAGTTGGGGCATATCATAGAGGTCTTCCTGTTCAGTTCAGGCAGTAGAAACATAGTTTGAAAATATTGCCTGATGTGATCTGAGTGAATTACAACTACAGAATTAATAATTTGATTTATTAAAGTCAATACAATTGTATTATTTAATCTTTAATTTTAATTGCAAATAGTCTCAAGCTCTTGAACAGCAGAGCACCCACCAGACATGCATAGATGGGAGCAAGTGTTTTAAGATTCTGATATCTTCCAGTTATCTTCAGACTCCTAATTTAAAAGGTGAGCTGCTGCAAAGTGGCCAGTTCATATTCAAGAAAAAAAATGTTTCTTATAGTAATAACATGAATACATAAATAGGAAAGGTTTGGAGGGATATGGGCCAAATGCAGGCAAGTGGGACTAGTTTAGTTTGGGAAACTAAGGAAGTAAGGAAGAGTAAGGAAGATCTGTGTTATTTTATCTTCAAAACAAACGGAAACAGTTGTGACTTGTGTCTACCATGGTTAGATTGAAATGGCCAACAACACAGCTTTTCAATTAGTTGATCATGCATGATCACACCATCTGCCAATTAAACAGATATGAGTCTAGGATGAACTGAATGACTCCAGTTTATTGGCTGCTGCTTTTTTTTGTCCTTTTCTTCATTGAGTTGGACTATTTTACAGCGAAGAGCAACTGTTTCACAGCAAGAATGATTGTTTTTGTTGAGTGCATAACCATTTCCTGGTGAGAATGATGACTGCTTTGCTGGCAGGAACAACATTTTCACACTGAGAATGAGAGTTTGCTTCCATTAAAACAGATCAACTTCCTCTCAACAACTGACACTTGTTTCAATTTTTTCAAAATTTCTCTGTTGTCCAAAGCAGTTATGCATAATTACTTTGTTATCATCATGTAAACAGCTTCAGCTGTTAAATACATCAATGTTTTTAATCATTGATAATTGGTCCATTAACGTTTTAAAGAATAGGTATATAACAATGTTAAAAATGTTGAATGTTAAGCATCTGGTAGCATTGCCTGCTATAAGCATCTGACTAACAAACATCAAATGTGTTGGAAGAAAATACATAAGAAATGTTCAACTTTATACATCAGCTGATCATATTGTTCAAGCCTTTTAAAATTGGTCATAAAATGAGTTCAGTTTTGGACTGCAGTGAAGATTTAATTCAGGTAAAGGCAGGAACAAGCTGTCTCACAAGAAGAAATGAGATGTACAACCAGTAAAATTACCTTTCGGTGATTCTTGTTGAGGTAGAAATGCTGACCATGGCACGTCATTGCTACTTTTCCATCAGTGGTTTGGGATTTTATAACATTCATTTAAAAGAGAAAGCCTATTTAATATCTCACTTGAAATACATCTTTCTTAATTGTTTCAGAATTGATAGTTTTACACTGCAGCAATTTCAATCAGGAAAAGAACAGAAGGCACTTTAGGACTGAGCTATACTTAAGTATTACATTTTATGACAAGCTAAGTTTACATTGGTTCAAAATTAAAAGGTACAGAATGCTGGCATTGTAATTGCTTGTTAAAGTCAGGTAGGTCAGGTTGTGGAGTGTCCCAGAACTCAGTCTTTCTAATTAATACAAATGAAGGTCTTATCTCAGGTCTGTTTGCCTGGGTGTTCCAAATCATTCCAGAGAAGCAGGAAATGTTTGTTAATTATGTGCTCAAGACTAAGGAGTGGGACTTGCTACCAACTGAACTGAGTTAAGGCTAACAAAAAAATACATAAGCATTCCAAGGTTCATAGAAATCTTGAAATTATCAAGAATATATATGCAACTTCAAAAGAAAAGTATTGGAATATCAAAAGTCACATGAAACTGCTGAAAGCAAAAGAATACATGTTTACAGCTGGACTTGTGATAACGATGCTTATATGTTTTCGGAACAAACACAAAGTTGCTGGAAAAGCTCAGCAGGTCTGGCAGCATCTGTGAAGGAAAAAACTGAGTTAACATTTCGGGTCCGGTGACCCTTCCTCAGAACTGCAGACGTAAATAGATGGGAGCAAGTGTTTTAAGATTCTGACATCATCCAGTTATCTTCCAGATATCTTCCAGCATGTCTGTTTTTGGTCTGATTTGATTTGGTTTGAGTAGCACCACTTTATATTTTTATATCCTCCAAACCAAGGTTTATTAATGCAGTTATAAACGTGGCACAGTTAGTAATACTCATGTCTTTGAGCAAGAAGTTTGGAAGTTTAAATTCGGCTTTATGACTTGTGCACATAATTTAGATTGTGTGGCAGCAGTATATAACTGCATTAATGGAGGCACTGGACTTTGGGTAAACGGATGCAAAAGATTCCATATCACTGTCTCTGGAAAATATCCTGGCTGGCGTTAAATTCCCCACCACAAGAACAAAACAGATTAAATATTCTTTCACCTTGGCTGCATTTTCATTACTCACTGTCTTCACCTCAGGGGAAGAACCTCTAAGTAACAAGATCTTCGTTCTGGGTGCTAGCAAGGCTTCAGCGTAGAGTCAGGCTCAATATTTCCCAGATGCAAATTGGAGCCAGTAACAGGGCTACCTGCGTGCTGAGGTCAGATGTTTACAAGGCCCTCTATAGTTATGCGGAACCCTGTCAAATCCATTTCCTAAAATATTAGGCCCTTCAGTTCTCATCCATCATATTCACTCCCTGACATTAGTAAATATCTGGGGTTGTGGAATTTCTTGAATCGTGCAGATTTTAAGAAATATAATTTCCATTGTTTAAAAGAAACAACATGCTTTGAATATTGTAACCACTTTCCCTGTCAACCACTATGATTGTCGTGGTAGGAAAAGCAGTAATTACTATGTGTGTGGTACTGCAAAGTGTGGCGATTGCAATGTAATTTGGTGAAATTATTTTTGCCAAAATAAATTACAATTCATATCAATAGAGAGATCCAGCCAGGAATTTAAATTTGATAAATTCACTAACACACCGGCATTTTTGACATTCGACTCATAGAATTCTAATTTGTCTCACTGAATGCAGTGTCTAACTTTACTGAAGTGAACTAGTTATGATCATGTTTACCTTTTGGATTTCAATTGCATGAACCTTAAAGGGGAGTGAATCTGAGAAAGACACAGGTGAAAAATCTCAAAATGACTTCCTCGTATAAAGACAGACACAGGAATAAGTGAGAGGTATATTTAACCAACCGTAACTTAATCTAGATTAAGTTTATTTTATAAAATCTGAAAACAAACAAGATATGAAAGGGATTGTAATGCAGGAGGAGAACTATAACTGCAAAAAAAAACTCATAACCAAACAAAAAATAGTGATTTGGCCCTAAGTCCACATTGCGTTGAATTTTTTGGAGGGATTTCCACTTCAACCGCTAATGGTTTTCTCACCGTGCCTTATCAAAGTCACCTCGTTAATTACCTAGCCACCCCTTTGGCATTTCTCATGTCTGTTTCAAGCCCTGACTTAGCACACACCTTTCCCAGAACAATACACCCTTCAGCCAATATCCCAGAATTCATCAGCATCCCTTGCACTCCCGCCATCATTAAAAGCCCATTGTGCATCCAACAAGCCTGTCAGTCTGGACTGGTACTGCACAGTTCCTAACATTTTTGCCCAGACATGGCAGGCAAGGAGAAATTGGCATGCTACTGTACTGGATGAGGTGGTGCAGAGGTGGGACTTCCTCATTCCCCAGGACCTTTCAGGCATCAGAAGGCATGCACAGCACTGTAGGAAAAAGGTCAATTAACTTCTCCACTCTGCCGGTGTAAGTGCCACCATCTTGTCTCCGATACCTCATAAGCTCTATCTCTGCTACTGTATACATCTCCCACTAAGACCCATACTCTCATCATTGCCTGCAACATCTCCCACATTTGCTCTCACCCACCCCAAACCACAGCACCTCTAGCCTTCATGGTCTCTGCACTGCCTACTCACTCACTCTGGACACCTCCCCTATGCATCAAAACGAAAGGCTATATCACCCGCTTTCATCTTCCATAATATCTGCCTTTCTCTTATTCCATTAGGAAAACAGCCTCCAGTAGGATAGAAGGAATCAAGATAGGTGGTATGCTGCATCACATTCACCTCCTGATCACTCATGTGGAGAGCATCCTGACTCTGACCCCCAAGTGGCTGACTTAGCGTTTCTAAGCCCCTTGACTAACACCAGAGGCTGCTCATAATTTGCTGTGCAGGGACCCCTGACTGAAGGCTATCCCCTTTGACTTTACTAAGGCCATGATAAGTTTCCTTCCTTTGTGTCTGTGTAAAATTGAATGGCAGGACAGCAGAAATATGAGCCTGACATCTGTGGCTAAGTGGGGAAAGTGCAAAAATGCAAGACAGGGATTCTGTGAGCATCCAGAAAGGGTCAAAGTGATTGTATGTAATGAGAGCAAGTGAAGAGCATGGAGATACAGCCTGGCCTAGTCAATGAGCTGAGTGTGTGTTCCTGAGCACACAGTGTCCTTGCTGTAGCATTACAATGATTTAATTGCCAGTTCCAGCTTGAAGTACAGCATTGAAGTACAGAAACATCCTGAAAATGAAACAGAGATATGCCATGAGGGTTCTTGGAGGTTGGCACATGTGGGATTCCAATGTCCATGGAAATGAAATGCATATAGCCTGTACCCATGGAATGTGTCCCAAGATGTTGATGTTCAGTTCCCAACAGTGGCACAAGTTGTTCCCAATGTCATGATGCCCAATAATTCAGTTTGATAATCTTTTGTGAGAACCAAAACTGACTCAAAACTATAGCTTAGTCTCCTCCTGAGGTCCCTAAAATCACAGATGCCAGTACTCATAGGTTCACTATGTGTGATATCAAGAAATGTCTGAAGACACTGGATACTGCAAAGTCTATGGGGCCTGATGACATTGCAGTGATAGTACTGAATACTGATAGTCCAGAACTAGCTGCATTCCTAGCCAAGCATTCTTGTAAAACTACAATACTGGAATCTACCCAGCAACTGGGAAAATTGTCCAGATGTGTTTCATCTGTAAAAAGCAAGACAAATGCAACCCAGCCAATTACCAACCTATGAGTCTACTCTTAATTATAGATAAAGTGACGGAAGATATCATCAATAGTGTTATCAAGCAGCAATTGTTTAATAATAATTTTCTCAGTGACACCCAATTTGGGTTCTGTCAGGGCCATTCAGCTCCTGACCTCATTAAAGCATTGGGTAAACATGACAAAAGAGCTGAACTCCAAAGGTGATGTGAAAATGGCTGCCCTTAACATCAAGGCTGTATTCAACCAAGTATAGCTTCAAGGAGCCCAAGCAAAACATAAGTCAAAGGGAATTAAGGGAAAACTCTCCATGAGTTGGAATCATACCTAACACAAAGGAAAATGGTCGTGGTTGTTGGAGGTCAATCATTTCAGTTCTGGGACAACACTGCAGGAGTTCCTCAGGGTAGTGTCAAAGGCCCAACATTCTTCAGTAGCTCCCCAATATGGTCAGAAGTGAGGATGTTTGATGATGATTGCATAATGTTCAGCCTCATTCATGATTCCTTTGTTGCTAAAACAGGCAATGTCTAAATGCAGTGTGATCTAGATGATGTTCAGGTTTGGGCTGATAAGTGACAAATTACCTCCACACCACACAAGTGCCTGGTAATGAACATTTCAAGAGCGAAACAAGACATGATCAAGCCATCACCCAATCAAATTCAGTGGCATTACCATCAATGAATCCCTCATTATCAATATCCTGGGAATTACCAGTGGAAAAAAAAACTGATTTGGACTCATCAAATAAAATCTGTTGCTACAAGATCAGTTCAGAGGATAGGAATTCCACAGAGAGTAATTCATCGCCTGTTTTCCTAATGCTTATCTGCAATCTATTAGGCTCAAGTCAGGATTGTAATGGAGTACTCTCCACCTGCCTGGATGAGTACAGCTCCAACAATACTCTGGAAGCTTGACACCATCCAGGGCAATGCAGCCCGATAGTTTGGCTCTCCAACCACCACCTTCAACATTTGACTCCTCCAGCAACAAAGCACAGTAGCGGCAGTGCCTTCCATCTACAATACACATTGCAGTAACTCACCACAGTTCCTTCAACAGCACTTTCCAAACCCATAAATGTTTCCACTAAGAAGGATAAAGGCATAAGAATACCATCACCTGTAAATTCTCTTCTGTCCCACACACTATCCTGACTTGGAATCAACTACTATTTCTTCACTGTAGCTGTAACAAAATCCTGGAACTCCTCCTAACAGCACCACACACTGCAGCAATACAAGAAATGGCTCCCTGTCAGCTTCTCAAGGGGAATTAGGGATAGACAACATATGCTGGTCTAGCCACCAATGCCCACATCCTGTGAAGAAATCTTTTTAAAAAGTAACCAATTTCCACACAGCAAGATCCTACACACAGCAGTAGCAAGATGATCTTATTACCTTTCAGTGATTTTGTTTGATGAATAAATATTCTCTCAGGTGTGTGAATAACTACCGTGCCCTTCTTCAAATTTGTGGCATGGGATCTCTTACATCCATATATAAAAAAGGACACTGGCCTTCAGTTTAACATATCATACAAAAGACAGTACTTCAAACAATGCAGCACTGCCTCAAAACTGCACTGTAGCAGCAACCCGAATTTTCTGCTCAAATCCTGGGCTGGCACCTTTATCCACAACCTTCTGATAAAGAGGCAAGAATGCTCCTGACAGACGTAACTAACAGGGTGGATAAAAGAGAAATAGTGCAACATTTGTATTTTCAAAAAGCAAAAGGCATTTGAAAAGTTGCTGCATAAAGGGTTCTTACACAAGGTAATGGTTGGGAAGAATTAATTAGTATGCAACAGGGATTGGTTAAAGGACAGAAAACAGAATAAGAATATAAAAGTCATTTTCAGGTTGACAGACTGTTATTAATGGAGTTCTGTAAGGATCAGTGCTGGGGCCTCAGCTATTTACAATCTATGTAATGATTTACATTAAAAGACTGCAAAATAATAAATTCAAGGTCACTGATGGTACAAAGCTTCTTAGATTAGTAAACTATGAGGAGGTCAAAAAGAGGGATATGGAAAGGATAATTGAGTTTGCAGTAAGGTGGTGATGGAGTATTATGCCACTTTAGTAGGAAGAATACAAAATCAGAATTGTTTTTAAATGGTGAAGACTATTAAATATTGGCATTCAGAGAGCTTTGTTTGCCCTTGCAGAGGAAACAGCAAAAGCTCATTTGTAGGTACAGTAAGCAATCTAACATCAAATGAATTTTACTGCAGGAAGATTAGAAAGTAATGGTAAAAAAAAACCTTGCTGCAATTGCACAGGATAAAGCTAAATGCAGGAAAGTGCATTGTTGAGGTGCCAGAATGACATTTCTTTGAAATGGTGAACGCCTGATGGAGTCAAGCAGAGTTCGGAAAATGTAATAATCATTTCTGAGATGGCAGCTCCAAGAAATAAGGAAGAGCAAAGAAGATCCCTTGGCTTGATCCAGTACATGTGTTTTTCCATACCTCACATGTAAATCCACAAGAGCAGTCAAAAGATGATGTTGAGGGCCGATGATCAGAGTTAAACAAGAGGAGTTTTTAAAAAATCAAAGAACTAGTATGCAAGGAGACATATCTGTCATCCAAACAGAAATGAACCTAGTATTCTGCAAGTTAATCCTCCGACAAAAGCTGTACAAATTACACAACTATCTTCTGGACGTATCAACACATCAGTACTTGAAACTATACTTGTGCAAACTGAAGAACAATAATGAACTATATACAGAGATAATTCAGCAGGATTCCATGGGAACCTTCTTCCCTCAGATTCCCAGATCCATGCAACCTGACACCTCTGATGATGCTATCTAGGCACGAGCCCTGCTACAAGACGGAAGACTATTAACATTGCATCTAAATCTCCAACATCAGCTGAGACTAGATTTGCAGTCAAGCATGGATGTAAGAAATTTCGTTCATATTTCTATGGCAGAATGCTCATATTGAAGCGTGAACATAGTCCACTTCAGTATATCTACGAGTCACATCTGTGTACTGCTCCAGCAAGACTGCAGAGGTTCCCCTCAAGGCTTCAGAGTCTTCAATTCACTCTGAAGTAAAAGCCATGAGTAGAAATGGTGCTAGCAGATGCCTTTCTCAGTTGTTGTCACAGGAAATAGACAAGATAAAAGATCAAGGTGTAAAGATCTATTACTTAGTGAACAAAACACCATTGAAACCATGTAAAATTAGAAATGAGGTGAGTAACGATGATGAGTTACAGTTGTTCTCTCAGCAAGTGATCCAGGGATAGCCTGATGAGATACAGCAAACACAGCCAGCAAGACTGTGCTACTGATCTATTACAGATGACATCTCACTGAATGATAGTGTTCAGCTCACTGGATCCAGAATAATCACACACAAAAAGAAGAAGAAAGGACTCCCCTAGAAGACACAGGAAGGACATATAAGAATGAAGAAGTGTAAGCGCCAAGCCAGAGCAGCTATGCACAGGACAGGTATCTACAAAAGATGTTGAAAGAATGGCATCTACAGACCTGAGTACAGAAAAACACAGCAGAAGGAGGAAATGGTAGTTAGTGAAATACCACCCAGACTATAGCATATTGAGGGAGCTGATTAATTCACACACAGTCATGAGTGGTATGTCATGTTTGCAAACTATTACTTAGAGTTCCTTTTTAGCAAAAATGTGGAAGAGTTGACAGTTTCAATCACTTCATCAGTATGAGTTCATGGAGCAAAAGATTCTTGAAAGAATAATATGTTGAAATAAAATCCAACACGTCTCCAGAGAATTTTTCGGGATTTGCTGATCATTATAGGTTGAACATCATCACCTCATCACCATATTACCCAAAGGGACACAGTTTTTTGGAAAGAATCTTTGTTAAATGTAGAGTCAAAGAAAGACCCAATTTTGCCTTTATTGTCAGTCTGATCTACATCTCTTAGTAGATGAAATTATCTGTAGAACTATTGAATGGAAGATAGTAAAATATTTCTGCCAAGCAAGATACACTGAAATGATTGAAGTCTTGATAGCAACACAATAGCAACCACAATTGTACCTTAATAATGCTTAAAACTCTTCTAATGTTTTAAATTAACTAGCAAAGAGATGAAGATTCATATGTTATTAGAATGTGGTATTGAATCTATTCTTATTTAATTCAAACATGACACCACTATAATCCAAGTATATTCATTGGATTTAATGAATAATTACCTTTCTTCCTGCTAAATGCTATGCTCCTTGACTGTAAGTTGGTTAAGCAATGATTTATTGAAATATGTGAAATTAAAATGGCATGTAAGTTCTCTGAAGTAAAATACTTGATAAACTAAATCTCCAAAGATGCTTCTTGGAAGAGTTAATATTATCCATTCATCCATGACATCCTCCTGGATTCAACACCCTTTTTTAACATTGATGAAAATCTCAAATATCTCTTGAAACATTTGAAACAATGAACATGATGATGATTTTTATCCATCACATTAACAAAAGCAACCAGATGATCTTAAGTTCAGAAACCTATGAGGGTTTTAATTTCCTCTGAATCCATTCTGATTGATGTATTTACATAAAATTCTTTCATGCAGTACTTTAATATAGCCAGTAACCTCTTTAAATTAATAGGTTCACAAATGCCTCAACATAGCAAGCAAAGTAATAACTCGAATGCTACTGGAGGAAATTAAACCATAGAACCATGGAATTTACAACATGTAAAGCAGAATACTGCAGATATTGCAAATTTGAAATAATAACAGAAAAGGCTGGAAATGTTTAGCAGGTCTAGCAGCATCAGAGGAGACAGGAAGAAAGTTAACATTTCAGGTCATTGCATTTGCCCTGCTACCATGCTTTCTCCATAACCTGTCTCTTCCTCTGTCTCAAATGTTTTTAAATATGCAATCTCTATTTCATCCTCAAGCAAACAACCTTTCAGTGTGATCCTTATCCAGTTTGAACTTATGTGCAGCTGCAGTTACATGTTTCACTTCCAGACTGACACAATTCTCTGTTTATAATAACTAGGGCCATGTAACCACCAGTGCAAATGAGGTGTGCCCACATTTTAAGAAACAAGAATCATACTCTCAGTAATCATGCAATACATAGTGAAGAAAGTGCCTATCAATGTAACTAATCCTGATTTCCATCCCCAGCCCATGCTATAGGTGCCCCTTAGACTGATAAATTGGTCAGTCCAGCTATTTGACTCAGAGTGAAGTATTATCCCATCAAATGCTCCTTCCTGTATCCCCAAATAAAAACTTCACAATTGCTTGGACTCTTCTTTCGAAAGCACCATTATAACCAAGTCCAGGCTGTGAATGTCTGTAGGCTACCTGATCATGGGGCTATCAACAGCCATCTTTAATTGACAAGCCAATTGATATCTCACACATTATTGATCATGGGCAGAACTGCAAAGTACACAATTTTAACTTGTAATTTCAAAAGCATGCTGATACAACCAAAAATGGTGATGGATGTAATTTAAGTGGCTGTCATTACAACCCATGGAATTTCACACGTCTGGATGTGAAAAGAAATACCAAACAACAACCTTTCAAATAGGGGAATAGACAAGTCAAAACAGACTGGACTGTGATCCCTGGTGACTAAAAGAGACTGATGATCCCCTGTTCAACAATGAGCCACCTGTGGATTACGTCTCAACCTGCAGGAGTATTTCATGTTTTCCCTTTGAAGAATACACAAGAACAGAGGTTAAATAGCCAGTTTCAAACCCACTGGATTGTATTAGTGGGATTGACACTCTTGTAGTTCCCTCATCTAAACATTTTTTAAATTTATTCTGAATAGTTGGGGCCCAGGCACTGATCACTGCAATACCTACTTAGCACCAATTTCCAAAATGAAAAATTCCGACTTCTGCTTCCTGTTTGCTAACCAATTCTTAATCCATGACCCGTATATTATCCCACATGCATTGATTTTGCACTAGAACCTCTTATGTGGGACTTAATCAAAAATCTTTCTGAAAATTCAAATGCCCCAAATTGACTAGTTCTCACTTTTCTATTTTACTAGTTATAACCTCAAAAGCCTCTGGTAGACTTGTCAAACATTTTATTATTCCACGTTGACTTTGCATAATCCAATAGGTATTTTCTAAGTGCACTGTTATCACACATTTTATAAGACTTGCCAGTATTTTACTTACTACTGACATCAGGCCAAACAGTGTGTTCTCACTCCAGCTTTGGGGTTTCATTTACCACCCTCCAACCTGCTGGGATGGAGATTATTTGTCTCTGGAACTCCTTTCACAGAGAGCTGTGGAGGCAGAGTCATTGTGTACACTTAAGGCTGAGATAGGTAGATTCTTGATCAGAAGGGAAATCCAGGGTTATGACGAAAGGGCTGGAAAATGATGAGGAATGTTGGATCAGCCATGATCCTACAGAATGACAAAACAGGCTCAAGGAACCCAAATGTTCTACTCACGTTCCTATTTCTTATGGCTATATGATCCAATTATCATGCACTGGGGACATATCAGCTTTCAGTTCCATTAATTTCTCCAGCACTTCTTTTTCCTAACACAAGTTTCCTCCAAATCCTCTTTCCAAATAGACTCTTTATTTCCAGACATTTCTGGGAATTTATTTGTGATTTCTTCTGTGAAAACATAGCTAAAGTAATTGTTTAGTTGCTCTGCCATCTCCTGTTTTCTATTTTCAAGAAAATTTCAGACAGTAAGATATCTTCACTTACCTTAATGGTAGGACCTTGGGGAGTCTTGTAGAACAAAGAGATCTAGGAGTTCAGGTACATAATTCATTGAAAGCTGCACCACAGGTAGACAGAATGATAAAGAAGGCATTTGGTACCTTTTCCTTCATTGCCCAAACCACTGAATATAGAATTTGGGACATGGTGTTGCAAATGTGCAGGACATTGGTGAGGCCATTTTTGGATTACTGTGTACAGTTCTGGTGGCCCTGATATAGAAAGGATTTTTAAATTGAAAAAGGTACAGAAAAGATTTATAAGGATGTTATCAGGAATGGAGGTTTTGAGATATAAGGAGAGGCTGGATAAGCTGGGACTTTTTTCATTGAAGCGTAGGAGGTTGATGGGTGATTTTACAGAGATCTATAACATCATGAGGGGAATAGATAAGATGAATTGCAAAGGTCTTTTCCCTAGAGTAGAGGAGTTCAAAACTAGAGGGCATAATTTTAAGGTTAGAGGAGAAAGATTTAAAAGGGGTCTGAGGGACAGTTTTTTCACACAGAGTGTGAATGTGGAATGAGCTTCCAGAGGAAGTATAGATACAAGTGCAGTTACAACATGTAAAAGACATTTGGACAGGTATGTGAATAAGGATATGGGCCAAATGCAATCAAATGGGATTAGTTTAGTTTGGGAAATGTGGTCAGCATGGATGAGTTGGACCAAAGGTCTGTTCCTGTGCTTTATGACGCTATGACTCTTTGACTCTACATTAATCTTTTTTTCTTTTTTCACAAACTTATGGAAGCTCTTACGGTATATTTTCATTTTCTTTGTACATTTACTCTTGATTTGATTCTTTCCATTTAAATCAATCTTTTGGTCCTCCTTTTGCTGAATTCTAAACTATTCCCAAATCTCAGTCTTGTTACTTTCTCCAGCAACTTAATATGAGTCCACATTGAAACTAATACTATATATTTTTAATTCAATATGTTTGGTCTGAAAGGAATACATAGCTGTTGCAAAGCATGTATTCACTCATCCACTATTAATAATTGCCTATCCACTGTCATGCATTTTAATTAAGATACCACAGTCTGTCATAGCCAACTCACCCCTCATTACGTTTGAAGTTTTCTTTGTTTAGCTTTGGCACTCCAGTTTTCTATTGCATTACCTCACTTTCTATTCAAATGAAGAATTCTGTCATGTTATGGTCATTTTTTCCTAAAGTACATCTCAGGGCAAAATTATTAATTAATTGACCACTTTTCACTCTACAAACTAAATCTATGATCACTTGTTCCCTCATTTGTTCCCCAATATTATGATCTAAAAAATGATCTTGTGCACACTTCAGGAATTCAACTGCCATAGTATCATTGCTAATATGCTTTGCCCAGTCTATATAGTGATTTCTATATGTAGATTAAAGTCACCTATAATTACCTTAACACTTGTTCCATGCATCATTAATGTCCTGTTTCATGCCATCCTCTACCTCAATACCCACTAATGGTTTCTGCCCCTTGTTTCTTTCTTTATCTTTCACTAACAATGCCACCTTCTTTTCCTTTCTGCCTATCCTTCATTTATGTTGAATACCCTTGAGTATTCAGTTCCCTGACTTGGTCACCCTGCAACCATGATTCTGTAATCGCAATTAATTTTGTACCAGTTCACAAATATTTGCATTGTTATTGTGTGTACCTGATTTCAAATGCTTTGTGCATTTAAATATAGTATTCTGAAAGTAGTCTTGTTAATACTTTTACACTTTTTTTGTATTATGATCCTATCTGCTGCTATCTGTTCTATCCTCTGCTTTCTATTTTTGCCTTCTATGTTTCATATCTTTTTTTTCACTGCTTTCCACGTAGGCTCCTATCCCATATCACTTTAGTTTAAATGCTTCCCCCACAGTGCTAGCAAAAGTTCTTGTGGATACTGGTCCTTGTCTGCTAGGTTGCAACTCATGTGGTTTGTACAGACCCTATTTTCTCCAGAATCAGTACCAATGCCTCAAGAATCTAAATCTCTCCTTCCTACATCATCCCTCCAGACATGCATCACTTGGTCTATCCCCTATTCCTAATCTTGCTAGCAGCCAGCGCTGGGAGTAATCTTGAGATTTTGCTTTTCAATTTATTTACATATTGCTTGCAGGGCCTCATCCTTCTTTATCTTTATGTCAATGGTAATGATATAGACCTTCATCTCTGACTGTTTCCGTCCCCCTTGAAAATGCCTTACAGCCATTCATGAGAGATTGTATATATTTGTTTGGAGATCTTGAGCAATGACTTACTCTTGTACATTGAAGTGACTGTCATTTGAGTCTAATCACCAACTATGAACCTTGAAATTTCAGAAAGTCAAAGAAGTCCCTTTGAAATAAAATGATCAAGCAAATTTATTACACTGAACAAGTCAAATAGCGAGTGAATGAAATTTACAATGCTCTATAATTCTTATCGACAGCCTCTTCGAAGTAGACATCCATTTCAGATTCTCAGGATTATAATCATTAACTTGAGCTGGGCCTACTAATAGGTTGATTTTAAAGATCATTCATTTTAAAGACCTGTTTATCATAATACTTTTATTCCTTCCTAGAATTTTATGTAGCCTTGTTCAATTATTTTAATATTCAATCCATTAAAATATATTTAAGTAATTCCCTTTTAGATCTGTGCTTGGAATTTAAAGCCAACATTTTGTGCTGCTCCAAGAGCAAAGAGGAGGCAAATCCTTATGCAAAATTTGGAAATTAATGTTTAGATTTAATTGCTTTTGTAATCTCATCTGTTATTCTCTCTCCACGAGAATGTTTTGATTTTGATGAATTTGAAAAACAACAATCAAAACTGCCTTGTTGTGTTAATATCATGAAAGTTTAATGTTGATGTAACAGAAAAATAAATTACTTCATTAATGCCTATTTACTGCATTGCCAGTGTTTGAAGGTCATAGGGTCATAGAGTTAAACAGCATGGAAACAGACACAATGGTCCAACTCATCCATACCAACCAGATATCATAAATAAATCTAGTCCCATTCGCCAGCATTTGGCCCATATCCCTCTAAACCCTTGCTATTCATATACCCATCCAGCTGCCTTTTAAATGTTGTGATTGTACCAGCCTCCACCACTTCCTTTGGCAGCTGAATCCATAGATGCAGCACCCTCTTAGTGAAAAAAATACCCTTTAGGTCCTTTCTAAACCTTTCCCTTTCATCTTAAACCTATGCCCTCTAGTTTTGGACTCTTCTACCCTGGGGAAAAGACCTTATCCATGCCCCTTATGATTTTATAAACCTCTATAAGGTCACCCCTCAGCCTCCAATGCTCCAAGGAAAATAACCCCAGCCTATTTAGAGTCTCCCTATAGCTCAAACCTTCCAACTCTGGCAATATCCTTGTAAATCTTTTCTGAACCCTTTCAACTTTCACAACATCTTTCCTATACCAGGGAGACCTGAACTGAATGCCATATTCCAAAAGTGGCCTAACCAATGTCCTGTATAGTCGCAACATGACCTCCTAACTCCTAATACTCAATGCACTGACCAATAAAGGCAAGAATAGCAAATGCATCCTTCACTACCCTGTCTATCCGTGACTCCACTTTCAAGGAACTATGAACCTGCACCACAAGGTCTCACTTACCAGGACCCTACCATTAAGTGCATAATCCTGTCCTGATTTGCTTACCATAATGCAACACCTAACATTTATTTAAGTTGAACTCTATCTGCCAGTCCTTGGCCCATCAACCTATCTGATTAAGGTCCCATTGTACTCTGAGATAACCTTCTTCACTGTCCACTATACCATCTATTTTGGTGCAATCTGCAAATTTACAAATCATTCCTCCTATATTCACATCCAAATCATTTATATAATTGAGAAAAATTTGGTGTCCCAGTACAGATCCGTGAGGCACACGGCTGGTCACAGGCCTCCAGTCTGAAAAACAACCCTCCACAACCATCCTCTGTCTCCTACCTCCAAGATAATTTTGTATTTCAGCAAAACTGAAGCAGAAAATGTTCGAAATATTCAGCATTATCAGGCCACATCAGGGAAGCAATAAAAAAAATCAGAATTAACAGGCTGCTTTATTTAATCCACTGGATTTATTCCTCCCGCCAGTTGAAAAGTCAGGCTATTTCAGTCTGCACCACAGGGAGTTAATGGCCATTGGACAATGAACTGGTTTAAGGTGAGACTTGCGCCCCCATGTTGGGAGGGAATCATGCCTCTAATCAAATAACAGGCAGCTCTGTGGTCTCAGCATCACCACCGCAAATGGTGGCCCTTGCTGGGATTGCATCCATTCCCATTGAAGCCATGAAACTGGAATGAAGTGAAAGGTAAGTTGCAGGGAAGGGAGGCAGGCATGGTGAGGGGGTAATGCTATAAGAAGGGGGGAGTGGGAGAAGGGGAAATTCAAGGTCAAAAGGCTTTTGGTGGGCTCCAGAACCCTACTTAGAAGGCAACTACCCCCTTCTCTGCCAACTGTGGGTGCAGTGAAAGCTGCCAGGCTACACTCTTGTTGCAAACCTTTCCTAATATGGGATAAATCCCAGTGATAGTGGAATGAAGTCTTCAAGTGGACATTGATTTGCCACTTAAGAACTTCAATTGGCCCACAGGCAGTGAAGTGCCTACAACTTCCTGCCACAGGTAAAACTGTGCTAAGGACAAGGGTTGGAAGGTCAGTGGTGAGCAAGACTTGGGTAACATTTTACTTCTTACTCACCCAACCACCTCTCAAGCCATCCTTGGAGGGGGCTGCAAAACCCAGCTCAAAAATCCCGGTGGATAATCTACCAACAGTTGAATTTGAACAAAGGCATTAAGCTGTGTTGATGAGTAGTTCACTTGCCACATGTTATACAATGGTTACGGTAAACTGAGCAAAGACTTCCACTGGATGATAGCCATAATAGCTGACAGATGGTACATCAACTTTGACAATAGATGGCTATTTTGTCATTCTTCATTTGTCTTTTGTTTCTTCTTCGATAGATATTAATAAATAACAGCAGATGCAATCAATAATATCATGACATCATTGCACCATGAGTTGTATCATTAAATTTTCACATACATTTAATAGGCCAGCAAAAAGTGTTACTGGTCACCCATTTCCCTTTGCAGTGAAACATAAGCAATTAGAGTCACATAAGTGACTTGTGCCACTACAGAACAAATATATCTGAGAAAACTTCCAAGCTATATTTACAGTTCAGTAAGTGGAGCAGGATTCTGAAAACCATTATGCAGTCTCTTGCCCAGGAGGTATGGTAGCTGTAGTTATAACTGTCACATTAAATTCCTTTTTGGTTTTTGCCTTTTTCTTTCATTATTTTTTCCACAAGCTGCAGAATGACATTAGTGATTCTGGTTTAAACTGGTTTGTTTTCTGCTGCTATCAGCTGGTTACAGAGACGGAAGCAGGAAAAGTGAAATTTGGAAACCCTCCCCATACAAGTGGCGACAGAGAATTGGCACTCTCTCACACAAATAATAATTGATGCTGGATTGATAAATTACTCTACTTTTTATATGAAAGGTATTAAAAGGATATGAAGGAAAGCTGAATATACAGAGTTGGGTGGCAGATCAACCATAATCTCATTAAATGCTGGAACAAACTCAAGCGGCTACATGGCTGACTCTTGGTCCTATATTCCTGTATGTTTTGATATTTTCCACACAGCCTGACTTGCACTTCTGGAATGGGCTACATCCAAACTGGGAATTTAATGGGATGCAAAGCTAGCAGGTATTGCAGTTCGACTCCAGCTCTTAAAAAAAGACTTTAACTCTCCTTCTAAGTCTATTTTGATTTAGCCCCCTACCCCTCTCCTCATTCCTGCCCTCTCCCTACCTCTCTCTCACCTTTCATGATCTGCCCTTAATGGTCTTTGTGCATAGATTAATCAATTGCAAAACACAAGAGATTTATTGGCGATGATTAATAGGTAGAAAAAAAATCACATGTGATTTGGTGATGGCAGGAAAAAACATTCAGTTGTATATAAGAGCACTTCTGGATTTAAAAATAAGTCAGTCTGTCCCCCTTAAAGGTACATGGAAGTCAATCACAAGAAGCTGCTATTGAATACTTTTGCTGTAACTCCACACATGGAGTATATGAAATGGAATGCCAGGCAGAAGGAGGGCTGTTAAGACACAGAGATGTTGCAATCACTGTCCCCACACATTGTTCATAAAATTTTGCATTTTTTCTTCATTTTGAGCAGCATCTGGCCCAAACACAAACTGAGCCTAAGCAGAACTAACTTAAGACATTTTGTTGCTTATTCTCAGTTCAATCTCCCACAGGTATAATTCTTGACTCTAGTTTTTCTCACACAAAAGCTCTTTATTTGTAGCTAGCTCTTTACATCAGGAGTCAGAGCTTCTGTCCTTTTCAGATCTCTCTAAGTGCTCGTGTGACCCTGACATTATTATTATGTTAACATTATATAGCCTTCTGATGCTAACCTCATTACTCTACAAAAAGCACCTCACCCACAAGTTGGTGCCTGACCCTTTCAATTACAGTAGTGAGGTGTTTGGGGGTGGGGCACAGTATGCCTTTGCACTATGGATTGCGCGTTCAGCCGGGAGTGATTGACATGGCTATTCATTGGAGATGTGCATATCACATTCTTGAAGCTAATGCCATATCAGCTCGAATGCCTGTTTGATGTCCTGACATTCTGGTTCAGTCATGGCACATCTGCATGCACAACCTTTCCAGCATAGCACACCACATTATCTGAACATGACACCCACCACCATCGGCACTGCCAAAGTATTTTCTTAATATGTGTCAATTTGGCCCATGTTTATGATCAGTTCCTGGCCTTGAACAAGACATTGAAAAGCACAGGGCAATGGAGTACTTTGTGAAGATATGAGAATGCTGTTGGGCTCAGTAATACACCCATCACCTTCACTCACGTGTGTAATGGATAAAGCATCTTAGTTTCCACACCCTCCTTGCATACTGGGAATGATGTACTCGTACTCATGCTCAGCTTAACATTTTGAGGAGGTCCTTGAAATAGTGGACACCATCTTACCCCACTTGTCATGATTAACTTGAAAGTCAAACCAGAGAACTAACAACTTTTATGAACAAAAGTACTGTATCTTGGGAACCAAGCAAGGTACAATCTTGACGAAGACTAAATTCAAGTGGTAGAGGAATGGCCCTGGCCTAAGACAGAAAGGGAACTGTTTGGGTTCCTTCATCTAGCTGGTCACTACAGGAGGTTTGTGCAAGGCTACACACAGTTGGCCATTCAACTACATGACACACTGAGGAAATCAGAGAATCCTGAAGCAGTAGTTAGGAAACGATACACAAATCTTTATACTTCATGAAGCATCAGAGGAAGTTGGACTTCTATTTAGGAAAAATCACTTTGTACCCTCAAATGGAAGATTGTCATCTATCTTTGGCTCGCCAAGATTTCCAGCTCCCCTCTTACTGGAAACCAACACTGGTTTTCTTGGCCTATGAATGGTATTGTTACTCCAGCATGAAACCTAAAGTGCTAATTTTGATTTGACATTTCCCACAAGTTCAGAGACATTCTGATTGGCACAGAGCTTATATTGTTTAGAGACAATAACCCACTCTGTTATTTTCAAACATCCGCCACGTTTGGAGCAACGGAGACCTAACGGGTCATTGAACTTAGTCAGTTTCAATTTATTGATGAATTTCTACAGTGCATCGTTGTGACAATATTGTGCCTTTAAATGATCCTGTTGAGTCCCGTTTCTTTTGCAGATGGGTGTTGTGACAGTGGTACCAAAATGTCTCTTTCAGATGGGCAGTTCTCCCTGGGTGTTTTTTTTTAAAAGACATATGAATCATGAGTGGGCAGGGTCAGGCTCACATAGACCCAGAGACTTTAGCTTTTGCTTTCAGTTCATCAAGTAGGTTTTTTCTGGTTGCTGGAGCTGTAGGCTTGAGTTTGTCTGCTGCTAGAGTAGCTAGAGTAGCTAGAGTCTTAAACAGAGAGGCTTCCTCTATAATCAAAAGGGCCATTTTTTTTAATTTCAGTGCTTCATTCTACTGGACTGAAGAGAGAGAACAGGTTGATGACTAGTGATGAAATAATACATTATCTTCTTAAGTATTTCAATGGAATAAAATTATGCCAATTCTTCTTTTTCTTGTATTTTACCAGTGTTGTAAAAATAATGTGTTTTGATTAAATCTTAATGGTGGACCAATTGAATCATGGCTGGAACATGGTGCCTTTTAAAAAAATATAAATGTAAGGGTCTAGGCTATCTCCATAATATATTTTTGCAGGGGCTCTTGTCTAGTCAATTACATCTCGTAAATAGTCCTCACTGCTGCTACTGAGCATTGGTGGTGGAGGGAATGAATGTTTGTGGATGTGGTGCTAATCAAGAGGGGTCTTTGTCCTGGATAGTGTCAAGTTTCTTAAGTGTTTTTAGGTCTGTACCCATCAAGTCAAGTGGAGAGTATTCCATCACACTCCTAACGTGTGACTTGTAGATGGTGGACAAGCTTTGGGGAGTCAGGAGGTGAGTTACTTGCCACAGTATTCCTAGCCTCTGACCTGTTCCTGTAGCCACTGTATTTGCATGGTGAGTCCAGTTGAGATTCTGGTGAATGATAACTCCCTCCAGATGTTGATAGTGGAGAATTCAGTGATGCTAACACTATTGAATGTCAAGGGAGTTGGTTAAATTGTTTCTTACTGGAGATGGTCATTGCCTATCATTTGTGTGGCATAAATGTTACTTGCCAGTTGCCAGCCCAAGCTTGGATATTGTCCAGATCTTGTTGCATTTGAACATGGACTGCTTTAGTCTTTGAGGAGTTGTGAATGGTGCTGAACATTGTGTAATCATCAGCGAACATTCCTGTTTCTGAACTTAGGATGGAGGGAAGGTCATTGATGACATAGCTGAAGGTGACTCGCAGCTGTCTTCACTAAATTCAAACAGGCCATCCCCACCCATGACCAAAAGGCTTCAACTAAGAACATAGTGTGTGATTGGTTTGTCCATTCCATATTGGATTCACAGTGATCAGGGGAGTAATGTCCAGGGCAAGAAGCTACTAGAGCTTTGCAAGGTCTGAGGCATTGCCAAGAGCTGCTCTACTCCTCCCAACAGTTCCCACTATTCAGAGGGTCACGGACAGTGTGAATGATTCAATTATACTCTACATGACAGTCTGCACATTTGGTGCCTGGGAGTAAACAGAAGTGGCCTGAGTATTGAGCAGAGCTGGTTTATGCCTATACAGCCCACTCATCCATGGGTTATTCTCCACATATCTCTTCTTTGGATGGAACCCAGTCCTTTCCATGGACCATCTCCTTGGAATCACCACCAAGTTTGATGGGAAGAGCCAGGTCAAAGAATAGATAACTAAGCATCACATGAGGCTCGGCCATGCATTCAAGTTGGCATCCGATAGGACTGAGAGAAAAGCACTTAGAAGAATAACCATGAACAGTCACAAGGCTGACAGGACTGACCTTCTAACTGGCACAAGGTTATACCTCTGAAATCAGAACACGTATGAATAAAATATAGGATATGTGGGATCCTAAACCCAACAGAGTCATCAGGCAGCTAGAAACAGAGGACCACACCTATGTTGTTAAACCAACAGCTGAGGCCAACATTAGATAATGGTTCACAGAGAGGAGTTACTAGAGGCCAGGTGGATGATGTGGAAGCAAGCAGCTCAATCAGCTTTGTAGCAAGACCTGAAGTATTGATGTGTTATGACTGAAATGAAGTGTAGTTCAATAGCAGAGAGGAACCCTGGAATAACCTACATATTGTATATCCAGGGGGTGCAGCCAGTGTAACGGGGTTACTCCTGTCCTGGAAGTTGGTGCAGGGATGATTTTCAGAGTTCAGAAACTGAAGCAACTAGTAACGCCAGACATATGACACCCCTGGAGACCTGGCCATCATAGGCCCCTAAATAGGTTATCCATTACAGAGCCTGGATACCTTTGAAGATGTCAACACAGATAAGGTTGAAAAGTTCCTCTCAAAAAAATGGTAGACAAACAGGAAACTGGAAGAACACAGCAAGCCAGGCAGCATCTGGAGGAAAGGAGAAGTCAACGTTTCAGGTATTACCCTTTGTTGACTTTTCCTTTCCTCCAGATGCTGCCTGGCTCGCTGTGTTTTTCCAGCTTCCTGTTTGTCTACCTTGGATTCCAGCATCTGCAGTTTTTTTGTCTCCTCACAAAAAAAATGTTGGCTAGCACCTTATTCCTTAGCATTTGTCCAGATCAGTAATTCAAGGAGAGACTGCTGCCACAAATGTGAAACTAAGCATTCTTGCCATCGTGGTGCAATTGAACTTGCTCATCACGCAACTGCTTGCTATGTCCAGTTGCTGGGACAGCAAGTTTCAAGCTGGGACATGTGGAGTGACCCTCACCAACAGGTGGCAATGGTGAGGGAGGGCGCTAAGCAAGGCAACTAGAGGGTTCAAATGTACCCTCTTGGGAAGAGTCAGTGTCTTTAGTACAAGGATACCAGATGGGGAGATGGGATCAGGCAGGCAAAGGATTTCTTTGACCAAAGGCTTAAGTCCATGTAGGTATTGTGTCTTTGTTGCTTCATCTCATATTCCCTTCACATTTGTAATGATAAGATGACAGTAGAATAAGGAATCCTTACTTGGGCCTTTGGTGTGTACAAATCTTTTGTCATACAATGGTTTAGCACCAAATAGAAATTTTTTAAAAAGGGTAAAGTTATGGAGTTGCATGCTGTTAGATTCTTAAGTTCATGTTTTATATCAAAGCCACATAAACATTGTTGCTGTGCACAACTTTCCTACCTTTATCATTATTGTTTTCTTGCTCGCAACCAGTTATGTAACAATGAATGGGAAGACATAAATTGATGCCAAGTAGTGCAAGGTTGTGAAAGAAAGGCTTGGATATTTATATGACTATCTTAGGAACTTGTATGATGGTAGGATGAAGAAGACTAGGAAGAGCATTCTGAACAAGTGTCACTGAGCCCAAAATATTGTCTCTGCTTTCACTCCACAGCTGCTGCCAGACCTGTCAAATTTCTCCAGCTTTCACTGTTTTTGTTTCAGATTTCCAATATCCACAGTTCTTTGTTTTCTTTTAAGGAAGAAAAGATTGGCTTTCGCATGTGGATGTTGGATGTATGTCAGGTGGAGCCAAACACTGGCATCTGCCCAGTAATATAGAAAATGACTCAGGTGTAGCCTGTCCACAACAAGCAGGGCAGACCCAACCTGGGAAAAAATTAACTCAGCAATCTCTTCTCCATTATTCACAAAGTGATAGAAGATAGTGCCAACAGTGCTATCAAGTGACACTTGCACAGCAATGACCTGCTCATTGACAGCAATGGTGAGGGAGGGTGCTAAGCAAGGCAACTAGAGGATTCAAATGTACTCTCTCAGGAAAAGTCAATGTCTTTAGTACAAGGACACTAGATGGGGAGATGGATTAGGCAGGCAAAGGATTTCTTTGACCAAAGGCTTATTAAGCCCATTTAGGTATTTTATTCTGCCATGGTCGCACAGCTTCAACAAATTTCAAGAAGCTCAACATCATCACAAAATCCTGTCAAAATCTTGGAACTTGTTCCCAAATAACAATGTAGGTCTACCTACACCACATGTGCTTCAATTAGCACCACTGCCCAATTATGAATGGAAAATAATTCCTTGCCTAGCCACTGAAGTGCACATTCTGAGAAAAGAAATAAAAAATGCAGAAGTCAGCAAGTTGAAGCCAGCTGCCAATCTACTCCCTCAATATTTCACCTCACAGCCAAACTCTGTCTTCACCGTCATTAAAATTGTCCTTTAAAAGTGAAATGTCAGAATTACTAAAATTCCAAAACGTTTGCACTTGGTGCAAATAATGGTAATCTTTCTTCCTTATGACTGGCATCATTGTTATTTTGTGTGATTGGAACACACACAAATCACAAAATCCTTCCCCTGGCGTCTAAAGCAGTAACATTCTGCAGATTGCATTTAAGTAAACAGAGATTTAATATGTTTTGTTGATTTGTTGATACGACAGTCATACAAGCAAAGTATTTTATTTGAATGTCTTTATTAAGAATGTTTTCTTATTTGTACCCTATTATTGCAGTCCCTGGCCATTGTCAACAGAAGCCATTTTAAATCTCACCAGTAATCAAATCGCTGGGTTACATCAACAGGTTCTCTTTTGATCTTTCTCAATTAATGACTTAAAGTATTATATTGTTTGAGGGTATAACTTAAAAATAAACAAAGGTGAGTGTCTTCAGTGATGAATCAATCAGTTGTGTCTGTCCTGCCACATCAAGAAAGCTTTATTGTCCATGAGTAGCATACTATATGGTGTAGTATTCAGATAAGTGCGAACTGATTGAGGTGTCAAGAAGTGTTGAATGCTTATTGTACGTGCACTTTATCCTTTCAATCAACACTCTTGTCTATAAACCTAAATGAAATTTTCTTTGCAGTGAAAGCATGAGAATCAATTAACTATTAAATACCTAAGCAAAACATCGTGGATGCTGGGAATTTGAAAAGGAAACAAAAGTGCTGGAAATATTCAGCAGGTCAGGCAGTGTTTGTGCGAGAGAGAAAAACAGAGTTAAGGGGTTGGATTTTCAAAGGGCCTCAGAGATGTCTGTACCAGCAATTTTCCACCACCAGCTGACTGACCGGTCTGCTGCCATGGTTGTGCTTCAGGAGGCAGTAGTGGGTGAAAACTAGCTGCCCTCCTACAACAGGTAGCTAATTCCCCTAATTAATTTGCCTATTGAGACAAATGGTCTGGAATCTTCCAGCGAGCAGCTGCCTCTGGCTGAGGTCAATGTACAGTCAATGATTTGATGTGGCCTGTTCACAGCAGACTAAGACACCATTGATGTCTTAATGATTATAGCCCACTCCCCCAACCTTATGGCAGATGGCTATAGCTATGGACTGATAGTGAGGCTACCCCTCCACAATCGTAGTCTGACCACTTTTTCTCTTTAACATTTGAAATCTCTTATAAAGAGCTTCCCCCTCTGGTGGCCTGCATTTTTCCCACCTACATTAGCAGTTCCCTCCTCTAACATTAATGATCTAGCGATAATACTGCTAGGCCATCAGCTCCCTCAAACGAGCATTTCTCTGCTATCATCCCAAATATGCCTTGTTAACTATCTACCATGCCCCATGACACCATTCTCATCCAATGCTAACTCTATTCTCACACTCTCCATAGTTGAAAAACATTGCCACTACCACAATATCCCAGCATTCCTGCTGCTGGAGCCATCTTGGAACCCCTGCCACCTGCCAGTCAAGCACTGGCATTACCCAGTTGCCTTTCACCAACAACATAATGACATAGCAGTCACAAACCAGCACTTCTCAAGGTGAGTAGCTGACAGGTTCTTGCACATACAAATGCACATTCATACACCTGTAGGTGCTTAAATACCAGGCTATGCCATATCCGATCTTATAAGGGTCCCTAATTTTGCGCTACACTTTCCCAAATGCCCTGTATATCCCAGCATCTTATCAGTACAAAGAGGCAAGCCTTCAAAAGATTTACTTTCATTTATAAATACCACAAGCAAACAGAAATTAAACAAACATAAGCTGCAATTGTCTCTCAGAACACAAACTGCCTGCATGTTGAGCACTAACAGTTTTATAGTCAATGATTGATTACTGCACACAGCTCTCATTTTCTGGCATCAGCTGTCCATTAAGTCCTACCTAGCTTATGGCACCTCATATTGCTGTAATCTATCACTATGAGGTGATGTACCTTCTTCTTGGAAAACTGCTCCTGCTCCCCCTGTTCCTCAGCTTCCAGCAAAGTGCTTCATTGCCTGCTCCAATTATGTGGAGCACAGCACGCCAGGATGATGAGCACACTGTCCAGACTGTACTGCAAGGACTAATGGGATGGCTCCAAGCAGTAGAACCTTATCTTCAGGAGGGCAATCGTATACTTCACAATAGTCCTCCTCAAAGAATGGACATCCTCCTTACAATTCAATCCAGTTTTGTGACATCAGTAAACTGAAAAATGTTGAATTTGGTTCCTTCATCCAGGTCATTTGTATTTATCATGAATAGTGGGGCTCAAACACTGATCCTTGTGATAACCCACTAGTCACAGCCTGCCACTCAGATAAAAACCCATTTATTCCCACACTCTGTTTTCTGCCCGTCAATTAATTCTCTATCCATGCCAATATATTATCCCCTTGTCCCATGTGCTTTAACTTTGCCCATACGAAGGGTCTTATCAAAATCTTTCTGAAAATCCAAATATGCTATATCCACTTGTTCTCCTTTATCTATTCTATTAGTTGCATCCTTAAGAAGCTCTGCTAGATTTGTGATGCATAATTTGCCTTTCATTAACGTATACTGGTTTGACTAATCCCATTAACATTTTTCAATATTCTGTTATTATGTCTTTTATAATAGCATTTTCCCCAACATCACACTCCACAAGTTCCTCTGCTGAAATAGTAATACTGATGACTGCCTATCAACCACATCCTCCCACAGCATCCTAAATCCTCCCATGAACGAGTAGCTCTCTCTCTCGCTCGCTCTCTCTCTCACCTCCACCCCATATATCAAATTTTCCCTCTTCTGTCTTTGTACCTTTTGTATCCCAGGCTGCTGCCTCTAATCTCCAGCGTTGAATTCACCTATCACCTCCTTGCTGCAAGTGTCCTCTAATACACACCCATGACATTCATTCCAGCAACTTCATTCTTTATTCATTCATTCGTTCATTCATGGGATGAGGGCATCGCTGGCCAGGCAGCATTTATTGCCCATCCCTAATTGCCCAGAGGGCAGTTAACAGTCAACCACATTGCTGTGGGTCTGGAGTCACATGTAGACCAGATAAGGATAAGCAGTTTCCTTCCCTAAAGGACATTAGTGAACCAGATGGGTTTTTCCTGACAATCAACACTGGATTCATAGTCGTCAGTAGACTCTTAATTCCAGATATTTATTGAATTCAAATTCCACCATCTGCCGTGGTGATATTCGAACCCAGGTCCTCAGAATGTTATCTGGGTCTCTGGATTAACAGTCCAGTGACAAAACCACTAGGGCGTTGCCTCCCCAATAGGACATCACAGGACCCCCCCAGGACTGACCATTGCTGTGCCTCCTGACTGAATCGGACAGAGTGATGACTGACCACCCGTAAACACTCCTTTTGCAACTCCTTGGCTGATGATCTGTGAATCCCCTAACTCTTCAGGATTGACTGTGGCCCGCTCCCTGGATAGTAGTGAGACTGACCACATGACGCTGACAGCCCTAAGCCAGCAACTGACTGTGCCCAAGCCCCTGGACTGCCCTTGATTGATTATACCAGCAACCTCTGATTGATAGCAGCGCACCTCGACTCAACTGATGGCTGTTTCCTTTCTTACTTCAGACAAGGCCATGAGCTGCTGCATATGCAGTGCGCTTACCACGCAGGCTACTGGCACATACTGAAGGTATTAGTTTGACATAGCATGGTGCCATACAGCAACAGGTCAAGCTTTTTGATTGATGTCTGCTGACGAGCATGACAAGCTACCTGGCTTTGTGACCGCATTAAACAGCAAGGCAAGACATGCAGGTCTTTAAAATATCACTGATGGAGGAAAGTGCTGAAAGAAAAAAAAACAAGGCAATGCAAGAATGTTGTAAATGCAGGTAGGTACAAACTGTGAGTGCGAAGAAAGCAAGCGAGCAGCGCTGAAATGCAACTTGGTCCAATTTGTGACCTGGGTGCCCATGTCCCTTTATGCAAAGTGTCCTTCAACAGCATTGCATAGAAAGGGGTGCTGGTGCACTCCAAAGTCCACCATTAATGTGCAAAACAGCTATAAATTGTTTGGAGATATATCATTCACAATGATATGGAGAGGCTGGCATGTTTCAAGTGCCAGTGAATATAGGGTGCATACAGTTGTAGCTCATGTGGTGTACTCTGAGATATTGGGTGCCTGTTGGAGCTCCAAAAGGAAGTAACAAGCTGGAGTTACCAGCTGCCCACTTGGACTTTCATGTGAGGAATTCTCAACATTTAGTTTCTATCTGCAGTAGCATGGGGAACCTACACATTAATGAAGTGAGATTAGATGGTAATGGGGGTGATAATGAGCAATTACCCCCATTAATAAGCCTCTTCCCTCTCACTAATGAGAATCTCATCTTGACATCCAGCACTTAAGGCACCTTTTTGTTCTTGACATTAAGAAAGGCCTTGCTCGACCTCCCACATGATTCTTCCTAACTTTTCACCATAACCAACTTAATTCAGGGCCTGGGAAGATTGCCCTGTAAAAATCAACTTTCATTTGAAGATCCATAACTTACGTTTAATTACAAAAACGTTTAAAGCTGAGAACCGGTCAAGGTGAACAGACTTCAATCTGATCAATATTCGACCAATGCAAATATTTAAACTCTTGCATTGCTTACATTAGACGCATGAAAGAGAAAATATTTCTTGTGCCATTATTTGAGAACTAAGCTCACCCTTTTTGCCCAATATGTAATTTTAAAGTTATTCTTACTTAAAGTGTCAAAATGTTATCTTGTCATAATCTGGATGCAAACAGGACTGTCAAGTTTGCACCCTCAGAGAAATTGACTGATGAAAGGTAGAAAAGTAGGTTGCAACAATAATTCCACAAGAAATGAGAGGAGAACTGGTGAAGGAGAAATCTTAAGAGAAATTTGAAAGGCTTATTTTCTTGGAACATTACAAATTTTGGATAGACACGCTTACATGTGCAGTGGTGGAGTGAGCAATTGTGTTTCTGTTAAGTGTGATGTTGACAGCCAAACCTGGTGAATGAGACTGTCTGCAGCTACCCCACATGAGTCGTCAATACATGCTGCAGCTGGTTACTGTTGCGGTGACTGACCAGCTGGCACTGGGCACTTCCTCCTGTGATGCCAAGGATCCTGACAGGCTGTATCATACTTGACTGCTTCAAAGTCATATACATACTGTTGAGATGCCTGAAATAAAGGCTGAAGTAAAGCAGGAGACAGTTAAACATCTTGAAGTAAGTAGCTGATCTCCCACAGAATTGGAGAGTCGGAGGGTGTGCCATTAGCAAAATAATGTTGTCACAAGGACTACGGATTTGCAATGCTGCAATTAGGTAGACTTTTGTATTTAGGCAGTATGTTTACAGGGGACCTGGAATTGTATCTAATAGAATTGGAATTGGAGTTGGCAATAATATTGGGGATCCAGGTTCAGGTAACATTGGGGGTGGGGCCAAGGAGGAGGCTAAACAGTGCCAGAATTAGACGGAGCTATGGAGAGCTACAAGGTCTAGAACACTGGGATGTGAATTTGAGTAATGCTGGATTTGTGGACCGCAGTTCTTGATCAGGAAGCATGGACAATTGTCAGATAGAATCATGGAATTACGGTATCCCTATGGTGTGGAAGCAAGTCATTTTGTCTGGGATGCCACTGTGCTGGAAAATAAGAAGGTCCACAGTAATGGAAGGTCTTTGGAATAGATAGCATGGGAATTCCATGGTGTGGTAGCATCGGGAAGGCAGGTCCTCAGGTAATCCTACCATTATTGCAAGACCTGACTCATTTTCAGCCTGCAGCTGGGAAATTTAAAAAAACAATTTTTAAGCTGTTTTACTGTATTTGGTGATTGCATACTGTCATATAATAGGAAAAGATGGTAATTGAGTGGCTTTTCATACTTGAAACATGCTTAAGAATTCATATGCCTACGTACAAATGACATCCAGGACAGCTGGGGAATATAGCAGTGATATCATAAAGGAATAGAGAGGTATTGGTGACATTTTCAACCATTTATCCATGATTTTTGAAGTCTTCTGAAAGAAGATTTTCACTTCACCTCTAATGGTACATTACTGCCAGGAAGCATAAAAGTTATAAGGAGTGGGTATCAAAAGCAAGGTTTTCTTTTTGTTCTTTCTGGGACATAGGCATTTCTGGCAAACTCAGTATTCTTGCCCATCCCAAATTGCCCTTGAGAGCAAAAAGAACCAATCACATTGATGTGGATCTGCAGTCATATGCAGCAGACCAGACAAGGCAGTGTCAGCAGATTTCCCTCTCTACATAAGAGATGGATTTTTACAATTGAAGGTGGTTTCATAGTTAGCATTAGCAAGACTAGATTTCAACTCAGGTTTTTATTTTTTTAATTCATTAAAGGTAAATGCCACCAGTTGCTTTGCTGGGATTTGATACCCTGGTGCAAGGATTAGCCTGGATCACTGCGTCACATATGTGCCTGTATGTAGAAGTGACAGAGTTGGTACAAACCTATTGACAGTAGCAGGACAAAGGAAACCTCACACTTATCTAAACTAACCTCATTTACCACTCCCAGGCCCATCAGCCCATCTGATCAAGGTCCCATTATACTCTGAGGTCACCTTCTTCACTGTATACTACACCATCTATTTTGGTGTTGTCTGCAAACTTATTAACCATACCTCCTATATTCACATTCAAATCATTTACATAAATGACAGAAGGCAGTGGACCCAATGGTTAGGTCACTTTTGGAATACTGTGTGCAATTCTGGTCTCCCTGCTACAGGAAAGATGTTGTGAAGCTTGGAAGGGTGCAGAAAAGATTTACAAGGATGTTGTCGGAATTTGAGGGTTTGAGCTATAGGGAGATGCTGAATAGGCTGAGGTATTTTTTTCCCTGGAGCATCGGAGGATGAAGGGTAACTTTGTAGAAGTTTATAAAATCATGAGGGGCATGGATAGGATGAGTGGTCAAGGTCTTTTCCCCTAGAAGGCATAGGTTTAAGGTGAGAGGGCACAGATTTAAAAGCCACCTAAGGGGTAATTTTTTCACGCTGAGGGTGGTCCGTGTATGGAATGAGCTGCAGGAGGTCGTGGAGGAGGCTGGTAAATTTGCAACATTTAAAAGACATCTGGATGGGAATATGAATAGGAATGTTTAGAGGGATATGGACCAAATGCTGGCAAATGGGGCTAGATTAATGTAGAATATCTAGTCAGGATGGACAAGTTGGAACAAAGAGTCTCTTTCCATGCTGTACATCTCTATGACTCTAAAATAGTTCCCAGCATGTCAAAGTCAACAATAGGCTTTCCTCAAATATGCAATGGAGCATTCTGAAGTTATGCCTTAATGGTTCTACCGATTTACTTTGCCTGTGCTCCTCAAAGAGAATACAAACTTCAAATATCCAAAATTAATTTACTTTGATCATTTCATAACTATTTTTTCTAACCATTTAACTGAGGTTGTCAGCAGTATCTGCCATCACTAGGTTTGAGAGAAGTAACATTGAATGTAAAGAAAGAGGTCAATAATCCAGAGAATGCTATAATTCACAGGTTTCCCTGGAGGTATTGGGATCACAAGTTAAGCCAATTATGATCTTGACCTTTTTCAATATCATAACCAAAAATATTTGAATTTGAAAGTTGGCCGAGAATACATGCATGTGAGGGCAGACTCCTCTGTAGTCTCACTCGTATAGAGAATTAAATAGACAGTGATGAAAGAAAGATACAAGTGAACTAAAATAGAATTTAAAAAAAACTATCCAAACCATTGGCTGTAATCATGAATAATGTACTGAACAACATACTTTGAAAAACATGTTATATAAGTATTTGAAAGGTACCTGTCAGTGAACTGATGAGCTAGCTCCCCTTTCTGGGCCACTACCTTTGGGATAACAGAGTAGCAACACAGTGTGAAGTGTGGTTCATGGTTAGTAGCATGTGAAGTGATTTGCAGCTAGGGATTAAGTATGACATCAAAGTTTGAGCATTGCAAAATTATTACAGGAGCGAGCACCTCCACTTTTTATTAATTTGTGGGAAGTGGGCATCTCTCATGGCATGCTGGACCAGTATTTATTGGCCATCCGTAGGTGGCCTTGAGAAGGTGATAGTGAACTGCCTTCTTGAGCCACTGCAGTCCTTTTCTGTAGGTACACCTGCAATACAGTTAGGGAGAGAATTCCAGGTTTTTGACCCAGTGACACTGAAGGGATGACAATATATTTCCAAGTCAGGGTGGTGAGTGGCTTGGAGGCAAGATTGGAAATGGAGCTTTTCCCATTCTTTCTGCTGCCCTGTCATTTTAGATAGTGGTGGTCATGGGTTTAGAAGGTAGTATCTAAAAATCCATGGTGAATTTCTGCAGGGCATCTTGCAGATGGTACACACTAGTGCTACTGAGCATTAGTGGTGGAGAGAATGGGTGTTCGTGGATGTGGTGACAATCAAGTGGGCTGCTTTATCCAGGATAGTATCAACTTCTTGAGTGTTGTTGGAGCTGTACCCATCCAGGCAAGTGGGGAGTATTCCATTACACTCCTGACTTGTGCCTTATAGATGGTGGGCAGGCTTTGAAGGGTCAGGAGGTGAGTTACTCACTACAGAATTCAAAGCCTCTAACCTGTTCTTGTAGCCATTGTGTTTATATGGCTAATCTAGTTCAGTTTCTGCTCAGGAAAAGCACCAGCATATTGCTAGTGAAGATCCAATTATGGCAATATTATTGAATGTCAAGGGACAATGCAGATGGCCATTGTCTGATACATGTCTGGTGCATATGTTACTCATCGCTTGTCAAGCCAAGCCTGGCTATTATCCACGTTTTGCTGTTTTTGGACATGGGCTGCTTCAGTTTCTGAGGAGTTGTGAATAGTGCTGGACTCTTGCAATCGTCGGTGAACATCCCCACTTCTGAACTTGTGATGGAGGGAAGATCATTGATGAAGCAACTTAGGATGGTCGGACCTTTTGACTGAAAATTGTTGAAAACATTTCAGTCCTTTCTTTGCAGCGGTCTTCACCATTTTTGAGGATGAGGATATTTATGAAGTCTCTTTGCCAGTGAGTTGTTTAATTGTCTACCACCATTCATGACGGGATATGGAAGGAGTGCAAGTTTAGATCTGATCCATTGTTTGTGGAATCTATCAACTGATGTTGTGCTATTCGGCATGAAAGTGGTTCTGTTTTGTAGCTTCAC
The DNA here is from genome assembly GCF_021869965.1 of Rhincodon typus. Lineage (NCBI taxonomy): Eukaryota > Metazoa > Chordata > Chondrichthyes > Orectolobiformes > Rhincodontidae > Rhincodon > Rhincodon typus. The sequence goes on from NC_063336.1 coordinate 52,542,064, forward strand.
CTTGCTGAATATGTTGGAAGTACCAAAATACAGTGAAAAGTGTTGTTTTGCATTCTTCACAGGCAGATCGTACCACACATACTGCATCAGGGAGCAAAACAGAGTGCAGAATAAAGTGTTACAGCCTCAGAGAGAGAGATCAACATTAACATTTGAGAGGTCCATTTTACATCTTCTGCATGCAGATACGTGAGGATGAAGTTAAATATTTTTTACCTCTGTCGGTTCCCTCAATACTTGCTGCAGATCTAATCTGGCAGCTATGTCCTTTAGGACTCGACCAACTCACTAAGTAGTGATGCCGTTGAGCCACTCTTGGTGCTGGACAGAGTACATTCTGCACCCGTGTCACCCTCGATGCTTCCTCCAAGCATGCTCAATACGCCGAGCAGGAGGCAGTACATAATAGTCAGCGGGAGGTCTCCTTGCCCATGTCTGACCTGATGCCATGAGACTTCATGGCATTTCAAGCTGTGTGTTTCTGATGATTACGGAGCTCTGGCCAAAAGAAAAATATCTCCTCTTCTCGACACTGCTTCTTTTCCCCATCATCTTAAATTTAACTGAAAAACTTTTCTGGACTATTTTAAGTGCAGCGAGTAATATTTCAGCAATTGACCATTGCTTAGGCTGCTTCACGGCAGGACACACAGTTGAAGCATATGCAGTGTACATATTGTAAATTGCAGCCTAGCTACATCTTAAGACTCTTATTTGTATAAGCAACAGACTTTCTGCCTGAAACAAGACTGCAATATTTTCATATAGCAATTGCAGTATTGGCCCAGTAATCCAGAAACTTGGATTGATGGTGCAGGAACAGGTGTTCAAATCCGACCACAGCAGCAAGGGAATATAAATTAAATAAACTTTGAATAAAATGCTAGTATAAGTAATGGAAACCATGTAACCATAGTCATAAAAACCAATCTGGTTTACAAATGTTCTTTAAGGCAGGAAATCTGCCATCCTTAGACCATTTCTGGTTTATAGCAATGTGGTTGACTCTTTACTGGCCTCTGAAACAAGCCACTCAGCTATATCTAACAGTTAGACACAAGAAGATGAAGTGAATCATAGAATCCATTCAGCCCATCAAATCCAACTGACTGCCTAAAGAGCATCCCACCCAGACCCACCCCATCCCTGTAACCCTGCATTTCCCATGGCTAACCCACCCAGCCTGCATATCCCTGGACACTATGGGCAATTTAGCACAGCCAAACCAGCTAACCCGCACCTGTCTGGGTCGTGGGAGGAAACCTAAGCTCCCAGAGGAAACCCAGGCAGACTCAGGCAGAACATGCAAACTCCACACAGACAGTATTTGAGGGTGGAATTGAACCCGAGTCTCTGGCGCTGTGAGGTAGTAGTGCTAATCACTGAGCATCCGTGTCACCCAAGTGAAGATTTATATGACTCATATCAGAAATATCTGGATGTGCAGGTAAGGAAAGGATGTATAGGCTGAGTCCCTTTTCTTTTGAAAACTTTTCATTGCAAAATTGCTTAAAATTTTGGAAAAGTTTGATACAGTGGAAACAGGGGGAATGTTACTTTTTGTGAGGAGACATGTAAGTAAATGTTATCAATGCAAGACAGTTACCAAAAAATGCAAGAGGGAATTCAGAAGATACAACAGTACAGGTGCTACAGTTTCTAAAGCCAGCTCACTCCAGCCGTCTTGGGCAATTAAGGATAGGCAACAAAATACTCACCTTGCCAATGACACTCGCATCTCATGAATGATTTGAACCCATGAAAAATTGCTCTGTCTCATTATTGTGGTGGTCGACCTGTCATCCCTTATCCTTACCTTGGTCTCCCCTTTTCCTTATTATTTTGATTCAAATTTAGTATTCAGAGAATCCTGCACTGTCAGAGGTGCAGTCTTTTAAAAGAATTGTCAAACTGAGCCCCTCCCCGCCCCCCACTTAAACTTGATTGATGGCAAAGATCCCATGGCACCATTTCAAAAAGAAGCAGGGGAATTTTATCTGTCCTTCCAATATTTATCCCTTAAGCAACATCAATGAAACAAATTACCTGGTTATTCTTGCATTGCTGTTATATGAGTCTGCTGTGTACAGATTGGCTGTTGCATTTCCTGCACCTGAAAAGGACTTTATTGGTTGCAAAATGATTTGAAAAGACTATTGGCCATGAAAAATACTAGAATTGCAAGCTCTTCTTTTCTCCTACAAGATTCTTTACAATCCCCATGTGATTCATTCAAAGTTTTCATTGTTCAATGCCTTTCCACATCTATTACTGCATTATTTTAGCTTGAGATATTGTCCCTTGTCTCTCCCTTCAGCCTCATCCTTAGGGATTTTAACATAGATAGCACCCATGTCAAACAGTAATGATTTCCAACAAGAGAGAGTTCATTCGTTTCTCCTTAACCGTCAACAACATTTCTATAATTAAATTCTCTCTACCAATTCTTACAAGATTCAAGTCAGGAGTGAGATGAATGATTCACCACTCACCTGGATAAGGGCTGGTGTAACAACAACTCGAGCTGCTTGACGCCATCCAGGACACAGCAGTTTGCTTGATTGATACCCTTGATATTGGACTGAATATCCATTCTCTCTAACATTAGACAATGTGCCTTTCAATCCATCCTAGCAAACCTATTTTGACAGCATCCCCCAGCCTCATGCTGTCTTTCCCCAGAGAGAATAAGAATATCTATGTCCTGGGCATTACCAAGCTCTCCACCGAATCAAGCAGCATCCCTGACTTGAACATATATCACAATTCCTTCTTTAATATTGGATCAATGCTGTGCAATGCCCTACCTTATTTCATTGTGGAAGCACCATCATTACAAGGACTACCACAGTTTACAAATGACTGCACCATTGTCTTGTGGCAATGGAGTTAGACAGTAAATGTAACTTTGTAAGCATTGGCTATGTTATGAGGTCAAATAAAAATAAATCAACAATCATTTGGATGCAAAAACAAACCAGTAGCCAACTTTTTTCAATCATCCGACATTCATTCTCACCAACCTTCTTCTGAAGGCCTAAGAACATAATAAATAAGAACAGGAGGAGTATTCAGCACTTCAAACCTGCCCCATCATTCAGTAGGATCATGGCTGATCTATCTCAGGCCTCAACTTCTCTTTCATGCCCATTCCTCGTAGCCCTCAACTCCTGATATTTCAATAATGTGCGTACCTCTTCTTTCAATACTTCCATTTATTGAGCCTCCACAACTGTCCAGGGTAGAGAATGTCAAATATTCCCTACCCTCTGGGAGAAGGAATTCCCTTGCATTATAGCTTTAAATTGAATGTCCCCTTATTCTGTAACTATTTCCCCAAGTTCAAGACTCCCCCATTAGCGGAAACTTGACAAATACCCTGTCAAGCCCTTTCAGAATTTGCATGCTTCAGTAATAACACCCTCATTCTTCTAAAATCTAATGAATAAAGGCCGAAACCATTCAATCATTCTAGACAAGTCAACCTCTTCATCCCAGGAATCAGCCTAGTGATTCTCTTTTGAACTGCCTCCAATGTCAATAAATCCTTTTTTAAACGATGGGGACCAAAACTGTACACAGCACTCCAGGCTACTCACCAACACCCTGTGCAATTGTAACAAGAGTTCCCTATTTTAAACTCCAAAGTCTAGCAATAAAGATTAAAATTCCACTTGCTTCTTATTTGCTGTGCTTGCTTCCTAACCTTTTTTGTGTGTCATGCACAAGAGCATCCAGATCCCTTTGTACTGCAACTTTTTTAGATTTGTCGCCATTTAAGTTATAGCTTGCCTTTTGACTCTTCCTAACAAAATAATGACCTCACACTTTCTGACGTTTACCCTACTCACTCAATCCATTTCCTTGCAGATTCCTTATGGCCTAACAAAGAGCTAATGGATATTTTTCCTCATTGTTGGTCCATGTAATCAATGTGGAGAATCAGAATAACCAATTTGTTCCCTGCTTTGAGTTGTCATTGCCTGTAAAAAAGAAACAGTCAATACAACTGGTCAGGGGCTGTAATGAGCATCCCTCCTCCATGGCAAAAGAGGCAGTAAGGATAATTATATAACCTGTGCTATCCTATCAGGAGTTTGGTTAGCTCAGTTGGCTGGACAGCTAGTTGCAATGCAGTGATGCTAACAGTATGATTTAATTCCTGCTCCAACTGAAGTTATCATGAAGGATTCTCCTTCTCAACCTCTCCCCTTGCCTAAAGCATAGTGACACCCAGGTTAAACCACCACCAGTCATTTCCTTAACGAGAGAACAGCGCTATGGTCTGCTAACACGATGGCAACTTTACCTTGCTATTTATTTGTGGCAGCTTGCAAATGAAACAGAGAGGAAAGGAGTATTTGGCAGTAAAGGCCAGCACCTGTTAATGGATATATTGTGAATTGAAGTTGCTACAAAAGCTAAAATTGACCATCTATTTACTACATAGGTCTACAAATATCCTAAAGTTGCAAAGAATACTTGATACTAAATGTATTTGCTATGCCATTTAGGAACATAAGAACACAAATAGATCATTCAGCCTTAGCCCGTTTTGGCATTCAATTCAATCATATTTGTATCATTATTCCTCCATATCTCATGCTACCCTTACCTAAAAAAGAGTGTTTAAGATGAAGTCGACCAGCTTCCAAAGTCAAAGAGTAGAAACTAAGTCCGTGAAATGATCTCTTAATTTGAATCTTTAAGCCAGGATATAATTTTATAAGAAATGAAAGAACTGTGGATGCTGTAACAAAAACAGAAGTTGCTGGAAAATCTCAGTAGGTCTGGCAGCATCTGTTAAGAAAAAATCAGAGTTAATGTTTCAGGTCTGTTGACTCTTCCTCAGAATTTTATAAGTCTGTGTTGTATCCAATAACGTTCAATTGTTCTGTGTTTGATTATGCAAGTCTACTTCCTATTGATGTTCACAGTGCTTGACTGGTTATGCTTCGGTATGGATTCAGAGAAAACTTAAGCACAACTTAGCAAGGCCTGGAAACTAATCCTAAAGCATAGAGTAGACATTTTGAGGTATTATAAAGAAAACCTCTTATTTACGTACAAACATCTGTTGTCTCTGGAGAAATAAAATATAAACACACACATCTAGATTTTAATAAAATTTTCCTGAGGCTTGGTGTCCAAAGCTAAATGTTATTTCCCAAAAAAAACCTATCCAAGGCTCCGTACAACTGAACCATCATTTCCTCAATTATGTTTTCTTGCCCCTCATAATAAAAGCTGACATTCCGTTAGATACATTGATTACTTTTTATAACAGTGCATTATCTTTGTGTTCTGCAGGCATGGATACCGACAATCCTTTGCTCTATGACATCTGCTTGTTTTGTGTAATGTAACAATATTTTGATTTGTTTTTCTCACATCCAAAGTCAATGGATCATCTCACATATCCAATTTTGAACTCCATCTGCCATGGTTTTTTCAATTCAAATGGTCTGCCTGCGTCCTTTCTAACTTCCTACTCCCATTTGCACAACTTATTGTACCTTCTGACGAAGGTTATCTTCATTTGCATCAAATCACTGAGCATCCACACATTTTGTTTTCACTGAGGTCCTGCATAAGAGATTGACATGTAAACTTAAAGCGCATAGGATTGAGGGTAATGTACTGACATGATAGAAAAGTGGATGGATTGAGGCAGGAATCAAAAGAGTATAAATAAGTGGGTCATTTTCCAAGTGGCAGCTAGTGACTAGTGGGATACCACAGGGATCAGTGTTTGGACCCCAGCTATTCACAATACATATTAATGATTTAGATGAAGGAACTAAATGTAATATCTCTAAGTTTGCAGATGACATAAAGCTGAGTGGGAATGTGAAAAGTGAGGAGGATGCAGAGATGCTGCTGCGTAACTTGGACAAGTTGAGTGAGTGGGCAAATATATTGCAAATAAATAAATATGATGTAACCAAATGTGAGGTTATACACTTTGGTAGCAAAGACAGCAAAGCAGATTTTTTTTTTGAATGGCAATAAAATGTGAAAAAGTGACTGCATCGAGATCTGGGTGTCTTTGTACACCAATTGCTGACAGTAAGCATGCCAGTATAGCAGGCAGTGAAGGGAAATGGTATGTTAGCCTTCATAGTGAGAGATCCAAGTACAGGAGTAGTACAGTAGCTGCAATTGTACATGTGAGACCACACCTGGAACACTGTGTGCAATTTTGGTTTCCTTATTTGAGGAAGGATGTTCTGGCTATGGAATGAGTATAACAAAAGCTTACCAAATTGATCCCTGGGTTAGCAGGATTGATGTATGAAGAGAGACCGGAACAGTTAGGATTATATTCACTAAAGTTTACACAAATGAGGGGATCTCATAGAAACCTATAAATATACCATCTGGATGAGATAGAGTAAACAAAGGAAGGATGTTCCTGATGGAGGAAGAGTCTAGAACCGGGGTCATAGTCTAAGGATATGGGGTAGGCCATTTAGGATTAAAATGATGAGAAATTTCATCATCCCAGAGAGTGATGACCTTGTGGAATTCTGTGCAATGTTTGCAAGAAGCAGTTAGGCATATTTTTGGGGTTGAAGCGTTCAAAGGATAAGGAGAGAATGTCGGTATAAGATATTGTGTTGGATGATCAGCCAAGATCTTACTTAATGGCAGAGCAGGCTCAAACAGTTGAATGACCTACTCATGCTCCTATTTTCAATGTTTCTCTGAACATAGTGATCTTCCACATAAATAAGTATATGTGAGTAGAAAAAACCTACCCTATTTTGACATGAGTTTATGAAAGAGTGGCAACAAAGAAAAGGTTTCTCTAGTGAAAGTTTTAGGGGTGTATCAGGCCTTCCTTGACTGTAAAAACACTTTATGATTAATCTTTGTGTTTACACTAATCAAGATAAATGTGTTAAACTTAATTATTTAGTGAACAGTCATTCTTAAAAGCAAAGAATGTGCTAACATCACAGTAGACTCTAAATTGGTACCCTTCATTTCTCTGTTAGAGATATGGCTGTACTAAGTTGCTTTTATGCATTTTCAGATTCCTGGGAGTATGTCTACGATCCATACCCTCAGCCAGAGAAAGGTACTGCTTGGAATGACCTTTGCTGAAACTAATGATAAAACGTGAATTATATAGTCATCCTGCTGCCTATTGATATGTTCATAAGTAATCTATTAAGATATAAAGTAAATAAAAGCTCTTTTTTAAGAAGAGTGTCCCAAATAACATTTACCATTATGGAGTCATGGATTTATAAATGTAGCCCCGCTTTGTCATTGATTTGAAACAATCTTCAGTAAATGGGCCATGGCTGTCATTACCATATTTGGCTTTTGCCTCAGGGATGTATGATTCAGACTGAATTGACATATCTGAAGGGTCCTTTGGGCTGGTAGGCTGCACTGATGAGCTGCAGTGAATTTAACGCTCAGGTCTCATTAAAATTTGCTAGGTGAGGTACACAGCATCAAACAATCTGTTTCAACTCACTGGGCTGAGGACTCAAGACCAAGGCAGGGGATCTATCGATAAAAGTTTTCAAAATCACGAGGGATCTACACGGATTAGATAGAGAGAAACTGTTTGAAGTGGCTAAAGGGTCAAGTACATAGACTTAAAAACATTGTCAAAAGAATCAAAGGCAACAAGTGGAGAAGTTTTGCATGCAGCAAGTGGTTACAATCTGAATGTACCACTTGAAATGGTGTTGGCAACAGATTTGGTCATGTCTTTCAAATGGAAATTGAATAAGCACCTGAGGATATGTTCAAGTTAGATAGTTTCTAATACGCTAATCACTACACTAGAAACACATTCTGTCAGTGGTTGTTTTGTCATGTTGCTCATCAAGGGCCTTGTATACTTGAGGACAAATAGAGTGCTTGTGCCTGGAATCGTTGGAAAAATGGCAGACATCAAAGTGGGAATTAGCTACTTGAGATCTACAATGAAGGCATAAGTTGGAACAGGCACTGAGTGAGCTCTCTAGCTTATTATCTACAGTAGAGGTCAAAATTAAAGAAACCTCTGTAAAGTTTAAAGTAACATTGCATGACTCACACCTGACTTGCCAAAGCCTGACCATCATCTACAAGGCACAAATCAAGAGTGTGACTGAATTCTCCCCATTTATCTGGATAGGTGCAGCTCTGACAATACTCAAGAAACTTGACAACATTTAGGACGAATAACCTGTTTGATCAATACACATCCTTCATGATTGACACAGTGACAGCAGCATATACCATCTACAAGATGCACTGCAGCAACTCACAAAGAGTGCTTCAACAACAGCTTCCAAACCAATAACCTCTACTGCATAGAAGGACAAGGGATAGCAGATACATGGGACCACTATCACCTACAAATTCTCCACCAATCCACACACCATCCTGACTTGAAAATATATTACTATTTCTTCATTATCACTGGGTCAAAATCCTGAAATTTGTTTCCTAACAGTGTTATACCAATACCACATAGATTGCAGTGGTTCAAGAAGCCAGTTCAGCACCAGCAATAAATGTTGACCTAGTCAGTGAGGTGCACTACTTGTAAATGAATATGAGGGAAAAAAAGACATTGTGAGCGCAGAGCAATTCAGCTTGTGGTGCTGAGGCAGATCAGAAGCTTTTGAGTATTGATTCTAAATAACATTGGATATGTTTGACATTCTTATTATACGTTACCAGGTTTTTTTTCCACAATTAATTGCGTTGTTTTACCTGTAAAACATATCAGATATAGGGTTAAAAAGTTCATGTTTTACCCTTTTTTTGTTGCTTTTATTATACAAATACATTTTTAAACTTCCATCACAGCATTTATAATTCCTGATAATGATTTCTCTCTGTTGTCATGCCACAAGTCTTTTCACATCATTGAGAAAGACTTCCAGATAGTCAGCAGAGACACACACTGAATGACCTGTCTGCTGTCAATCAGGAAAATACCTTTGGGTATAATATGCCTGTGCCTGACTCTAAAATATGACATGGTTTGCTATAATCAGAAATGAGGCCGCCTTTCATTGCATTCTGACGGTTGTAGTCAGCAGAATTGGCACTGGTTGGAGCAGTTGAACTCTGGGAGTTGAAATATATTAAATATTGTGACAATGATTGCAGTGGGTATCTTACGAACTCCATCAGCAGCCAAAAACACAGGACTCTAGAGGGAAACATTTTTTTTAAAACAACTGTGAAAGGATGTTATGTGAGGTTATTTTGAATTATGTAGCTTTTCAATGTGCTTTATAGGTGTCAGCTTTTGTACAAAATGGCAACTGAAAGTAGTTGCAAAATGTTGTTGACTGATTGGCAATTTTGTTTTCAACTTGCATGTCGTTTTATGGTTGATTCTGGATTATTTACACTGGTAGTTACTGCACTGCTTCAGTTCATTGGTATTTCTGCACGATCAGTTTGAACTCTGAGTGAACAGAAGAGTGACATCAGCCAGTTGGATGTACATCTAACATATATTTGCATGTGAAAAATATTCACATGTGATTAGCCAAGATATTTGCATACAGACTGCTGAAAATTTTACATCATTAGTGATTAAAACTGATGTGGCACTTTGTAAAAGAAATTAAAAGTAGAGTTTTAGTTTTCTAAGTCATCACTCTAAATACCTTTCAGACATAAGCGATCAATCTATTCTGCTGTAGCTATCATCAAGGTCCTTGACTTGTTTGATCAGCTGCTTGCATGCCAACTCTGTTAATAACACTTAGTGCTTATTTGACAGTAAATACACCTGCTACAGGATGGACCTTTTCTCAGACCAACATTGAAATGTAAACTAAAAACTTAAATTTGTCCAAATTTGTCTGTTTCTGATTTATTTTATCAGATTGACACCATTTAATTTTTACATTTTAAACAAATGACTGAATGAATGTGCAGTTGGTCAAAATTCCCTTTTGCATTCAGATGATGCCCTAATTCTTTCTATTCTACATGAATACAGAGTTCAAGATACCCATGGCTCAGTCTCTACTGTTAGGCAGATATAGAAATTCCAGTGTAGCAATATTGATCAATCAACAAATATCAGCAAATCTGGTCATTCTGTCATTGCTGTTTGTGGGATCTTGTGCATATTAGCTGTCTTGTTCCAACAAAAGTCTGCAAAGTGTTTTAGGATAGCGTGTGACTATCATTCTGTTTATAATTAAGGCCAGAATTTCCCCTTTGGAGCAGGAATTGTGAATTAAGATTTTTCTTTAGTTGTGATTTCACCTCCACCCTGCCAGTGCCCACTCTCAACTTCCATGCTGGGTGATAGTGATAGGCAGCAGTAGAGGAAGGGTTTCACTTGAACCAGGCCTAAGTCAGGAACAGAGGTAGATAAATGCAAAGGTGCATCGTGTATAAGCCCAGCCTCTGATCTCAGGGACATCAGCCCAGTTCTCCATGCCTTTCAACATCCACCCCCACCCATCCCTCAATGCCTCCTCCATAACCACACATTCCTATGTCCCCTATCCCCTATACCCCATCTATCTTCTCCTTACCACTGCATCTTCATGGCTACTCACCCAATATCCATTATGGAGATAGTGCATGATTCCTTTAATAACATTGAAATCCCCCACACAAAGTACATTTTGTGCCCTTGCCATCCTCAGTGCTTCCTCTAAGTGTTGTTCAAAACGGAGGAGTACTGATTCATCAGCTGAGGGAGGATGGTACGTAGTAATCAGCAGGAGGTTTCCTTGCCCATGTTTAACCTGAAGCCATGAGACTCCCAGGGCAACTTCCCCTTGATTGTATACCACTGTGCCACCACCTCTGTCAAGTCTGTCCTGCCAGTGGGACAGAACATATCCAGGGATGGTGATGGTGGTGTTTGGGACCTTGTCTGTAGGTATGATTCCATGAGTATGACTATGTCAGGCTGTTGCTTGACTAGTCTGTGAGACAGCTCTCCTAATTTTGGCACTAGTCCCCAAATAATAGTAAGGAGGACCCTATAGGGTCGACAGGGCTGTTTCTGTCGTTGTCTTTTCTGGTGCCTAGGTTAATGCCAAGCGATCTGTCTAGTTTCATTTCTTTGAGACTGCTCCATCCTACCACCTACCATTCCTGGAGCAACTTGCCATTCACCAGAGATCCGAAAAATGACAGACATCCTTGGCACCAGCACCATATTTAAAACGCCATTGAGTACTGGATAATTACTGTCAGCCTGGAGATGCAGATTCTGACGTCTGCCCTGGGCATGTCAGACAGGTGGAAATCTGCTCTTTGTTGGTGGGCACTGCCCTGGTCCTCTGTCTGGACTTCGTCTTCCAGCAGTGGAAGCCACAACACCTGATATGCCAGCCTGAAATGAAGTTGCTCTGGGGTTGAAGCAATCTCAGCCGTCTGGAGGAATGCCCAGCACTGCAGAAAGAAGGTCAACATTCTACTTCACAGTGCCAGTGTAAATGCCACCACATCTCTCCAATTTGTCACACTCACTTGATCTCTGCTACTGTACCCACCTCCACCATGCTCTAATACTTTTGCTAATGTGTGCAACATCTTCTCCACTCAACCTCACCCATCTCAAACAGTGACACTAACACTGCATGCCCTCTGTGTTGCCGATTCACTTGCTCAGGACACTTCCCTTTCTGCATTAACAGTAATAGCTGTGCCGCCCACTTTAATCTTATATAATTCCTGTCTCTATCTTATTACAGGAGCAAAACAGCCCAAAGTAGGGCAAAAAGACTCAAAATGGGTGATGCGCTGCCCTTCTATCAGCTACTCACCCATTGGGAGCAGACGATCCTTACTCTGGCTGCCCATCCAGGATTTGGAATGGTATCAGAGGCTGCCCTTGACTAACTGCGCCAAGACCTTCAGAGCAAAGGCTGTCTCCTTTGACTGGACTGAGGCTGCTCAAAACCATAGTAAGCTTCCTGACTTTGCTTCTGTGCTAAATGGCACAACAAGACAGCAGAAACATGCGCAAGGTATTTTTGACAAAGGGGGAAATGCGCAAAAAGGTGTGGCAATACAAGGCAGGGATGCTGCCAGCATGAGGTAGGCTCAGAGTGGTTAAGTGCTATAACAGAGAGTGAAGAGGCCAGAGATGTAGCCTGGTCCAGTCCATGAGTTGGATGTGTGTCCCTGGGCGCAAAGTATCCTTGCAGCAGCATTACAATAATACTTGCTGGTTCAGACTGCGGTGCAGCATTGAAGTGCAGAAATGTCCTGTAACTGGATCAAAGATGTGCCATGAGATTTCACAGAGGCTGACACATGTCAGGTGCCACTGTCCATGGATGTGTGCTGCATGCAGCCATTGCCAAAGATGGCATGCCTGAGATGCTGGTGCCCAGTGTTCAAGTTGAAGTTCTTTTGGAGCAAATAACCAATTTATCCTGCTCTGGTTTCCATGTCAAGTTTTCTTAATGGCTAGTTTGCATTGTTAGTTTGGTCAGATTGCAACCCCTGGTGTGTTGATTGTTCACAGGTTGTTTTACAAGCAACAATGTGCATCAGTTGGGAACTCACTGCTGCCTAGTGAGGATCCCACCATACTGTTTGGGAAAAGTCTTCAAGATGTTGCACGATGATCTCAATGTTGAGATAGGCCTTGACAAATATCTCGCCTGATTCTACCATTCATCTCACTATCCCTCATGTCCTTCAACACCTAATAAGACTGCACCCTATGTCTCCTGGTTCTAAACTCACCAACCACGAGAAATATCCTATTTGCATCCATCCTGTCACATGTAAGAACTCCCTGCCAAAATGAACTTGTAAAATACAATGAAATAAACTCTCATTCTTTGAAACTCTCTGGAAGTTTCCTCAATCTTTCCGCATAGGACAATCCTTCTATTCTATGGATTAATCTGGTGAACTTGCATTGTACTCGTTCTATGGTAAGTCTAACACCCCTTAGGTAAGGAGACCAAAACTGTACACAGTACACCAGATCTGGTAACATATTGCTGTATACAATTGCAGCAAGGCATATTTACTCTTGTACTCAAATCAGCTGCAATGAAGGCAAATGTGTCATTTCTCTTGCTAATTACTTACTCATGGACAGGATAGCTAAGTCCCTTTGGACATCAACATTTGCCGACTAACCATAATTAATGAAATACTTGTTTTTTTTACCAAAGTAGATAACTTTACACTTTTTTGCATTAGTTTCCATCTGCCATGTTCTTTCCTATTAATTTAGTCCTTTTCAAGTCTCCGTACATCCTCTGTACAGCATACATTCCTACGCAGGTTTGCGTTATTGGCTAATTTGGAAATATTACATTTGGTCCCCATATCCAAATCATTAAATAAATTGTGAACAGTTGTGGTCCTAGCACTGATTCTGTGGCATCCTACACATAATAGCCTGTAATCCTGAGAATGACCCATTTATTCCAACTCTCTGCTTTGTCTGTCAATTCCATCCATACCAGTATATTACCCCCAGTACAATATGCACTAATTTTGTTTACTAACCTTTTTTGTGAAACTTTATCAAAAGCCTTATGAAAATTCAAATACACCACATCCATTAATTTTCCTTTATCTGTGCTAAAAGCAACATTATCAAAAGAAACAGAAGTCTGAATCTGTCATCAGTAAAATATATTGTAACCAACCATAAGTGATCCAGGGAGAAACCCTATTACCCATAGCTTATATGGAATGTGACTTTGGCTGTAGGCCCACATTTTGACCATATGTGAATATTTCTTTTTTTATGACTTTCATTCTGGCTAGAGTTGTTTTATGATAATATTCTGTAAGGTTTTATACTTTTTCCAGGCTATTAAGTGTGTGTTGATGGGTGATATTTTTCTAGTTGCATATATATGTGCACTATAAACCTTTTGTTAACAACTTTTGCATTTTGCTTGTCTAGGTTTTTTGTGAGCTGGCTGGCTCCTTTCTAATACTGAGCTGTATACAGTCTAATCTATATAATAAGCAATGTCGGTTTTGTTTCAAATTCAAACTGTTGTGACCAGTGGAGCAATGGGCAAGGAATCAGTCCATTCCTCCCAACTTGGTCATAACACAAGCAAACATAATGAGATTCTATTGTGCAACTGTGTCAACAGAACCTCCAGAGATGAATAAATTAAAAGCTTTCAATTTGTGGAACAACTCGCTATTTGAACAGAAAGCTGGACTATAAACAAAGAACGTAATTTAGTCAGCTATCTCAAATCTTAACACGTTTGAGCTGCTAATCAAAGTAAATATGAAAGCACAGAGTCCAATTTACATGTTAAAATCTGAATTTCAATATTGTTGAATGCAGAGGAGCATTTCATCCACTGGAAAATGTATTTTAATGTATTTGAACACTTTTACAATGCTGGTCAATTTTAACGGTCAAAATACCTTTTAAGAAGAAAGAGCTATCATCAATCATTGCATTCGAAACATTCACAAAGTATCGCACAACATTGAATTATTACGTGACGTTGAATAGCAAAGAACAAATTAAACTTACCTTTCAGAAAGTGCGTGACTTGAGAACAGGATCTCCCTGGTGTTTCATGATTCCTAAACACAGACCTCTTCCCCATTTCAAAAAAGAATCTGACATGGTTCTCATGAAATTCAGAAACCCACCCAAATTGCTGAAAATCTCACATTCAGTGGCAGCAATATGGCAGTCCCAATGTCAGTTTGCATGCACTCAAAGGTAACACAATTCCTGCAGCAAGCAAATGACAGGCATCAGGAACAAGGTTGCAAATTCATATGTTCAGTACCACAACTTCCATTTCCATTCTGCAGGTTTTCTTCAAATCAGGGTCGTAAAATTCAGTCCTTGGAAAATTTATTTTTGCCCTTTGAAAATCAATGTCTATCCTGTTTTTTTTTGTAATGATCCCAATTAAAAGGTTATTTTTTTCACTTTCAGATGGATGAATCCACCAACCCAGAGGATTAAACACTCTGATATGTGTATGTACGATATATCTGCTTAATACTATTCTTTTTATTGATTTATTTAGCACATATTTGATTGTTTCATTTAATCTCTCTAATCCATAATATCTGTAGTGCAGAATTCTGACACTTGCCAACAAACAGCAACCATTCTCGAACACAGAAACTAGGGTTCCTTGGATGATGACATCCTGTTACTAGTATGAACAGGCCATCTGCTGAAAAGACACATGACTATCCCAACTGGAAAGGTTTCCATTCAATAATGAACAGGTGGTATCTAAAACCAGGAATGTTATCACAGATGTCTGTGCCAATTGCCAGAGCAGTTCCCATGACTTTTATCCTTGGCAGCTTGGAATTTAACAGGAAGATTATGGATTTTATGGTTATTGGGTACACCATATCACAGATATCATAATGTCGCACACATTTGGCATATTAAAAATTATGTTCAGATGTTTACATTTCACAGGGATTAGATCAGAATGCAGCCAAATATGTCAAAGCCAATAACTTATTCAATCTGTCATAGAACTAGAACAGAGGTGGCCTACTCTTCCTCAGGGGTTAGTTGAACCAAGTGCTGGACAGTTTTTTTTCTAGATACTAGTCAATTTTTCCATTAACCCATTTCTCTCAGCAATTCTGACTTTTTTTTAACTTTCCATTTACATCATTTTATTTTTGTGAGAATGCATTCAATTTGGATTATTATTTGCTGTGCTAAATAGGATTTTTCTTTTTTTCATTTCCAGCATTCATCAAAAGAAAAACACTTTCGAACCATTCTGTACCTTAGGCAGTTTGTATAATACCCTTTCAGCTCTTGGATCTGGATTCAAGTTTAATCCATATTGATGGCATTTGATCGAATGAATTTGTGGATGCAAGATCATAGAGACAAACTACACATACTTCACCACTAATTTTTCAATACTTGATACCACTTACAGAACATATTTAAGCAGCTGGTTTAGAAAATAGAAGTATGTTCTTTAGAGCCAGGTATAATGATGTCAGGAATGGTATCCTCTGCATGTTATAACATAGATTAAAATGTCTATTAGTTCATTAAGTGCATGTGATTTTTTGACACATTGCAGTGACATAATTTTACCCCATTATTGAGGAAGAATATAAAAAGCATTATTTTACCAATAACATATGCTCACCTTTTTAGCTCAACATACAGCAAACTCTTGTATTGAAATGCATAATTGGCACATATATATCTATATCAGCATATGTAATAAAATAAACATCATCCAGAAATGTACACAAAGTTATTAATATAGGGATAAACTTACATCTGAGTGATTCTCATAGAATTCTAACAGTGCAGAGAGAAGCCATTTGGACCATCAAATCTGCACTGCTTTGAAGAGCTTCCCACCCAGACTGTCATCCCCACCATAATCCCATATCCCATAACCCTGCATTTACCATGGTCAACCCACCTAACCTCATATCTTTGGACTGTGAGAAGAAACCAAAGCATCCGACGGAAACCCACACAGACAAGGAGAGAACATGCACAAAACTGTCCACACAGTGGCACAAGGCTGGAATTGAATCTGGGTCCCTGCAAAGCAGCAGTGCTAAGCCACTGTGCTGCCTCTCATAGTAAGAAGCTCAAAGATTCATGGAATGAATCCATAGGCCTTACTGAAGATTTGGATGAAGTTGCCAGCATCTGCCCCACTCAATCATTACCATCAAGCCAGGGGATCAACCCTTGTTCAACGGAGAGTGCAGGGGGGCATGCCAGGAGCAGCACCAGGCATACCTGAAGATGAGGTGTCAACCTGGTGAAGCCACCAAACAGGACTACTTGCATGTCAAACAGCGAAAGCAGCAAGTGATAGACAGAGCTAAGCGATCCCACAACCAACGAATCAGATCTAAGCTCTGCAGTCCTACCACATCCAGTTGTGAATGGTGGTGGGCAATTAAACAACTCACCGGAGGAGGAGGCTCCACAAATATCCCCATCCTCAATGATGGAAGAGCCCAGCACATCAGTGCAAAAGATACGGCTGAAGCATTTGCAGCAATCTTCAGCCAGAAGTGCCGGGTGGATACATCTCGGCCTCCTCCAGTGGTCCCCAGCATTACAGATACCACCCTTCAGCCAATTTGATTCACTCCACGTGATATCAAGAAATGGTTGGAGACACTGGATACTGCAAAGGCTACGGCCCTGACAACATTACAGCAATAGTACTGAAGACTTGTGCTCCAGAACTTGTCACTCCCCTAGCCAAGCTGTTCCAGTACAGCTACAACACTGGTAACTACCTGACAATGTGCAAAATTACCCAAGTATGTCCTGTACACAAAAAGCAGGACAAATCCAACCTGGCCAATTCCCGCCCCATCAGTCTACTCTCGATTATCAGGAAAGTGATGGAAGGTGTCATCAACAGTGCTATCAAGCAGCACCTGCTCAGCAATAACCTGCTCAGTGACGCCCAGTTTGGGTTCTGCCAGGGCCACTCAGCTCCTGACCTCATTACAGCCTTCGTTCAAACATGGACAAAAGAGCTGAATTCCAGAGGTGAGGTGAGAGTGACAGCCCTTGATATCAAGGCTGCATTCATTCGAGTGTGGCATCAAGGAGCCCTAGCAAAACTGGAATCAATGGGTATCGGCGGCAAACTCTCTGGTGGTTGGAGTCACCAAAGATCCTCAGACAGCATCTTCCAATCCCATGGGCACTTCCATCTAGAAGGACAAGGCCAGCGGATATATGGGAACACCACCACCTCCAAGTTCCCCTCCAAGCCACTCACCATTTGACTTGGAAATATATTGTCATTCCTTCACTGTTGTTGGGTCAATATCCTGGAATTCCCTCCCTAATAGCAATTTGGGTCAACCTATAGCAGGAGGACTGCAGCTTTTCAAAAAGGCAGCTCACCACCACATTCTCAAGGGCAACTAAGGATGGGCAAGAAATGCTGGCCAGCCAGCAACACCCACATCCCACAAATGAGTAGATAAAAAAAAACACAGACTCATTTTGGAAAGGGATCATTAAACCAGAGTGAGTTTCCAATTTACATACTTAAGGAGCCTTATGCCTATTTTTGGAGCTCACATGGAACATCCAAAACAAGATTCCCAAGTTTTTAGCAACAGGATACTGCTCCCTCAGGTTGAACATAGTCTCTCCCACTGCTAAACTGATAGACGTTGAAATTGTTTCATATGTGATAAAAGGGCTCAATGTGTATAAACGTCTCTTTCACACACCCACCCTATTGTTCTTGAGAAAAATAACAACTTGAACAATAGGGAGAGATTGCATCTACTTTATGATGGTCTTCTCTGGAATATATTTCTTTTCTTGGCAGCCAGTGACCATTTTCTTAAGGAAGACTACCAATCCATTTTGATGCTTTTCAATTATGCCTGTACATTGTTAGAGTTTACTGAGCACATTTAATCCATAAAGCTGATGTTAATTCAAATGATGAAGGTGATGTGCTGTAACCACCAGGTCATAGGCAGATCTTGAGAGATGACAATGTGAATCTGAGTGTTACATACAGCTTTTGGACTCTAACCACCAATGAGAAAACTAATGAAGCTTACAACAGAAGACCTAACAGCTGCTGATTCTACTTAAGTAGTAAATAGAGATGGTGCCAGTCAAGATACCGTAACACCCACACCTCCTTCTCAGCATCCGTCCCCCAAGCCCCCACAGCACCCTCTACCAGACCAGAAAATCATAACAACATTTGCTAGGAATGAAAGTAGAATACTTGTCAGGTTTCCTGTGAAATAAAATGACACATTTCATCAAATGTACTTCCTGACAAACAAGAGATTGGATTGTCAATTCCTAGTGTGGAATGCCCCACCTAGTGGTTTGATAAAGAAGAGATGAAAATTGTCAGACATTTGATTGATAGATTGGAGTAAACTGTTTAGTTGGAACTGCAGCATGCTACTGTGGCAGTATAAATTATCACTTTCCCTCCGACTACTGCGTAAGCCAAACACACTGCAATAATATTCTAGTCTTACTAGTCTGCATCATACAACAGTGAACTCATTAAGAACTGGACAAATTAACAATGCAAATTTAAATGTGTAATGCAATACCATAACAAAATCATTATCATTAAAATGATTACATATTCATATAGCACAATGTTATCTTGAATTCAATCCTGGTGTATGTTGTTGAATCATAATCTAATGAAACTAGTCTATGGTCATTACTCATTATGGCAGTTCAATACTGATGAGTTACAGGAAACTGTTTATACTATTACAAGTTCACCACTCACTCACTTTTGGTAACACATAAAACATTGTAATGTCAAATTCATTCTCCTACACTTTATGGTGCAGTTTTTAGTCAAAATGTGAAATAAAACTAAAAGGAATGACCAAATTCATTAAAATTAACTTACCTTTGGTCTTTCATTTTGGAAGCTTACAAAGTTTCCTCAATTAATTTCAATTATCTCCTAACAGTGATGCTTTAAGAGAAGAAAGTTGCCTTGAATATGTTGATTTTTTTCAAATGAACTGTTTAGAGGAAGCATTTTTTTGCTTCATGAAAGCTACTCGTCATGGGAAACCTGAGTAACCCTTTGAGTGCTGAATTTTCTCTGCACTGTTCAGCAGGGGACTAGGGATGTCTGTCTTAAAAAATAAAATCACGCTTGGATGAAATTGAAACTGTAAACAATGCATTTATTAAAAAATGGCTATCAGGTTACTCAAATTACATCTGCATTCTGTATTTATAAGAGCTACAAATGCTGATCCCTCAAGTAAATTTGCTAGCTTTCAAAATGCTGTTTGAGTCACGAAAATCAGTGCTGGGATTTAGAATAACTGTATCTAACTTCTTTCATTATTAGGAGCATGTTCTCGGTTGTTTAGAATATAAAGCAATCTTTTATCACCACTGTTCATCTTTCTTCAATTTGTGTTTCAATAATGAAATCGTACGATTAGCTGACATCAATTTGTAAGGGCTAAAAGGAACAACTAAAGCTGTGTTTTAAATCAAACTTTAAGAATTTACAGGGTCGCATTATCAATTTGACAGTCTAGTACTAGAACTTACAGTAAAGAGCCCTCCCCCACCCTAAACCCCTCCCTCAGGCTCAGATGAAACATTGTAATCACTACATGAATAAATGATGCTGACAAATTTAGACACCTAATAGGTCATTCTGTTCAGGGTGAAAACTGAGTGCTGACTGAATTATCCTAACTCCACCCCTTCCTCTCCTTTAATCCAGTGGGGTTGTTTTAATTATATTATCATTGATAATGGAGTGTTTTCTTTTACTGGTAATGCAGAAGAAAATAATAAACTCAGCTTAACGCAGAAGCAGCTAAGAGTCTGTCCCAGAAGAGCTGTCCAGCCCTAGCAGCAGGCTGTGTATGCTTTCTGCCATAAGTCTACTTCTAATGGCTCCAGACAATACGTACCTCCAAAGACCTCCTATTCCCCACTCAGCATGAGTGGTTGGAGATGCGGAACTGTAATAAGCCAGTAGTTGCACAGCATCAGATAGAGAGAGGCAGCAGCTGATTGCAGCTGGAGCATCTATTTGCCTGGGACAGTTCTAACGCATGTTCATGTAGCTGCAGTGAAGACTAAGGTTGGTTTGTTAACAGAATACTAAAACAAGGCGGCAGCAGAAGCTGTAGCAGCAGCAGCGGCAACAACAGAGGCAGTGTAATTCAGAATGAGAATGGACATCACTGAGAGGCAGGAAGCTGCTTGTGAAGTGCTTATGTTTGTGTGCGAGGCACCTGGTGTCAGCCTCTGTGGGATTTGGGAAAATTCAGCCTGAACTCAAGTTCCCTTCTATTCTTCCCTTCCAGACATCAGCCAGCTCCTGTGGAGGATGCCTAATAGGTAAGGAGAAAAATAAAAATCTCTCTCTTTTGGGTGTAAGAAAGGTCTTTTTGTGACAGCAGCAATACTTTGATAGTTGTTACGCGGCCTGGGTTGGTGATGGATTAGAAAGTTCCAGGCAATTTAATGGTGCTTCAGGACTTTGACAGCAGGTATAAGATATATGTGTGTATAGATGTATGTTTGTGTGGGGGAGAGTGGGGATAGTGGGAAAAAGGCATAGGTGCATGGTAAAAAGCTTGTTTGTGTCTCAGTGTTCATGCATTGCAATGCCTGTGCCAAAGAACAGCTAGCATGACCTTTGCAGTGTTGGAACAAGCGATTTTAACCCATGCTTTGCCAACAGAAAGATAAGATTTTAACTGGTTCTTACTTAGCTCCAACCCACAGACAATATCTTTGATAGGAAGTTGTATTGTTAACAGTTTTTTAACCCAATATCATGTAATGTTTTGTGCGTGTGAAACTGTAGGAAAACATGAATTTGGCATCCCGATTGAACAAAAAGAAAATTAAATTTCTGTGGTGTGTTTTCCAGCTGGTCATTCAGTGATGGTCTAATTTACTCTGTAGGATAATAGGTTCAATGATTGTACATGGAGAAGCAGACATACACATGCATTGTTCCATTTATCTTAATGACACTGTAGCACAGAATGCAGCATAGCTGAAAAAGATTGTACGCTGCTAGTGAGCCATCCTGCAGTGACCTTCAGGAAAAAAAAATGAAATGCTCTACTGGCTAAGGAAACAATTGAACTGAAATCAGTGAGGCACGGTTAAGTCCTAAATAGACTTTCTAAATTAAAAGATGTTTGCAACAGCTTGGAAAATGACTCTAAATATGTCAGATCACAGATTGGCTTAATGGGGTGATGCAGCCAGGAAAGTAGTTTAAATGGAATGAGATTTTAAAAGCCACCTCGGGAGATCTCCAGTATTACAGAGGGGAAGGCCCGACGATGGACTCGAGGTTTGGCAATAATTAATACTCCTGTCGACGACTTGGTGCTTATCAAAATACCTTGGCGAGCTTTTACTGTCCCACCTTTGGTGAAAACTGACTGTTCACTTATTTAATCCAACCTCTGTTGCAAGTGCACCTCCCACGGGCTAAACATGGAATACCATTTGGAATTGAAACTCACTTAACCAGGTGCACAGGGGAAAAAGAAGGGGGTGACGTAGGTTTATTGATGGGGAGTATGATCAAAAGACATGATTGCATTCATTTGCATTTTTGTTCTGAATTCAGAGGTTTTAAAAAAGCTGGATAAGATAAAAAAAACAGTCAAAATGATGGAATGTCACATAAATATGTTTGCAATCATTTTCATAGATTTTTTTTGCCAGATCTTCCCAGTAGTTCCCCGTCTGGAAAGGGCTAGTTCTTTGCCAGGTTCTTAGGTATTTTGTCCAGTAGCTTATTATTCACATGTGATACATTTGTTCTGAGTGTTTGCAGGATACTTAACAAGAGGAGGCATCACAGTTGAGCCCTCATCTTGCTTTCTTGTCCTCTTTAACCTTAAAATGAATCCTACTGTTACCAAAGCTTATATCAAAGTGTAAAAATCCAACTTAAGATTGGTCTATCAACTTGGGTGATCTCTCTGTGGAAGCTCATCAAGCAGTAAGCATTCCTTTGCTATATGGCACAACCAGATGCCTAGAGTTTCTACCATGTGACTTCAACAGCAAGCTTTAATACCAAATCAAGGCAAGTGTTCTGTACCTGTGTGACAACATTTCCCATTCCCCACAAAAACCTTTTCAACTGGGAATGCCTGAATTAGAGGCAGCTTTACTGTGTCAATGCCCACACTGAACTGTTTAAGACTACCCAAACTAACCCATATTTGTTTTTTACAACCATCAGTGAGTTCAGCGTTGAGATCCTAATTGTTCTCCAATTCCTTTGGTATTTAATTTTCTGACACTCCAATTTCTCTCTCATTCTTTGAGGTTCTCTTTAAGACCATGCCTTTGTTCCCTGACCTAATGTTTCCATCTTTGACTGTGTGTCAACTTATATCGCTGTGAAACACCTCTCTTGAGATGCTTTTCTATATTAAAGGGGAAGTGGTACTTTGGTAGTTATGTCACTAGATTAGTAATCTGGAGCCCCATGCAAATGTTCTGGAAGCATGTTCAAATTCCCCCATGGAAAAAAGAGTCTGGAATTTGAAAAGGAAGCTAGCCGAATAGTGACCATGTAACAAGTGGTGATGGTTGTTAAAAAAAAAAACGTCTATTTCCCTAATGAAGGAAGTCTGTTACCCTTACCAGTCTGGCTTTCATGTGACTCCACACCCGCAGAAATTAGTCTTAAGTGCCTTCTGAAATGGCCTAGAGAGTTCATAAGTTCAAGGGCAATTGGGAATGGACAACAAATGCTGGCCTAACCAACGATGCCCAAACCTTCGGAAACAATGAAATGAGTTAAAGGTGCTAATACTACAAATGTTGTTGCTGTCTACAGCCAGTGCATAAAGAAGACTTTCATACTGTGTTGCATTTGAATTTGTGTCCTTGTAAAGAAAATGTTGGATTCCATTGCCTCACTCAGTTGCCTCTTTTGTGCATTAATCACTCTCAGATATTTGAGTTCCACCAGAAATTACAATAATTATAACCTTTCTAAAATCCCTTTGTACTCCTGCTTTATAGTTAATTCAAAATCCAGTAAGTTTAAAAAGGTACAACATGGAAACAGTTATAGTAATAATAGATATTAGCTTCTGACATAGTCACCATTTTGTAAAGTTGCAATTAATAAACCACTTCAGAATGACCTCTGACACTGCCATCTAGTGTCAGTTTATAACATTGCTATGACATCAAGTCTTTTCGCAATTAAGTCACTGAAACTTTACATCCACTACAATAGTATTGCCTTAAAATGAGACAATGAAGGACCTGTGGGCATTTACTTACAGTTGTAATAAGAAGGTGATATTAAAGTGCTTGTGAAAGGTCTGTGCAGGTAAAAGCCAATCCATGTACATTGATTGATGAAGAATTGTATGGCTCTTTAAGAGAAAAAAGTGACAATCAGTGAAAACTGATGGTAAACAAAGATTCCATTTTGATCTGCATCTAGACCCATTATAAAGCCTTCAGAGATAGTAAGAACTGCAGATGCTGGAGAATTTGAGATAACGAGGTGTAGAGCTGGAAAGGGTCTAGGCCCGAAACATCAGCTTTCCTGCTTCTCTGATGCTGCTTGGCCTGCTGTGTTCATCCAGCTCTACACCTTGTTATCCCACTATAAAGCCTGCTTTGCTCAGTTAGCAACCTGTACTTTTGTGCTGAATAAGGTTTTGTATGGTGTGCAAAACTGCGAATCTAACAATGTAATGGTTGATGTCAGTGACCTCCACAGAGTGAGCTTTAGCTTTAACTGTGCTGATCTGTAGACACTTTCAAGCAGGGATGGAAAAAAAACAGAAAGGGAGAGAATCACTCTGGCTGCTTCTACACACCTCCTAGTGGACACTTGTACAAGTGAGTGGCCCAGGACACAACTGTCAGCTCTTCTGAAGAGTAACAAAGTGTTGTGTTCACAGGCCTTACACAAGGTGAAGGCAAGAAAAAAGAACTTAAAAAATTTAGCTTTCAATTCCAATTATTTTTTCTTCCCTTGGGCAATATGATGATGTTGGGAAGTATTAGCCCCACGATTATTCATTTTCCTTAAAACTTATTTTAAGAGTTATAATTTTCTCTATAAAGTGGGGACGTGTGTGTAAAGACATACTGGGTAATGACTGAAAATGACCCTTCAGTATTTTACAATGAGGAGCAGAGAACCCCTCCCCCATTGCACTATCAAATTTATAGGTTGCTTCATGGTTTCATTGCAAGTCACGAGGGGATTAGAATGTATCATCTCCCAGCCAACATTGAGATTTTACTGTGATTTCAGAAGTAAGGTATTTCATATTATCTCACTTTTAC
Source organism: Rhincodon typus (assembly GCF_021869965.1). Classification (NCBI taxonomy): domain Eukaryota; kingdom Metazoa; phylum Chordata; class Chondrichthyes; order Orectolobiformes; family Rhincodontidae; genus Rhincodon; species Rhincodon typus. The sequence goes on from NC_063336.1 coordinate 52,566,851, forward strand.
AGCCTTGCAGTTCTGTAGTTGGACACTTACATTAAAGTATTGAATAATGGATTGCGTTTTACAAAAATAAAGTGAATGAGAAGAAGTTCATAACAAGAATTTTCTCCTACAAACTTATTATATATGAAGCATAACTGGGGCTGCATGATATAATGTTACCAAGAATATCGTCTCAACTCCTTGTTGGAAGTGAGTGTGGATTTGAGCATTTTTCAGAAGTTAATTCACCGTGATTAAAAATGATAACTGAAAGTCTCGCATTCTGACTATAAATTGTGCAAGTTTCCAGGAAAATCACGGAGATCCACCGTCAGCAATTTCACTCACATCGCAGTGACTTTATCCCTAGGCTAATCCCAGTGTAATCTGATGGTTTTGTGGAAGAAATTCAAAATGGTTTTAAAAAATCCGCTAATGATGTAAAGTTAATTAGTATTTTTAAATTCATTTCAAATTGCTTTAAACGGATAAATCAATTGCAGATAATTTTACTGGCAATAACTTTAGTCCATAGTCTCATTTAATGTAATTACTAGCAAGTTCCCCAGGACAATTCATGCCAATACTACATTTGAATACTGAAATGAAGCCTTGCTAGAAAATTGTATAAGTGCTATGCCTTTTGTTTCATTTTTGTTTTTTCTTCCTATGATCTAGTAGTATTTGATAGAAGATTCATTAATTATTTCATGCAAGTAATCATGATTCTACAAGAACTAAAAAAAATTGGCCTAGAAGTTTGATGGTGTTGGTGGTACCTTAAGAAGCAGAAAACACACATGAAACCATTGAATATCATAGGAGGCATATGTGTGTATTGGGTGGAATTGTCCATGTTCTGCAGACATAGGCTTGAACGTGAGACCGAGAGAAAATTTACAAAACTTAGTGTTATGTTAGCAGAAAAGCACTTCCCTGCCTCTGGGCACCCTTCCTGGAGGTATTTCATTGCTGGCACAGGCTACCCACACAGTAGTGATGGTGCATGCTGCCAAGGTGAGAGCCACAGTAGGTACCTGGAGGAGACTTGGAAATGGCAGGCCAACAGAGCTTGTAAAGCCTCCTACACTCATTTCCTCCCTCCCCAAAGTAACATGCACATATATGCACACACACGCGCACATGCATGCAAACACAAACTCCACATCACTTTGTTGCCCCAGCCTTCAGTGGGTCACACGTGTCACCACCATCCAACCTACAGAGGAGTCCCTTTATTGGCTAATTTGTTTGACACAAATTTCTAGCCATTCAGTGATTGATTTTCTTAAAAGTTTTAAGACTCTGCCCTTTCTGAGCTAGAGGTGCACCAAAATGAATAAGATTTCAAAGAGATGGTCACAATTCCTGTACTAATCAGTCAATCGCACTCAGAAACACATGGTCATGGAGATGTCTCCAGGCTACCATCAAACAGGTAAATTAAAAGAAAACACATGCCTGGCAGTGGCATATAAGATTCATCTCATTAACCCCACATTAAAATCACCGCTGGCTTCCAGCAACCCTCCTATTCCCTGCACTGCTACCACCAATTGTTCCCAACACCACATAATCAGGAATTTAGCCAGCCTCACAAGGTAGGAGCTTAAAAGGAAATAAAAGACTTGATTTGCTGATGACTATGACATAAAAACTAAAAGATAGTCCTTTGGAACTACAGAACTTGAATATTGCTGATACATTTTGTCAAAGATTTTCTGCTTGTACCCATCAGGATGTTTGCTAGAATAATAATTCAAGAGGAAAACCAACATTTATATTGCATGAAAGAAGAGTCGGCCTTTCTGGTTTAAAACTTTAACAAAGCCTGATACTTAACTGTCAATCATCCTTAATAAGTGGCCATTCTTCATGGCAATGCGGCTACCATTTGAAGTCCACTTGCCAACCAATCAGTATTCTCCTTGTGTTTTGCTATGTATGGGAATGGCTGCACCTCTGAGAAGAGTAGGCAACCATGTTGTTCAGTGGCTTCTGCCATTCTGATCCCTCCATCACTGTATGAGCAGTTTTGGTCCTTACAGCCAACTGGACCACATCTTCTAAAGGAGATGAGGCTGTGGAGATCAGGAAGGTCTCTGTCAATCTGTGCACTCCCTATCTGTTTCTGCTGTAATGAGAAAAAGAGAAGGGTTGATTGTGTTGAAAATATGCATGAACACTTGATGAACTTGCAAATCTCTGCCAGGTAGGGACCCCTCCCCAACAGGCCAGTAGAAAACATAATGGCCAGGCAGGAAGTGTTAGAAAATTGGCACTATATGGTGGTTGTGAGACCTTCAGTGCATAGCAGGTAGCATGCCTATGACACAGCTGTACAGTAAACTGAGTGATGGTCCTATGGGTATGCAAGTACAGTGAGTGAATATGACACTAATCCTTGTGAAGTGCAGGGAAAAGATCATTCTCTTTCTGTTGCATTGATGCTGACCAGAAATTCAGATGTCCTAGAAGTCCAGAACCCAAACTGACTGCACCCAACAGGAGAGGTTGCTTCACCAAGAAGACGGGAAGAGATGTTTTGTCCTGCTCAGACAGCCTGGAGCAGATGTTCTAATGAGGCTTTATTAAAACAGGCAGTCCCCTTTTGATGATTGACAGACAGCTTCATAGGGGAGACAGGCTGTGGTGAGAATGAAACTGTGGAGTTCTTGGCTTGCAACAAGTGCTTGAGTGACCTTGAGATACAACATCAGAACCTTCAACCCAGTAAGGTGCCACCCTCCATCTAAATGTGATCCACTGTTTAAGCCACCATAAGACTCATTTGCATAAGAAAAGAGCTGAAGAATGAATTATTGCTCCAGAAAACTCATCACAATGGCAGATGTAATGCCATGTAAAATGTCCACCACCATGCTTTATATCCAAAATGGAAACTGATAGACATGTAGAGATAAAGTGAAGTGGAAAATATATTCTACAAAGAGGACTTTGAGAGGATTTACGGTAGGAAACATTTACAAAACCATAAGATCGTAAGACCAAAAGGTGTAGGAATGGAAGTAAGCCATTTGGCCTATTGCTTCTGCTTCACTATTCAATGAGATTATGGCTTATCTGATAGTCCTGAACTCTACTTTCCTGCCGTTTTCTCATAACCCTTGATTGATTAAAAACCTGTTTATCTCAACTTTGGGTCATAACTAATGACTTAACCTCAACAGCCCACTTTCAGTAAAGAATTCCACAAATTTCACTTCCCTCTGTGAGGAAAAAAAAAACCCTTCATCATTATCTTAAATGGGTGATAATTTAGCCTGAGGTTGTGCCCTCTAGTCCTAGACTCTCCTCCAAGGACAAGCAACCTCTCCATAGCTATCTTGTCAACTGACCTGAGAATCTTACATGTTTCAATAAGGTTGTCTCTCATTCTTCTAAATTCCAAGGAGTATAAGCCCAACCTACTCAATCTTGCCTCATAAGAAGATCGCTCCATGCTTGGAATCAGCCTAATGAATGTTCTTTGAACCACTTCCATTGCCGTATATCTATCCTTAGGGGACCAGAAATGTTCACAGTATTCCAGTTGTGGTCTGAATAGTGCCTTGTACAGTTTAGGGAGACCTCCCTGCTTTTATACTTTATTCCCTTTGAAATTTCCATCTCCCTTCCTTATTACCCATTGAATTTCAATGCTAGTTTTAGAGATTTATATACAAGCACCCCCAAATCCCTCAGTGTGGGAGCTTTCTGCAGTCTTCCCCTGAATATTAAATAATATTCAGCACTTCTATTCTTTCTGTCAAAGTGCATAACCTCACATTTTATATATACAATTCACAATTAAATCAATATTAGGAAAATGTAGTGGAGGAAAGTTTCACTCCAATATGATCTTTGGGAAATAATATATGAACACACACACACACACAATTGGGAACAGAAGTAGACCATTCAGCCCATCAAGCCTTGCTCGGCCATACAATAAGATCATGACTTATCTGTTTGCAATTCAAATTCAACATTCCCATCTACCCTGATACTCTTTGATCCCCTTGCCAATCGAGAATCTATCCACCTCTGCCTGAAAAATATTTAATGACCCTACTTCCACGATGCTCTGAGGCAGAGAGAACAGCACATAACCATCTTCGACAGAAATGAGGAGTTTTATTTTTCTCTATCTCAAATAGTTTGTACAAATATACAAATAATAGTGTGGAGGGTGGTGTTATACAGATCTATTTTCTGTGACTCCTTAACTGATGAAGAAGCCAGAACAATACAAAGGAGTAAGCTTTAAGAGTGAAAACTTCTTTATTCTCTGTTCTTTAAATATTTGGAAATATAATAATGGACTACCATGCTGTACACAGTGAAGTATTTCCTGCATTCTAACTATTTCAGCTGCCCTTCAGGCCTCTACTGATTGTAGTTTAACAATTTAAATCAACAGAAAATTAAATAATCAATTCATTGACTTGTTGCTAAATCAAGCTACCATTTCCCAGTGCATTGCTTGTTGGGTTTTTGTTATTTTGATCCTGTTTGCACGGCTACTGGACAACAAAACAATGAAATCAACAGTAGAATGCATTTATTTCTGTCTCTATATACAGGTAGAACAAAACACAATCATGGTTCATTCATTCTGATTTTGATGCATTTCAATGCAAGACATTCAGCCCACTCTTAAACAGCAAATCAGGTCATTACTTCGTATAAGCTATCTTTCTATTCTGTTAATAGTTCTGATAATTGGTAAAAGGCTTAATTTCTAAAGTAGTCAATCATTGTAGCCGAGCGTCTCACTGTTTGCAGTTGGTTGGTTTGCAATTAAGAATTTACAGTTCTTTGCACAACAGCACACATCAAGCTGCCTAAATGTGAAAACTAATTTCACTGTAACAATCTTTCACAATGTAGATAAGGGGAGAAGGAAAAGTACACTATCTTTTGACTACGTGCTTTCGTAAACAACTTATCTCCACCTTTAGCCTTAAATCAATATAAATTAAGGTATTTACTGTTGAAGGTCCTGGATTTTCAACTTCAAGGTAGATAGCAGGAGTTAGGAAAATTTCTATTTTCACACACCTGCCTCAGGGAAAGGCACTACACAGATAAATCTTCATCTTCAGAAGAAGTCCTTTAGAACTCAAAATGTTAACTGTGTGTCACTCTTTGCAGATGCTACCAGGCATGCTAAGTTACTTCAGATTCACAGCATCTGCAGTGTTTTGCTTTTGTATGGTTGAGATAGTCTGTTTTGCAACTTCTTAGTTGTGGTTGAAATCGCTTGGTATCCTTCCACAGATACCTTGAATTGATTTATCATATTGCATGTGTGGCATTTAGCACTGATAATTGGGCAGAAGTAGCACTAATACAGAGTTTTTCAACCACAACACAGACAAGAAACAATTGTGAGAGCAGCAATCTCTTCCCATTGTGGTTTCTGTCTTCCTGGTATGTTTGTAGCCCTTTTGGTAACAAGGTAGACTGAGTGAGAGTCAGTGGGATGGTCCCAGGGAAATTCTGGTCCCTCAGTTAAAAATGATCTTCTTGCAAAGTTTAGTCTGTTTGGTGCATTGTTTGTGATAACTTAAGGTTTTCTTTGGGCTGTGATAATTCTGATGGCGTTTCATTTTTTACCATCACTGCAGTGTGTTGCATATGAGGTCTTTTTTCAAGATTCCCTGCTCACAAAAATCCTCAAGGTGATACAGATCATTTATAAAAGAATCAAGGGTTTCCTCTAGCTCCTGGCTATGCCAATTAAACTTTGCCCAGTTTATATTGAATGTTTGCTTTAAACGAAAACTAGTGTCAAAGGCTTTAATTACATCACTTTAATTGTTGTTTGTTGCAGTTTCTTCTGTTATGCCCATCTGACAAGAATAATGTCAGCACTGTCTCCAATCCAAGCAATAGTCTTTGTTTGGCTTCGCTTGAGGCCCAAAGCAATATGGGATCTGTTAAACTCTTGGCTCCATTATACTCTATGTATAGCCTGATCAGGTCACTCCTCATTCTCTAGAGGGTCTGGTAAATACAAGGCCTTTTCCATCATACATTTACGAAGTGAGCTAGGGCAAAAAAAAACAAGTTTCTTTATTGGCTTTTGTGAAGACTTTGCCTTTATGGAGTCCATTTCAGAGATCTTCTCTCTGGTGCTGTTCATGCTTTCAATTTCTGATCCACTGGAATTTATTACTCACTCTGTCCAAGTGATTTTTCTTGTTCTGTGCCATGTTCTCTGCTGTGGGCTTTCTCTCATGCCTTTTTCAGCTTTTTTGTTGAATGCTTTTTCTTTGGGATTTAGTGCATAGGTGGGTCTTGAGGTTCATCACTTGCTGGATACCATCGCTGATGAGTTTCTCTTCAGTAGTTTGTAGAAACATCATTTATTGGATCAGATAACTGGATTGGTGAGATTCTTCCCCCGAGTTCTTGTGGTCCACTCGTGAGAAGTTGCTTTGTTGGCTAAGACAGTTAGGGTCAAACACATTGCTCATCAAGTTTACATTATGTTGTGTAAGGAGACATCTGAAGATTATGAACAGTAATCATAATCCTATCCTCAGTACTTACACTTATCACACAAATGTGTAAAGTGGTGTGTGAATTTCAGTGCTAATGTGATGTCAGATATTTAGGTCATGGGTCCCAAAGACTGGTGGTCCCTACAGCTGTTGATAACAAACAAGATACCACTTACAATGTCTAATATCAGAGGTGATTCTGCAATTAGACAATATTTGCTGAATAATCATGAATGTGCAAGGAATTATTCTGAAAACAAATTTAGGATTGTCAGTCATGCTCTGCAGGATGACACACTCACGGACACTGCAAGCTACATATATCAATAGTTAGAAAGAGCATATACATGCACTGTGTATACTTCAACTCAACAAAATAAGTTACAGCCATTGCTCAGAGGGAGTCTACATGCCTTAATAGTAACAAACTCTGTCTGTTAACTGTCAATCAGCACTAACGGGTGCATTCTTCATGGCAGTTCCTCTACCAATCAGGGTCTTCTAGTCAACCAATCATCACTTTCCTCTGATGTTGTATCAGTGTTTGTTTTACCATTTGAATTGGTATTCTTGCAAAATGTCCTAATGAGTGCAAGATGAAAAGCTTCAACAAAATGTGTCTTTCATCAACAATACTCAATGACACACCTGTTCTAGAGAAAGTACATGGGAGGTTTACAAGGGCTTGGAAATTATACAATGCGGAAAAGATTGCAAAGGCTATGTTGTTTTCCTTAGAACAGTGGAGGTTGAGAGGTGACTTAATTCCGGTGTACAAAATAGTACGCAGTTTGGATAAACTGGACAGCGAAGATCTGTTTGCCCCAGTGGACAACTCAATTACCAGGGGCACAGATTTAAGGGGATTTGTATAAGTATTAGCGGGGACATGAGGAAAGATCTTTTCACCCAGAAGGTGGTGAATATTTGGAAATCGCTGCCCTTTTTTACAGTTGAGGAGGATTTAACTCATTTAGAAAGAACCCATGTCTGCACCTGAAAGTTGTGGATCAGGTGCTGATAAATGGGGTTCAAATGGGCAGCTAGTTTATTCAGCCAGTTCAGATATGGTAGGCTGAGAGATATCTTTCCGTGCTGTAATTCTTCTGTAGGTTTATGTGGAGAATCAAAAGATTTTGAAAGACAGATAAAAAGCCAAAGTAACTGATGATTATGAGCTTGTCCACAAATGCTTAGTTCAAGAAAAAAATGCTTTATCTGTCACTGCCATGGACTGGAGAATGACAAAAAGTGGGAGGGTGAAAACATCTGAGCAAGGACAACTGGGAATGCAAACTGACCCCCTCTTCAGACCAGAAAAGCAGGTGTTGAGAGTATGAGTGATGCCCCACTGTCTATTTCAATTGCAAAAGCATTTGTTGGAAGCAGAATATCAAACTGGTGGCAATGGTACAATTGAATGCTGAATGTAGCTCAGGATGGTCAAAGAATTTTTCCTTGAATACTGCCAAAATGAGTTAGTTTATTTGAGATTATAAGGTTTTATCTCTAATAGGGAAATATTTACTTATTCCTCCAAATAAGCAAGGAGGCAGCTTATGTTTTGAGTGATACTGGGGCAGTCGTGTCATAAGTGGTAGTACAGTTTGTGTTCCAGATGGTTTGATGAAAGAAACATATTAACTAGAGGTATTTTTGGGGTCTATCTCCCTTTTCCCTTGTACAAAGTTAAGTTACGAAGTGACTTAATAAATGGAGTTCCTAGTTTTCACACTGAGGGGATATATTTCATAATGGGTAAAGATTTGGCCAGCAAGGATGGCAACTTGATGATGACTTGGAGAGGGTTATTGCTTTTAATGAACAACTAAAAGCGAAATACAATAAATCATGAAAAATCAACTTTCTGGCACAAAAGATGTGTTTGTTATTGAAAAATGCAAACCAGTGAGATTGTATGTAAGTCTCTAGAAGTAAAACATGTGAACGTCTTGCTGATCAACTTGTAGAAGCAAATTCAACAAAGTTAGACCTTCAGTTTAAACGTGATAAACTTCAAGTATCTGCAGTCCCTGTGAAGTATTGTGAAAGATGGTTTAAATAGGCAACAGAATTGCTGTTGAATCCAATGAACTGGTTGAGTGCAGAGTTAAAAACCAAGGCTGGATTTGATGCGGGCTTCATTGTGAAAAGAACAATAAAGGTTTGAAACTCCGAATAAGCTAGGGGCAAGAAAGGGGAGTTGTGAAGTTTAGAAGGAAATATCTAGCCTTTATAAGCAACTAAGGAGAGTTAACCTCCCTTGGTGCAGGTTAATTCATCTGAAACAACGTTTGTTGTAGAGGAAGTGATTAAGAAAGATAATTTTGAAGCTGGTTGTCAATCAGATAGACATGGTTTCCATGTAAACTTAAAGAAACTCACAGCAAGTGTGTTTTTTATCAGTAGAGGAAGGAGTAAAAAAAAACCTCAAGAGAATTAAATGTATGTGATTCATGAATTACATGGAAGGCTATAAGTGGTATAAAGGTAAGTGAAAGTCCAGAATGAGGAAGCATTTGAACTAAATAAGCAAAGAACTAAAGGCATGTTCAGATTGGGATCATTAGAAGGTGAAAGAGCTCAAAGTGGTAAGAGATCAAAACCAAAAGGAACACAAAATACTTTTTATTTGGACATAATAAGCATTTCAATAACATTCTTGAAACATTCAAAAGGAATTTTGCTCAGAACAAAGATGAATTCTATAGAAACAAGAGGCTACTTTGGCATAATTGATTAAATGGATGAATTTACTTTGTATGAGTTTGGAAAATGAAGGCAAAGATGCAGTTACACTTACAGCTGATGAGGAAATTGACATTTGGGTAGTGGATTTAACTGGGACATTTTTGTTTGCAAAGTTAGAAGCAGGGTTTAAGAAAAAGTGCTGATGTTAATGCAATGAAATTCAAAGCCTGCTAGTCCTTGTTGTTACACATCTTACTTTTCTTTGAGATAGTCTTTTATAGATTTTTTAAAATGCTACATGTAAGTGTGTAAATGAAATAATTATCTGTTTCGTCAGTGATAAGTTGTTTTTTTTAAAAAAGTGGACTTTTAATTGCAAATCCATTATAAAGAAACGTTCACTATGGTGAAATTCTCTTTCTTTCAAGGGAATAGATGTGATGAATTCCTTTTTCATTGTATAATTTTTGTACTGCTGGAGCCAGGGTCATTATTGAACATTATCACATTCAGAAGTTGGGCAGTTCCAATCAGTTGTTACATTCAAGTCCTACCAATGATTGCTATATTTGCTCCAAAATATTAGTTACATTCAGTTCTGCCTTGGAATGAGGTTAGAATTTCTTGCAAGGTTTTTAATCGATCATTCAAAACAGTTCTGGAGTCATGGAGTCATAGAGTCATATAGCACAGAAACAGAGCCTTTGGTCCAACTTGTCCATGCTGACCAAATTTCCCTGAAGACCAGTTCCTGGGTTACAGTTAGTTGTAATTAGACACAGTTAGAAGTAAACTCCATGCAAAAATATTTAGCTGGAATGTTGAAAAGGCAACTGAACTACACATTGTTTAGTTGGGTCTCAGTGAGCTATTTTTAAACAGCTAGATAGCTCTGTTGTTAGAGCATGGAATGATAGTTTAGGAAGTTAATAGGCAGCTAAATGTTGGAGTCAAGTCTCTGGAAAAGTTAAAGAAGCTGTGAGGGCTTAGAAGGTGCCATGTGCCATTTCAAGTACAGTGCAGCAGAGAGTTAGGGTTGAAATCCCACAAGCAATAATCACTTTGTGCAACTGAGCTCAGGAAAAAGTCCAGATGAAGCATTGGTTTGGTGAAGCTGTTTATGGAAAATTGGATTTGTGCCTGTGTGAATTTTTAGTGGGGTTTGTTGACCAATAATGTCATTAAGACCTTAGGAGTATTGCTGAGATATCTGTTAAATTTATCTTGGTTGCATTTGTTATTTGATGTATTCAACTACAGTTTGGTGTTATCCATATTTGCCTCATGTTAAGTTTAAGATGTTAGAACATAAGTCAGTTTCAACTTCTTTGTGAGTAATATTTGCATATTTTGTTTGAGTCAGTTTTACTTTTAATAAACTTGTTTTTTCTTTTTCTTGACTGAAAACAGCTGCTGACGTGTTAATACGAAGCCAGATAAAGTTTGAGACCTATATAACTGGCCATATCACCACTGTGGTTCAATTTTAAATTTGCTATGACAGGTAGAGGAGTAGAGTTGGAAAGGAAATGGTATAGCCCTCTAACTTCAGTCACAACAACGGATTCTATGCAGAATCATTGTTACATAGCATTACGCCTTTAAAGGTGTAATGCTAAGTAACAATGATTCTGCCTTTAAAAAACAATTTTTAAATGCTCATGATATTTATTTGAAGAAAACAACTCATTACTGTCCACTTAAATTCACTTAAATAGGCCTGAGCACCTTTACCACTGCCCATAAATAAGTCACAATCCTATATTATCAGATTGTTATTTTCAGCACAAAAGGAAGTAGTTTTAATAGAGTTTTATTTATTTTGACATGCCTTAAAACCTTTTAATGTCACATAATGGGACAACTATTTGAAGGAGTTTGTGGGCTTTTTTGAATTAATAATTCACTGTCACATTGCATAATCTGTAGGATAATGATTATTTTATGCACCCTGACCTCATGCAATTTTTCTCTCTCCACATTTTGGCCTGTATTGGTTCTGCAGCATTTAATCTGTAAAATTTATTTTCTGTCAATGATATGAAACACATCTACCTCATGCTGTTGTGAATTTGATATAACAAACTCTGAGTGACCTCAAAATAAAATAATCTTTTTCTACCTTTTTCTAAATAATGAAGGATCCTAAAATTAGAAATGACTCACGGAAAAAAGCTTTTAGTCTGCATTTGAATCTGAAATATCTTGCCTCAATGCAAGTCAAATTTTCAGCACCAGACAAGAGTTCCAAACATTTTTATTTTGTAACAGACTGGAACTTGGCTAACTTGATGCCACTATTTAAGAAAGGTGGTAAGCAAAAGCCAGGGAAATATAGGCTGGTGAGCCTGACATCAGTAGTGGGCAAAGTATTGGAGGGAATCCTGAGGGACAGGACTTACATTTTGGAATTTAGAAAGGCAAGGACTGTGTGTGTGGGAAATGGTATCTCACTAACTTGACTGAGTTTTTTGAGGAAGTAACAAAGAGGATTGATGAGAGTAGAGCAATGCACATGATCTATATGGACTTCAGTAAGGCGCTCGACAATGTTCCTCATGGTAGACTGGTTAGCAAGGTTAGATCACATGGAACACAGGGATAACTAGCTACTTGGTTACAGAACAGGCTTGAAGGTAGAAGACAGAGGGTGGTGGTGGAGTAAGTGGTTAGTAAGTTTGCAGATGCCACCAAAATTGGAGGTGTAGTGGACAGCCAAGAAGGTTATCTCAGAGTACAACAGGGTCTTGATCAGATGGGCCAATGGGCTGAGGAGTGGCAGATGAATTTTAATTAAGATAAATGTGTGGTGCTGCATTTTGGAAAGGCAAAACAGAGTAGGACACTTAATGGTAAGGTCCTGGGGAGTGTTGCTGAATAAAGAGAACTTGGAGTGCAGGTTCATTGTTCTTTGAAAGTGGAGTTGCAGGTAGATAGGATAATGAAGAAGGTATTTGGTATGCTTGCCTTTATTGGTCAGTGCATTGACTTTGGAGTTAGGAGGTCATTTTGCGGCTGTGTAGGACATTGGTTTGGCTTCTTTTCGAATACTGTGTGCAATTCTGGTTTCCCTGCTATCAGAAGGATGTTGTGAAACTTGAAAGGGTTCAGAAAAAATTTACAAGGATGTTGCCAAGGTTGGAGAGTTTGAGCTATAAGGAGAGGCTATATAGGCTGGGGCTATTTTCCCTGGAGTGTCGGAGGCTGAGGAGTGACATTACAGAGGTTTATAAAATCATACGGGACATGGATAGGGTAAATAGCCAAGGTCTTTTCCCCCATGTGGGGTCATCCAAAACTAGAAGGCATAGGTTTAAGGTGAGAGGGGAAAGATTTAAAAGGAACCTAAGTAGCACCTTTTCTCATGCAGAGGGTGGTACGTGTATGGAATGGGCTGCCACAGGAAATGGTGAAGCCTGGTAAAATTATAACATTTAAAAAGCATCTGGATGGGTATATGAATAAGAAGGGTTTAGTGGGATATGGGCCAAATGTTGGCAAATGGAACTATATTAATTTAGGATATCTGGTCAGCATGGACAAGCTGGACGAAGGGTCTGTTTCCATGCTGTACATCTCCATGTTCTAGGTTTTGGACTGTTAAAATGTAAATGTACTGGGACCACAGCCAGAAGCAACTGTATGTTTTAGCTATGAATTATTGGTTGCTCTCTTGCCTCTGAGTCAAACGGTTCTGGGTTCAAATCGCAAACCAAGACTTCAATACATTAATTAGGCTGACACTAGGTAGAAATGCCATTTTTCAGACGCAACATTAAACGGTGCACATTTAAAATTTTCCATAGCACCACTTTGAAGAAGAGCATGAATGCCATATTACCTTCATGACAACAATAATTCAAAATTACTTTGTGAAGTGTAAGATTATTTGGGATATTCTAAAGTTGTGAAGAATATTTTTTAAAATTCAGCAGGAAATGCAAAAAGTCCCTGGAAAATTATTTTTGCATGCAATGTACTTGTTAAGGGTCTCACAGCACAATCACAAGCAGTCCCATTATTGCTTTTACATGGCCACTTCACACCGATCCAAAAATGATTTTCCAACCATGAAAACCACAGACCAAAAAAAACAAAGTTGTTCTTTTATTGGTCGTCAGGACGTATGGACTAGTTTCAGGTTTTGTTCTTTCATCAAATTCTTCAATTTTTCATCTTCTGTTAAAAAGATCACCATCAAGATCAAGTGCTGACAATGTCAGTGATCGTATGTTAGAAGCAACTTCTCAAGTTTAAAACATGAATCACTAATGCACTGTACTACCAAAGCGATTTAATTTGGTTACTTTTGATTTCATTACCTGACAGCAAATGCATATTCCTGGTACAGAATCTCAATACACTGAAATCTTTATTGAACATAGTCAGAAGTTACATGACACCAGGTTATATCCAGCAGGTTTATTTGAAATCACAAGCTTTCGGATTGCTGCTCCCTCATCAGGTGTCACTTCACCTGACAAAGGAGCAGCGTTTAGAAAGCTTGTGATTTCAAATAAATCTGTTGGACTATAACCTGGTGTTGCCTGACTTGTGACTTTGTATATCCCAGTCCAACACCAGCACCTTCACATTATTTCGTGAACATGGAATTCATGATCCATATAAGTTATTAATGACATGATACTTGATCTCAATAAGTCATAATATTTTCCTCAACTATATGGGTGTTAAAACTCAAACCACTAAAGATATTCAATCTATTAGAAAACTTCAACAAGACAGAGTGACACAAATATTATCACTTCTTCCCGAAATACATTTTAAACATTTTCTTAGAGGTAGTAAGAACTGCAGATGCTGGAGTCAGAGATAAGTGTGGAGCTGGAGGAACACAGCAGGCCTGGCAACATCAGAGGAGCAGGAAAGCTGGTGTTTTGGGTTGGGACCCTTCTTCAGAAAAATACTTTCTTTTTGTTTTGCCATAATTTTGCTATGAGTTATGAAATAATGAAGAAATAGGCTGCAGAGATCTCGAACTTTGCTTAAATGCTCATCAAGGTGCAGCTGTAGTGATAATTAAATCACACAATTTCAAGAGAGAAATTGTTTTATTAAAACCAAGAAATAGAAGGATAATTATCAAACTTATATCATTATTCTCACATGCAAAGATGAGGAGGATGAAATGATTGCAGGTGTGTTTGTGAACTTGTTATGTTTGATTATTTTCCCTTTTTCTCAAAGGATGGTGCACTTATTCATAGACAGAATGCATATGCTCCCTTACTGTCAGTAATTGGTATGTTTTAAATAAAAGGAGGAGTGTTGTTTATTACCCTTGTAGTGTGTACACCAATTAAACAATTCAGCAGCAAGCTTTTGTGAGCTCGGAAATAAAGAAGGTTACTTATTTGTATACACTTAACCAAAATTAATGTAAATTCATACACTGTCTCATGTATGCATACATTCACATACATACAAAGATTAGATATAAATAGGGATATAGATATAGATATAGCTATAGATATAGATATTGAAAGAGTACTTAAAATTAGTCCGGTCTCTGATTTATGATATCTGGTCTCCCATGTGGCAGATCAATGGATTCTCAAATGGAATGTGGTAATTTAAGGTTGAAGTGAAGATTTTGTCAAGTGATGGGTTCACATGAAGTTGTGACATTTCTTGAAGTTAAATACCTTGACTGTTGATCCTTAGCTATACATTGAAATTGGAACAGATTAAATACTTTGATTGCTTGATGATTTGTCAACAGTTTCAGAGTCTGATTCCCAGCCAACAAGCAATTCTGATGGATCAGTTGTATTTACCTGCAGACAACTCTTCCTGACAGAAAATGGCTGCTGGACATATCTTTTTGCAAGTTCAAGGTCTTTTCCAAATATGGTGTTGTGTTCATGTTGATTCCACATCTGGTGTTGTGAGTCTGCAGATTCTGAGACCATTGTGTGAGAATGCAAAGTTGATAGTGGCCAATTACTCCAAACTGACACAAGCTGTGTTTTGATCTTCGCTTTCATCTGATAACAAACATGGAGACAGGCAATCTGGAGACTCCACAGTCTTTTACAATGGTCCATCCTTAGACAATTAGATGTGTGAATTTCACCAATAGCTGTGGGCAGTTCATCTCTGTCTGCAATAATTATGTATTAGCTGGAGACTTGATATTGTGTGCAGTCCAAATGCTAAATGTTGCAAGATTTTTGGCAGCTTAACAGTTTGTTTGTGTCCAGTTTTTTTTAAAGCATTGACTGAAAATGTATAATGTACTAAGACATTGTTTGTGATAAATTTAAATATACTTGTTTATAATTAGGTAAATGGTGACATGCTGATTTCCCGGTTTTAATTTTTTTGTCAAAACTGGCTTTTGAGTTACCACTTCTATTACAAATAATTTAAAATAAGGATGTGAACAATCAGCCCTTCATATATTAAAGAATGAATCTCACCATTAATAACCTTCCAAAATTGATCAGTCACACAGATAGTTAAGATTATTTTATTTCCATGT
Source organism: Rhincodon typus (assembly GCF_021869965.1). Lineage (NCBI taxonomy): Eukaryota > Metazoa > Chordata > Chondrichthyes > Orectolobiformes > Rhincodontidae > Rhincodon > Rhincodon typus. Next base: position 52,582,538 of record NC_063336.1, read on the forward strand.
TCCTGAGTAGAAAAGTGAAGTATATGTTTAAATAATATTCAGAGGCTTTAAGATACTGTGTTTATATCAGCAAAAATATTCTATTTGTCCTCAAAAATAAAGGACTTCACAATTGTTTGAGAGGGTCAGGAAGGAATGAAAAATAATTGGGGATAAAAACACCCAACTCACCACATTGATGCCCAGCTGCCCTTTATTTATGATGTGTTTCGTAGTGTGGGAGTTAATTGCAAGGTGGGACACTTTAGTAAGACAGATTCCAATTGGGAGTTTGATTTAAATTTAACAACTGGAAACTCTGGCAGTGAAAGATAGTTGAAAGCTGTTGGATACAGTGTGTTTTTTTTAATATATAGAAATAAGGAGCAAGAATGCTTGTTCCATCACTCCTCAAGATAACAGTCAATTTCCTTACTGTCAATCACATCTTTCCTTCGCTGTTTCAATGGCTAACATCATGTCCATCCCAAACCTCAATCTGTACCCACCCACAGCCAAACCCTCCTCCTTTAATCCAAATTAAATGCTAAAATCTCCTTTCTGATTGGCAAAGAACATATGCCCATTCTTGGTGTGGTCTCCTTCTGAATCCCTTCTTCGCTCGAAAGACAATCTGTTGGATGCTAGACCAGAAGCAGAAAATGAACGCTGTAATGGTGTCTGCCATCAAAATTCAGTAAGAACAATGTGATATTATCTTCTGAGTTTCCTCCCAAAAACCTTCCAACCTCTTTGAAAATATCTGTGTCTTTATTTCAAGGTGTCTCAGTGCCTGTCACCATACATCTTTACACTGTATGTTTCACAGTAATGAACTACGTAATTCTCCCAAACTGTTTTCACTAAGAACATCACCAGTTTTCAGAATTTAAAATGAGAAAATATGAAATAACGAACAGAAATAGAGGAACAAACAGCCATTGCTGTTAACTGAAATTCTCTGTAGCTGCTTTTTGTAAGTAAGACCAACAGTGAAATTTACATTTGACTCTCTTATATACCTCAGAATATATGATAAAATGCACTGTTCTAGTTTGTAGTAAACATACTAGAAAAGGTTTTGATTTTTTGTCAATTTACTCAGAACAAAATACTACCTCCCCTGTTCTGTCTGTGTGTAAAAGAAGATAAGAACTAACAGTTGAAATTACAAATTCAGGACGAAGAAATATTGTTCAAGAGTGTGTTTTGTTGATCTGACAGAAAGGTCTCTGTTTCATCATGCTGCAAGCACCTCTCCTACATTCATTCATCCTATCAGATGATGATGAAATGTAATGATAAATGCTTTAAAGATTTCAGTCTGCTGCTTGGCTTTCTTCACCTGCTGCTTGTCTTAAAATCATTTTCACTGTAGAATTGAAAATTTTACTGAAGTGTCAGTCTACAGGTTTCAAGTTATACATCTGTTTCATCGGCCCAATTCTATGTATCTCTGCCAACAAAATATGCAATTTAAGGCAAAAGGACCAGATCTATAGAATATACTTACACCAACAGAGATCAAATATTTTTTATCAGTGCAGTGCACCAACATATTGTATCCTACTGTTTAAGATAATGGTTCTGAAAGGCTTGTTTTTAAGTTACAGCCATTCAATCAATGTCATACACAGTCTATGGGTAGAGACAAGGAATGCTACTCTAGCTTTCAGTGGGAGCAGATGTATTTCTATGAGCTTGCTAATGTCCTAGTAATTATGCTTGAACAAATGTAGCTATAATTGCTGCTTTCACACTTAAATCTTCTTATTATGTAAGAATAGTGCATCTTCTGCAGATAATCTACTGCAGTATGTCTTCCTCCACTCTGGCCTGAGACAAAGCAAAGATAAAGGAGGACTTGTGACAGTGAGCTACCTCGAATGATCCTTAACCAGTAACTCCAAGTACTGGTAAAGTTGGAAAATACCACAAGTTAGTAGGAGTGGTTATCTGGGGAAATACTACACATCCTAACTTCATTCTTCTCTATTTAGACTTTAGGAAAAGCAAGATAGCCACTATGGTCACAGACCATTTTGAGATTTTGCTACTTGGGAACTATATTGTCTCTACCAGTTTGCAAACTGTGCCATCATACTGTTTTGTTTTGTCTCATGATCAGTATGTCGGTACACGATGAAGAGTTATGCTCATGACCTCATCACCATATCAGAGTATGTGACCTAAGGTATAAAACTAAAGGTCACTCCATCTTCCCAGAGATCATGTGAGGCGTGACACACTACCCCGTGTAACATAATAGCTTAATATCAGCCCTTATGTGCACTTAAGTACCTATGAATGTAAGGTTTGAAGATAATAGCTGTTTCATAGATATCCATTGGATTATTCAAAACCACAGTATCAACATCTACAATTTCTTATATTACCACAGATATCGTAAACATTGCCACAGCAGGTAAATTGCCAAAGGCAAAACACACTTCATATAAATTCTTGTGGGATTGGCCACGTTAGAACTAGCTCAAAGAATGTTGAAGATTATTTATAAAAAATCTGTCCAGCACTATTTTGGTGTTCAGCGCTGATCTTGCGTACCTGCCAGAGTGCTTGATGAGGATTTCATTCAATATAGTCTATTTAGAACAAAACTCATTTCAGGTTATGTAAATGTTTTGAAATCAAACACCAGCTAACACTGCCATTCCTAATCTTTAAGATATTTGTAGATAATAGAATCACATGTCTCTATTAAGCGTTCAAGATTCTTACCAGTAAATCACTACTTTGGTGAAGTCATTAATCATTGTTACTTGTGGTTTCCGATCTGCTAATGAAAAGCTTCACTGCAGATAGGGAAGGTAAGTTCACATGATTGTGCATGTTATTCACCTAAAGTTGTTGAGCTTTTACCAGAAATGCTACAACCACATCTTTTTTTTTCAATTGGTGGCAACATTATTCTTGAAATTTTCCATTAGTATTTGTTTTCCTTCTTAAGTTGAACTTAAGAACTATTTGTCACTCATGGACTTCTTTTTCTTCAGTTTTTCATGTACGCACAGAATGCTGGATTTGGCGACTACCATGCAAACTTGTTGTATATGCAATATTAATCAGTTACTGCAGCACAGGAGGACTTGCACAGCATTCCATCTTGTATCTGATTTGTCTGTTGGATCCCTCAAGACCTGTGACAAATCAGCATCAGCTTGTTTCCTGCAGTGCTGGATAGCCCTGAAAAGCAAGTCTGGTTACTCTCAGGAGTTCCACCACATCTGCCTGTATGAGCACTACGGCCCCTAGTAAAGGAAAGCAATGAGGCAGAACGACCAACTGAGTTTATTAATGTAGATCTGAATAATTCAAATCTCATTTGAAAATTAAGGAAAATCTGAAATGGAATGTGGGCCTGAGATGTCTTCATATCAAGTAATTAATCTTTATTCACAAATCTGATGGGAATACTTTTTTTGTTTATCTGCCTGTTAAACATTATGGTTGTTGTAACAGCAATGAATAATTGTTCCGTATGTTAATGGATAAAATATGAAAGAAACAAATGAGAGGATAAGCATAAACAGATATAAACTAACTCAATATGCCATATATACTAAGAGTTCAAATTATACTTTGTGATTGAAATTATTCAAATAAATGTAGAGGTTGTATCTTATATACAAAATATCTTTACATATAACAATATATATGTTCAAATCAATAATATATTTTTCTTCTGGGTTCCCATGTAAGTTGATGCTGATGTCAAATAATGTCAAAACATAATTTTTGAAGGGGTGATAGACAATGCAGGCAATAACAAAAATATTAACAATTTGAGACAAAAGGTGGTAGCTGCAGAAGTACAGAAATAAAGGTTCTAACACATGAGCTTATTGGTGCTTTGTGCTTTTTATGGATGGACGGGAACTGTAACAGAATGAGAAAAATACCACGAGTGACAAGAATGTGATTTACGGAGTTTTGTTTTAGATATATGCAAATCAACTTTGTGAAGGCATAGTAAAATGCAATTGTGACTTAATCATAAAGAGTGAGGTAATGTAATAAAATGCTAGGGGCTGGAAAATTTGAGATCTAAGAAGCTACTTGTCAAATTTATGATCTAAACAACCAGAAGACTACATCTAATTGTGATCTGTGCAATATACAGGGCTGATAGCCCTGTACAAATTATTTGACTTCCTAGCCCCCTTACCCCTAACCCATTTTCCATCAATCACTTTCCTTTCCCATACAACCACCAAAACTAGAGCTACTGCAGCTGCAATAAACAGCAGAAAGTAAGGGCTTCGTATGTGTGGCCTTCTCAGAAGACATACAGATGGAAGGAATCTGTGAAAGACGTACATATCTCAACAATAGAGCAAGCATAGCAACTACTCAATGCTGTCAATTGTATTTTGTATTCCATAAATTCAATATTCAAACATTATTGAGTGGCCTTAAAAATTGTGCACTGATTTTTCTTCCAGGTTAGGTTAGAAGTATTCCCTATGGTATAAGATTCACACACAGATCCATATTGATAATATAGTTCCTTGAAGATCAGGAGCTGTTCTGAAGAAATTCAAGTTGACCTATGAACTAATTTTCTCTCCTCTCTAGAGGAGTGGTTCAATTCCATTTGGCACCTCATTAAATGGCTCAGCTGAAAGGTGGAACTTACCTTTAGGGAATTATTTGGGGTGTACATGTGTCCTAGTGTTTATGACTTTATAAATATATAAAGCAACATTCTCTGTCAAAATTAAATTTTTGAATAGATAATGGTGACACTGTGGAGGATCAGAGTATTATTGACAGCAACGTCTGGATTTCTGTCTTTAGATGCATCTATGCAGGTGTCAGAAGTTGTTGTCAATTATATACAATAATGAAAACAACCATTGAGAGTCTTGATGTCATTACAATCACTAATTATGAATTATTGTTTTGCATGATGAGTACTAATGTGGCATTCAGGGAAGTATTTCAGTACTTGAATAAACATATGCTAAAAAGTGAATTGTCATGATTTTGATTTGCCATTTTTAAAATTACATTCTTCATGCACATTATAATAGGGCTAGCAAGAGAACGAGGTAGTGTTTCCACTTTCAGAACAGTTGGCAATCTGGCTGCAGAGTGCCGTTGTATTAATTTTCTGAAGTGAGGTTATGGTTCAAGTTTTCACTCAAGCCTATTTGCATAATCATAAATGTGGCATCTTCTTTAAATCTTTGTGTGCAGCAGAACAGCATGTAGTTGTTTCTTTTTAAAGTAGACAAAAATGGCCATTGATGTATGTAAATTAGAAACCTGGTGCTGCTTTATTACTACAGTTAAAAATATAACTGTATATTTACATTAATATAAAAAATAAGTACTTCTAATAAAATCATTCTATCAACCACCTGCATAACCTGAACAGAAATAACCAAAAATAACTCCCAAAATCGAGACAAAGCAATGTTTATTGATATACTGTGATCAGTATATTTTAATAAATTGATTTTTTAAATATTAACTTTAAATAGGTTTCTATTATTGTTCCTTCATGTAAAATACATAAAAGTCACAAATGAATGCCATTAGCAGAAATTCATTGCGGTGGTGAATTCAAACTGGGAGGTAGCTCGTTTCATGGATAGGGTTAGTGCAATCATTTTTAAACCAGCATAAAACATCACGGAAATTCACTTTGCGGTGCACTTAACTTGTTTTTGAGGTTCATTGATCTTCAAGGCTGATTTGCTACAACTTCATTGTAGATGAAGTGACAGTGAAAGCCTTTGACTTCAAGGTCACATTTGACTGAGTGCGGCATCAAGGACCCCTAGCAAAACTGTACTCAATGAGAATTGAGGGGAAATCTCTACAATGGTTGGAATTATTTTTGGCACACAGGAAAATAGTTATGGTTGTTGGAGGCCAGTCATCTCAATTCCAGAATATCGCTGCAGGAATTCCTTTGGGTAGTGTCCTTCACCCAACCATCTTTAGCTGCTTCATTAATGACCATCCCTCCATCATAACGTCAGAAGTGGGGATGTTCGCCAATGATTGCACAATGTTCAGCACCACTGACAACTCCTCAGATAATGAAGCAGTCCATGTCCAAATGCAACAAGATACAGACGATATCCAGGCTTGGGCTGAAAAGTGGCAAGCAACAATCACACCACACAAATTCTAGGCAATGACAATCTGAAATAAGAGGCCGCCTAACCATCACCCCTTAACATTTAATGGTGTTGCCATCACTGAATTCCCATTACCAACATCCTCAAGGTTACCCTAGACAAGAAACTGAACTAGACTAACCATTTAAATACTGTGACTACAAGGCACGTCAGAGGCTAGGAATTCTGCAAGAAGTAACTCACCTACTGACTCCCAAAGCCTGTCCACCATCTGCAAGGCACAAGTCAGGAGTGTGATGGAATACTCTCCACTTGCCTGGATGGGCGCAGCTCTAATAACAGCCAAGAATCTTTTCACCATCAAGGATAGAGCAGCCTATTTGATTAGCATCACATCTATAAACATTCAGTCACTCCACCATCAATGCTCAGAAGCAGCAGTGTGTACTATCCATAAGATGCACTACGGAATTATCCAAAATATCCTCAGGCAGCATCGTCGAAATCCACAAGCAATTCCATCTTGAAAACACCACCACATGTAAGTTTCCCTCTAAGCCACTCACCATCCTGACTTGGAAATGTATTGCTGTTCTTTCACTGTCACTGAGTCAAATTCTGTCCTGGAATTCCCTCTCTTACAGCATTGTCCACCAACAGTACATGGACTGCAGCGGTTAAAGAAGGCAGCTTACCACCACCTTCTCAAGGATAACTAGGGACGGGCAATAAATGCTGGCCAAACAGCTATGCCCAGGTCCCATAACTGAATGAAAAAATACAAAGAAGTGTGTTGAATCTTCAACGTAAATCATAAGAATTTGTTTTGAATGCCTTTCCACTGTTTCCTACCTTGGTACCATTGTACTGTTAGCATGATGTCAATTTAGTTCTTACTTCAAACTTAAAACACAGCATCTTCGCTCACGTTTTATCAAACAGAATCATACAGCCAGAATTTTGCACATTGGGAAAACTCCAAAGATATTTAAAAATGGAGGGGGGCACTGGTTGCCATTTCTGAGACGTTCTAATTTTATGAGTGGGGAAAGGTGGTGGTGTGTGACTCATGCAGGTGGGGAACACAAACTTAGCAACACCATTCGAATTTAATCTTGAACTCAAGTAGGTGTCTTTTTGGCTTTTCTGAGAATCCACAGTGTAGGAGTCATAAATTTTTCAGTAGATATTAATGCTCTTAAAATCTGAGCAAAGTCTTAAATATCATGATTGCCCATCCCTTTCAACATGAAAAAATAGTCTGAACCTGTCAAAGATATTTAAAAAATCCTCTGGACTGGTTTGATTAACAGGCTACCTGGTGTAGGTTAAAAAAAAAAGAATCTGTGTGATTTCAATAGATGCATTTGTAGACATTTCTCTAAGAGCTATTTTTTATGTCATTATGAATGGTTGGCTGAGTTTTCAAGAACTACAAACATCTAAAGGGAGTTCTAGGCCTAACAGTTTGAGAGTATAAGAAGCTATTAAAGCTTAACTATCATTAATGTAGGGCCTGTACCAAAAGAATTTGTTTTGAAACTCCTTGAGTAAATTTTAAAGTTTTTGGTTTCATGAATAGGAGCTTTTTTCATGATCATGCATTAGGAGTGAGGGTTGTATTAGATTGTTAAAAGTTTTGTTTCACCTCTACATGACTCCTGAGATCTGCCCATAGTAGATACTAGGCTTTTGGCTATGGATGAGGCATAGGATGTGGGGGAACTTGTGACGTTTGTAGGAGACATAAGTTGGCGTGGAAGTACATGAGATTGGAATCTCAATCATGAATGATGGGAAGCCTATTTACATACATTAATATTTCATAATCATCCAATTTTATCACTTTTAGATACAGTTTGATATTTTCCCAGCAAGTGGAGAGAAGCTAAATGTTGCCAATAACTTACACAAAGGTCCGAGCAGGTACCTGGCAGCTCCAGCCTGTCACACACTCCTCCATGACTCTACCTTGGTCAGTGGTGCCCAGCATCTCAGGATATGCATCATGGGCAGCAACTTAGATCATAAAAGTTGGCATCAGATATATACCAGCCTGATCATTATCATCATGGCACATCTCTGAAGCACTTAGGATGCAGTTCATGCCTTCAATACTGTGCTTGGAGTACATCAACTCTTTTCATTAAAATATTGCTGCCAAATGCAGGAGCAGTCGTTCATCTCATCCATCGATATAGGGTGTATCTCAGGTCACTTATCTTGCTCTCTTTGTACTCACTTACTTTCTGCTTACTCGGATGCTCACTGTATCCCTCCCTTGCCTTGCCTTTTTTGACATTGCTGCTTCATTCATAATTAACAGCCTCACAGTACTTCTGTTTTGACTTGCCTTTATAGGCACATTGTCAGCAGCAATTAATCAAGGGGTGGACACGTTGCTGCACCGTTGATGTCAAGAATCTTATTTCCTATCTCGTTATATTTCCCCAACTGCCTCGCCATTGCCCAAGCTGTTCAGAGACTGGGAAAATTCAGTCCAAAATTTCTGATTAAATAAATACCAAAGATATATGTACTGTCTAAAGAAGCCCGAAACCAAAGCATCTTTTGCAAACTAGCAAAGTCAATTTCACTTATTTTGAGTCCGTTAAACTCTGCCTCCACATAAACTAACAAATGTGGATCATAACAAAGTAGAGCAAATATTTTGATTTCTTTCAATGAAAACAATTGATATGGAAGTAAAAGGAATCTTTGCCAAATGGTTTTAGAGATTAAAATGTAACCAGACAGCTGAAAAAACACCCCATCTGTTCCATTTTTGTGTTTTCAAAGAAATATGGCAATAAATTCATCAAAAATTAATAAGATACATGCTTTGATCCTTCTTTTCAATCATGATTGCAAATCACTTCCTAAATTTATTACTACATACTTTAAGTGGGAAGCTTGCCTTGTGGCCCCACATGTGCTCTCATGTGATAGCAATGTTTTTGTCGATGTGCAAAGCTTCACATCAGTAAGATGAAACAGCGAGTCAACCCCTTAATATACAGAAGAATATCATGGAGTAATAGCTGGGTTTTTAAAACTTAGAAGCTTCTGGTGGCAATTTAACAAACCAATACAGTTAAAATTGCAGGCAAATTAATAATCTGTGCCTATAATCACTTGATTTTTAATGGGCCTTTGTTGTCTTTCAATTTTCATAATCTGAGGTGATTGGTAGGATTCCAGTAGGTGTGAAGGTGACTGCTATGGTGATCTGAACTTGAAAGGTTCTGCTGCAAATAACACAAGGTTAATATCTCAGCTAAACTACCAGAGTTTGAAATGATAGGTTAACGTAATGGATGACATTCATGTGTGGAATGAATTTCCAGCAGAAGGATGCTGGTACAGTTACAATGTTTAAAAGACATTTTGATAAGTACATGAATAGGATATGTTATGAGAGATACGGGCCAAATGCTAGCATGTGGGACTAGTTTAGTTTGGGATTATGGTCAGCATTGACTGGTTGGACTGAAGGTCTGATTCTGTGTTGCATCACTGTATGAATGATCCTTTACCAATTTCAACATCGAGATCAACACTATTTTTGTCAATAATTTGAAAATTACATTCAAATTGTTACAATTTATTTGTTTTCAACATTTTGACAATTGGATATTTTAGATCTGGCAAAGAAATAAGTTAGATGCAAATAAATTCCAGATTTATACAAAAATACAAATGGACACTGATGTAAAGTACGTTTTAACTAGATATAACCTCAGCCCCTTTTACTGTGCAGAACAACTATGCAATCCTAATAGACACCGTTGCTTATGTTAGAGACAGATTCTGTCAATGTGTCTTGCAATAACTTTCTAGTTGACTATAAGGTATAAGGTGAAACACAAGACATTTTTGTCTGTCGGGTATTCTGGCCAATTTAAGTGATGTTTTCCCTAATCAAAGTCATTGCTCCCTTTATTATCACTATCTCATCATTTAGTACAGAATAAACATAAGTTACTTCTATGTCTGTTGTCTAATATGTAGCACAGGTTCAGATATCCAAGATGTTTGCTTGTCATTTGATTGCAAAATTTGTAACTGGGCAACTTAGGAGAGGAACTAATAGCATAATATTGACCATGACAAATGATCAGATTTTCTTGTAAATCATTGTTATTTAAATATGCAACATGTTAGTATTACTGTAAGTAGATTGTTTAGATGAGAATTGTGTAACCTTTTTTGACATATGTCTAGAAAAAAGAAAATGGATTGTGGGTAAGGAGAAGGGGAAGGTTAGCCTTCATTCTGATAATATAGAAAAATGTATATCCTCCAGTATAACATGAGAAAATCAAGTTAACCTCCCTTGAAAATAACCAGAAAGGAGAAAAAAAATCAATCCTGACTGGGTAAAATGCCATTTTAAATAAAGATAAAACATAAACTGTGGAATGAGAAGTGATAGTGTGAAAGTAATATTAAACCTAATTGATTATTGACTTGTCTTTGTTAATTGTTGCTCTCTTAAAACTTTAAAAGAAACATTAGTCCTCCAATGAGGTTCTGCTTAAGAATATCTCTTTGGAAGCTACATGTTTGAGTGATCCAAATTAGTATTGATTTGTTTTTGCATTATTTACAAGCACCTTTAAGTCTGTGTTCATAGTTCAAATGGAGCTCAGGTGCATTAGGAATCTGAGAAGATGCTGCATTAGAGACCCAAGGGACTGAAGCATTTTCCTCTGTGCAATAATGATGTACACAGATGCCTATTTCGAGAAGTATGATGCAATCTGAAGTCCTGTAGGCCCTATTATATATTCTTTTCCAAATGTATATTCTCATTTTTTTCTTAGGTTCAGGATTAGGTTCATGTTGTAGTAAAAATAAGGAGAACATTTCAATAAGATATTTCAGCATCCTTTAAGAGGAGGATAATTCGACCACAATATTTCCGAAAGAGATGGTCACAAATGGGACTAAGCAGAAAAGTGCTGTTTTTTTGCCCCTGTTGATCATGAGATGAAAATCCCAATGGGGGAGAGTGGAAGTGGAATGAGATGCCTTGCCACACTACATGCCTCCCTAATTCCTACCCCCAAATTATGGATGTATCCGGGGTGAGTTTCCTGATTGCGGACAATATAAGAACATAGGACTTAGGAGCAAGAATAGGCAATTCAGCCTTGGAGCCTGCTCCATCATTCAATAAAATCATACATGATTTATTTGTGATCTCAAATCCATTTTTCTCGCGGCTCCCCCTCAGCTTTGACTCCTTACCTGTCTAAAATCTATCTCACTCGGCCTGAATTAAATTCAATGACACAGCGTCCACTGTTTTCTGCGGAAGAGATTTTTCCATTCGAATAACCCTCTGAGAGAAAATAGACTCCTTATCTCCATCTTAATAAGGAGATCTTTTATTCTTAAACAGTGTTTCCTCGTACTAGTCTCCCTCTCTAACTCAGTCAAGATATTATATGATTCAATAAGATTATCTCTCATTCTACTAAACTCTAATGGTATAGACCAAACCTGTCAACATTTCTTCACAAGATAAGCTCTTCCTTTGAGGAATGAGTCATGTGAACCTTCCTTAAACTAACTTGAATATGTATTTTTTTAAACGGGGCATCAAACTGTACACAGTAATCCAGATGTAGTCTAGGGCCCTATAAGCTGCAATAAAGTTTCCTTTCTTTTATATTATATTTCTTTTGCAAAAAAATGACGACATTTAATGCAGCTGCCTAATTACTTGCTGTACCTACATGTGAACATTTTGTGATTCATGAATTAGGATACCCAGATTCTTCTGTACCACCAATCTCTCTCCATATAAATAGTATGTCATTTTCATATTCTTCCTGCCAAAGTGGACAAGCTCATATTTTCACTCTTTGTAGTCCATCTGCAAAATTTTTGCACACTCATCCAACCTACCTATATTCCTTTATGAGCTTTTATCTCCTCTTGACAACATACTTTCCTACCTATCAGCATATGTTTGATGTCTCCAGCCATCTCATTGATATAGATTTAAACAGTTGAGGCCCTAGTACTGATCTCTGTGAAACTCCACTAGTTGTAGGATGCTAGAGACTGTGTCCCCCTGTTCTTTTTAACCATCGACTACTCTGTTTCTGACAGGCAGCTGGAGTTAAAAACTACTTTTGGATTTTATTCTATCTCTGTATCTCTGAATAAGATGGGACTTTGTCACTGGGGCAAATATAATCGAACGCAGCCATCAGGAAACAATGCTATTGGGAAAGGTATATATCTAGATATCTATCTGATCTTATAACTTTCCTATCCAGCAAGCTAGGTTAACACTATCCCCTCAATTTTAACTAGGTTTGGAATTTAATAGCATTTATTTTGTGCAGCACATTAGCAACAAGGATGGTGTGGATTTTTTTTTAGCCTTCTTGTTTGTATATTCTCTAGATGTTGGTTCGTTTGTGTCAGAATTGATTTTGTGTCTTGTTTCTTTTATTTGATTTGCCTACAAGTTTAGAGCTGCCACCACCAGCTTTGTTCATTCAACTAGACATTAGTCAATTGAACCACAGAGATGACAATAATTTTCTTTGTCCTTACCAAGTCGCCAGATTTGTTTGTTTTGTGGTTTGGTCACTGACTTAGATAAGGGGTGAAGCAGCAGTGGTGGAGAGTTTAGCAACTGGGAAATGCAGATATACTGACAGAGTTAAAACTAAGTTGGAGCCAGATTGGTGTCAGGTATCCAATTTTCACATTTTCAATCCTTCAGCCCTATTGCAGTCAGTCCTAAAATTCCATTCCTTGTCATGATGAAAGAAGGGAGGGAGTGAATAGATACCATGCATGGTTGTAATGTTTAATTTGAAAATCAGACTTTCAAAGTTTTCGATAAAAAATTGCAGTTCTCAAAATTGACTGCATTTAAAATGAAGCTTTTGAATGTCCTTAAATATTCAGCTGACCTCCTGCCAATGATACTTATTGTCAGGGACTCACTGAACCTTTTATCGTGCATCTCTACCTTATTCTAAGCTCAGTTTGATTTTCATTTTGTTTTTGGGAGAACATCGGTGAGACTCCATGTATTGTATACCTCACGGTATACTCTTCATTATGGTGTTGTTTACAAATGCAAAGTTACTTCAGGTGATCTTAAGGGGATGAATTTCCATGTGGTTTTACCTGCCTACCTTGGCTCAGAAACCTTGGAGAAATAATGTTTTCCTAGAGCTTTCTCACCAAGGTTATAGAGAAGGAGTGAGAGAAAGGATTTTGGAAATTGAACTCCTGAGAGTTAACCATGTAGCGTGAGACTGAAAACACATTGTATAAGTGTTGTTGCAGTTTTTAAATCAGCTAAGGCATTTTGTGCTTCCAGGCTCAGAATGCAGACCTGGTATTGATATCCCTACCACCATTTCAATTGAAAGATCTTTAATTCAAGTGGTAAATATTCCCTTTAAGACTGCGGCCATGCAGTTTCATAGCAGCCTGAAAATCATTGCACAGGATGTGATTCTTTAAATTACTGCATGTGTGTTTTTATAAAAATAAAAGGTCACTCCCCTAAACAAATTTGTCCAAAGAAATGAGTACATTGACAAGGGTGAGAATGGTTCCATTATAGATCTGTTACTGTGAATAGAGCAACTGTCACAGTGCATGCAAATTGAGAATCTGTACAATGATGACTTTGACTTATTTAATCACATCTGTTTCAAATTCATGCCTTTTATTTCCTACTCGCTCCTTCAAACTTGATGCAGGAGATGGGATGAACAGGGTGAGCCAAAGCATGAAGATAACAGGCAATGCCTGATGATTAGAGCCCACCAACTACCCACGACCCTTGACAGCCCACTAACTCCAAGCTAACACAATATTAGTAAGAGATAGTAGGAACTGCCAATGCTGGAGTCTGAGATAACAAGGTGTAGAGCTGGATGAAAACAGCAGGCCAAGCAGTATCAGAGGAGCAGGAAAGCTGACGTATTGGGTCTGGACCCTTCTTCAGAAACGGTCTTTCTGGAGAAGGGTCCAGACCCGAAACGTCAGCTTTCCTGCTCCTCTGATGCTGTCTGGCCTGCTGTGTTCATCCAGCTCTACACCTTGTTGCAAAGTAAGAATGACTGGCCTCCAGAAGAAAGTGACTGTATAGCCTATGGTCTGGCAAAGTCAGTGGGGACAGCATAGGAAGGATCTCGATGGGTAATGGACCAAATTTGTTTTGCTTCTGCTTCCCAGAGAGATGAAGAGGAATTTATCACCAGTATCTGCATCAGCTGGGTTGCTGATACTCATCCGAACATACCTGACAAGGCCTCACTCACTCTGGACTTATAGCCTTGATTTAGAACCCAGTATTGGTAACTTTGGCTGAACATTTTCCTGGAACTGCTATCATTTAACTTCCTGTTTCCGAAAATGCTGCTTCTACATTTTTGTCAACCAAGATGCCTATGGCATATCACCTTCCCACACCAACTGTTCAGATAATAATCTCCTACTTATAAGTCTGCAAAAATCTCGACTGCAAGCAAAGACTCGTTGTCCCCAGGTCTAATATTTTTGTAACTAATAAGTAAAAACATTCGAAATACAGTGTCTTTTCAAATGCTCAGACAATTTTTCTTTTGGGTTGCTTGCAGCAGTGTCTGGGAGATCAGACCTTAATTTCTTTTGGAAACTTCAAGTCAGTCCTGAAGATTAAGTAATTCACCTATTGAAGTGGGTGGGGAACAGCGTGGAAAAGAAATTGCAACAGTGCCAGGGGACAATTTTCAATGACGACTGTCTCATTCATCCCAATATTCTATCTGTGATGCAACGAATAATCCGTACAGGTTCAGCAAGTTCTCCTGCTTTCATTTGTTCCAGCTTCTGATTTATAAAATCAAGGAACCCATGTGTGATTTTCAAAGAAATGTTTCGGCAAATTATTTTTTAATGTTCACATTCTCTCCTTATTCTTCCTCACTAAATGTAGCCATTAAATTTTCACATTAAACATTCACTACAAGCAGTCAAGCAATTCCTAGTCTATCTGCTAACGTCTTTGTTCTCCTGAAGTCATTTGCAGTCTTCTTTACAGCTAACCATGCTTCCTGATGTGCTGGTTTATTTTATTACACACCAATATATAACCTCCTCCTGTTTTTCTTTTAAGCAGGTTATGGATTGTTCAAGTGAGTACTTTCTCTCTGTGCTTGAGAAATGCTTGCTGGCTCATCTTTCATTTTTTTTCATCCAGGAGTGGGGCAAGGCCCAAAATATTAACCCATGACTGACTTGCATGTTTCCTCCATTTCTTGTTTACTTAGACACAAACATACAATAACGATTGGCCGATAATGGATGGTTTGCTCCATGTAATGTGTTCTGCACACCTGCAACAACCAATATGTCACAATAAAGACACTTTCCATCCCACCTGAGAACCATGTACTCTTCTGGCAAAGACAACGTAAAAATAAAACTTCAGCAGGAAAAAACACAGAACATTCCACTATCATCTCTTTTGGCAAAACAAAGTTAGACCAGGATATATTTCTGGCCTGAAAGATAGTGTACAGAATATGTACCTTTTGGACAGAATTTGGTCTGACCCAAAGAGCAGTTAGTGAGGTGGGGACTTGAAGAATCGGGGACATGGAGTGACCATCGCTTTCTCAGTTCACTCAATTCCCTCAGGGTTGGGAGGTTTGGGGATAGCCTTCCCATCCATCTATATAAGGGCAATTTAAGCACCTCTTTCTCCTGCCACTGCTATTCTGCCAGCTGTAGGGGTGGTTTGTTAAAAAGTGGCACCTTTTTGTCAATGGACCCACAGCGCATCTCCCACCATCCCAAGGCAAAGCCTCCCCTCACTGAAACAGCTCTTACCCCCACCAATGGCCAATCTATGGGCCTGCTGTGCTGGCCCTCATGACCTGAGTCCCATTCCTCTCACTGGTTCAGGCCGGCTCCTAATGGCATTGCTGGGAGTTGGTGCTCCCACGCACACCACCTCCACCACTTCCTCCGAAACCCTCACCATCATAGGCCAGCAGGTCTTGGAGGCTGGATCTCTGTCTTTAAAGGCTCAAGAGCCTGAACACCAGACAGCTAATTATTTTGTAACCGTAGCATTGTGTGAAAGTTCCCACAAGTAGGTAAAGTTGTTCCAGTTGGTCTTAGAAAGCACCACTGCGAGCAATTAAATTCAACCCATAGGTTCACACATTCTCTAAAAATTACATCAAAAACGACCTTATTGATGTTCTGACTTGCGTGGAAGTCTAAAAAGAAGAGCAATAATTGAAAATAGTCACAAATAAATCTAATTTAAATAAATTTAAGGTGTGCTTCCTTACCTAGAGAATGATTAGAATTTGGAAATTGCTGTCACGTAAAGTAGGCAAACCACACAGTTGAATTTAATAGCATTTTAGATAAATACAAGGGAGAAATGAATCAAAAATATTTAGAATTAGTTAAATTCAGTAGGGTGGGAGATAATTCATACTGACCATAAATATTAGCAAAGGCCAGTTGGGCCACATGACCATCTTTCTGTGTAATTAACAAGAGATCTGATGAAAATCAAATTGATTTTGAAAGTTTTTCAAGGGAGGGAGCCGTACTTTCCACCCATGCATACAGGAAATCACAGACAGCACATTCAAAGCCTCACAGAATTGTTACAGTGCTGAAGGAGGCCATTCATCTTTGTGCTTGCATCGGCTCTTCAAATGACTGTCATTACCTAGTGCCAATCTCCTGCTTTTTTCCCATACCCTTACACTATTTCTATCCACTCTTAAACAGTCAAACAATTGTAAATTCTTTTTTTTCTTACTTGCCAGGTTTCCTTCATTTCCCACATATTGACACTCATGGGTTTTTTGATAGGATTTTCCCAATCTGCCAAACCACCCAATGGGTCGTTCAAATTCCAGAAAATTTGACTGTACCCAATCACTGTTACATTCATAACTGCATCTGCAGACAGAAGTGAATAAACCTACTTAGTAGATCCAACTTAGTAGAGGCCAAAGTTGTGGCATTGTTTGAAGGACATTATACAGCTTTGGTCTGAAACTTGACACCATCTCTTTGCAGATATGGCTCAATGCTGAGTTATGAAGCATCAATGCTGAGATGGGTAGTTCAGTCTTCATTTGACTTCAATGCTGAGTTATGCAATGTCAATGCTTATGGGATTCGATAATGATCTAAAATAATAATACAGTAGAACATATACATAGCCTCAAAGAATCAGCATTACATTCATTTTAACAACAGTTAAATAGGCATTTGGATGCTGGCCTTATCTGTCACATGCTAATATACATATTGGGTCCTGCAAACTGGGTTTCTATTCTCTTTACTTTTGATTTTACCTTTTAGTTTCCTGCCTCTTCAGTTACAGCTAATGGTAAAAAATTCTTTTGATACTATCCAAAGGCTTTCACAATTTTGCCAGTCTATTACCACACTCCTTTTTAATGGTTCTAATCCACTTACATGTAAGTTTCTATTCTTTCTGCCAATATGTTTCTATCATCCTCTTGATTCTGCAAATGAAACTATTTTAATAATTTGACCCTAAAATATTGAGTGTAAACAGCTGACTTTGCTCCAAAACAGCATTATCAAGACAATGGAGCAAAAAAGAAATTGTTTGGGTGTGCAGTTACTTTACTCTCATTTCAATCCTGATGATTGCCATTTAATGCAGCATTTTTGAATTTTTTATATCTCTACCTCTTTCCAGAGATTAAGTATGGCATGTGTTGGGGCAGAATATCATCACTGTATCTGGGAGGTCATCAATGTCTTGTTTAGGAGACCCAGTGACTATGTGCCCTCTGACCAATCAGACAGCCAGCTGGAGAGATCCATCAACTTCAGATTCCCTGCAGGATTCCTTCAAGTAGGCAAGGTATAATCAATTGTACCCATACAACCAGCAATGCACCCTCAAACCAACCTGGAGCCTTCGTAAACAACAAGGCATTCAACCAACATTCAATTGGTTTGTGACCACTAAAAACACATCCAGTTCTCTAGAGTAATGCATACATACTTGGGCAGTGCCAAATCCAAGCCTTGCATGCCTTCAGAAGTGATAAAGGTTAAAGGTTACTCACTCAAAATATGAGCTGATGGAGGGTGAGGGGAAAATGCTGTGAGGCTGTTCCCTCTAAGGATTCTTGCTCCTCTGAAATGGATTGTAGCTCCCATTTTCAGTGGCTGTCTGTCCTCCTGGAGTGCAGACACGTATGTCAGAGAATACAAGCATTTAGAGATTAGGTCTTCACTTTTCCTCCCAGCCAAGCCTGTTGGGAATATCCTTTCTGTCGAGTGGTGGACATCTCTCCTTGCCATTCCTTGAAAAAAAGGACCTCTGCCTTTCCCATGTAACCTTTAGATGAACCTGCAGGGAGAGATGACTCAATTATGGGACCATCCGATGTCTTCCTTTTTACTCATGGACACTCCTAGCCATCTCAGAATCAGAATTGTTCAGAGCCCAAAGGAAGCCATTCGACCCATTGTGTTTGTACAGGCTCTCTGAGCATGTTGACTTTGTGTGTTAATTTTCTGCTTTTCCTGACAATGCTGTACATTGTTTCAATTTAAATTATGATTAAATGTCCTCCTGAATGCATCAATTCAACCCATTTCCAGATATTGAATTCCAACCTCTAACATCCGCTGGGTGAAAAAGTTCTTTCTCACCTCACATTTGCTTCTTCTAGAGCAGCCGGACTTGTTCTCAAATCGGCAATGGGCTACGCTTTGGTTCCTCCACTCAGCAATTGTAAGTCCTACGATGCATGTTCTCTTTCAGGTTTGTTGTTGTGTCATTTGTTTTGATCACTGGAGGACTGAATACAAGGCTGGGAAACCAATCACTGTCCCCCATCAGGTGATACTAAGCATGGTGCCTTGTGGCCCATCCCATAACAGCATTGGACAAGACATGTGCTCAGATCATTAATCCACATTCGCCTGTGTGGTGACAGCACCCACTTCCAGGTCCATCACCAAGTCCCACATTGTGATTTTTTAAACCCGACCGTTGCTTTCCAAATGGCCTACAGCCCATCTATTATCATTCACATGTGCATCGTGTCAAACACAAGTATTTGCATCTGAAAAACACATCATTACCAGATCCTGTTGGGAATCTAACTTACTTCATCATGGCATGCCTGCCACTGAGGGCTCAGACCTGAGTTGATATTCCATGTTAGATGAGAAAATTCAGTTGCTGATTCAGGCAGATCCCATATACTCCATCATTCTGTGAATGATTGACACCCAAGTCAGGTCATGATGGAAAAACATCCTGAGGGCTTTCTTTCCACTTTCTATCCTCTCCTGTCATGATAACTGCAATCAGGTTTCCTAGCAGGACATTTTCTGATATTCTGCACTGGTAATTGTGTATTTTTAGCTACTTAAAATCCAATTCCCAAAATCCAATCCTATGCCTCCTTTTCGGATTGTTAATTTTTATGCTTCTCAACCTGTAACAAAATTTTGAGGAATTAGGTAAATGGAGTTCATCTTTGAGGAAAGAGACTTGACATTTCAGATGAGGCAAGCAGAAATATTTAACAGTTTGGTTTGATGATTTTTAGTATGGCAATAAGTTACAACAAAAAAGTACAGAACCAAAAGAGACTGCAGCCTCACACTCAGTGACAAAAAGGAATATCTTTTGATTGCTCAGTGTTGCAAATATTTCTAGATTTTTTTTTTAAAACTGCCAGTCGAAATCACTGAATAATTTGTTCAACATATGAATTGCTCTTGGTCTGACACGTGTGGTTATGTCCAATTTTCTAAGCTTGAGTCGATTGAACTTATTTGAGAATTTGTACCAATTTCAAATATATCATCATTGTATTAATTTGTCTGTTCCCTCAAAAAAATTGCATTTTAAGGCAGCGATTGCTTACATCATCCCAAAACACATTACAGTCAATGTTGTAACATAGGAAATGTAACAGCCAATTTGCAGACCCCACGAACAATCGTGAGATAATGACAAGATTTTTCTTTTGTTTTAGTGATGGTGGTTGAGATACAAATATTGGCCAGGATACCAAGTAAAATCCCTCTGTTCTTCTTCTGAATAGTTGCATGGGATTTTTAATGCTGATCTAAGCTGGCAGAGAGAGACCCCGTGTTTCATGCAAAAGACCATACATCCAACTCTACAGCACTGAGTATTTGAATCAGTTCTCCAGTGAGTCTTCCCTTCTCAACTATAATAATTGTCTGTTTTTTTAAACCCTCTTTATAACCCCAGATGCCTTAAATGATATCAGTTTGATTGCCCTTTATTGCACTTCTGCTAATGCCTGAATATTGTTGTGTATAGTGGCCAGAACTGCACACAGTGCAGGCATGGAGTTACTGATGCTTTGTTTAGACTTATTTCTACCACGTGCGATTTATGCTTTCTCATATCCAGTTAGCTGTCTTATTTCTGCTGTGTACTATGCTACTTTAGTAAATAATCTATCAACACCTCTAGATCTATCTTTGGCTTTGTCCACTGAAAATTAAGGTCATTTTGTTTCTATTCCAATTTTTTATTTATTTCCCCAAGTCTCATTATCTTACATCTGAGTGGCATTTTCCATTTATAAACTTACCGACTAAATTTATCAAAATTCTTTTGTATTTACGTTGTCTGTTCATTGTCATTTGAAGTCAAATGTCATCAAAAACATCAATAGCTGTTACGAACTCTAATGGTTTTGCAATCTTTATAGAAACATTTTTAAGTAAAATGTTTTAATCTTATGGCTTTCAAAATTTCAGAATGTATGCTGTGAAATGATTCCATTAAACCATGAGAATAATGCATTCTCATATTCACTGTTCTGATCATTGCAGTAATGAGGAATGGTGAGGCAGCAATTAACAATCTGAAAAACCCAGGTCCATTGCATCAACATATTTATTGCATCTCTGGTGTTTATTGCTCTGCTTGTCTTTTATTTAGTGAGAAATGTTTGTGTGGAAACATGGGCTTTAAGTGCTGTAATCAATGGAGCTAGGTGGGAGGTGAGATTTGGCTGGATACTGCTTTTTTGGACAGGACCAATGAACAGAATGTTCTATGAATATTGTTCTCAATTTTCCAAGGAGTGCTAATTTCATCTACATTGACATACCTCATCTATGTTTAGAAAAGGAAAGAGCCCCTCATCTCTGAGAGGAGATTCTGATCAGCGCTGTCTCAGAAATATGGAGTCATACCTCCATTCTGACAGTTCCTCGTGTTGCGAAGTTGGTAGAGTATTTGATGTTTGTAAACTGAGAGTGGGAAGAGCATGTGGTCCCTTTAAAAGAATGTTCACATGCATGGAGAGCTCCTGAAAGTGAAACAGTATATCAAAAGGCTGTGTGGTGAGTAGTGTGGAGAGAGTACAGGCAGTAGTTTCTTTTGTTGTTAAGGCAACCAGTTTGAAAATCAGCCAATTAATTTAAACCAGGCACTTAGAAACTATAAACCAATTGAATTTAAATCTGATGGTTTTGACAACCTAGGACGAATCCTATTGTAAGAGATTGACAGGTCATCAAGGGTATAAAAGAAGAGGGCATTTGAAAATCAGTGTGACAGCAACTGCCATCTGTTAGAGTTAATGACCAGCAGCCCTAAAGAGAAAATCACTGGCTCTCACAGAATTCTGTAAGCTCTCAGAAAACCATCAACTGACGAAAGTCCAAAGATGTCCAAAGATGCGCAGGTTAGGTAGATTGGCCATGCTAAATTGCCCATAGTGCTCAGGGATGTATAGCTTATGTGGGTTATAAGGGGCATGGGTCTGGGTGGGATGCTCCAAAGGTCGATGTGGACTTGTTGGGCCGAAGGGCCTGTTTTCATACTGTAGGGATTCTATGATTCTATGATCTATGATAAAGGCATAGTGGCACTCTTAACTAATATTTCTGACACAAGATTTCAATGGAGAAACATGCTCCTGACTGAAGGACAGCGGAGAAGGCACCAAACATTCCAGAAGACGTATCCCGGCTATAATTTTGACAGACTAAGTTTTAATTTTTTAAAATTAATTTGGTTTGTATACATGGGACTTGTACTTATTGGAACAGCATACGATTAGAATTTTGTTTTATTTGGGAATAGTTAGTAAAGGGTAGAATTGTTCGGTTTGTTAGTAGTTCTGTTAATTTGTTCACTGATGGAGTTAGACATATAAATTGTTACTTGTTGATTATAGAATGAATGAAAGGATTTCATTTCATTTAACCACTCCTTTGTAACAGAGTCTGTGGGTAAGAGGCAGATTATACCACTTTTCATACTTCCTTTAATAGATTACGAAGTGAGGTGAGCTCTGCTGGGTGTTCGGTTTTAGTTATTTGAAGGGGTTTGGGTCGATTTCTGCTTCAAAAACCTTGATAGCACAGAACTGTCAGGAAAAGGCAAGCCATGCCCCCTTTTCACAGCAGTCAGTTTTAGTATTCTGAAATGCAAAGGTCTAGAACACAGACAGCCACTTTGAAAGCTGCTGTCAAACGTTAAATACGTAAGGTAAGTGTGATGCTATGGTACAGGGGCATAAGGAGCCAGATGGTAACAAAATAGGGTGGCAGCTAAGTAGGGAGCTAGGTGGGTAGGGAGTAGGGTGCCACAGGGGTAGGTGCCAAGTGGGAAGGGGTCCAGTTAATTGATTCAATGTCATGGGTAATTGCGGTGAAGACATTGAGGGACACTGGGTTTTTGGGAGGGTGGGGAATGGTGTTGGATCCCACACTGGGGGAGGCAGGGGCGGAGAGATGGTCACGTTCTGATGATGTGGGGGGAGGCTGGGGACAGAGTGGGGAGTTGGGGTTGGCAGAGGCAATTTTTGTGCTGAATAGGAGAAGGAGTGTCGGGTCCTGAGGAGGCAGAGGCAGGTCAGGGGCAGTTGGGGGAATGAGGGATCATGTCCAGTGAGGGGATGTGGATTTTCCAGAATAGGTGAAGTGGGGAGTAATCTGGAGTTATACAGACGGTGTCTGATCTGGAGTGGAGGAAGGAGTTTGGGACTTAGGATGGGTGATGGAGGATCAGGTGTAGAGCCAGGAAAAGACTCATTAGTTGGAGTGGGATACCTAAGGGTTGGCTGCAAAGGGGTTAAGGTGGGGGAGGGGGTGTTGGCTCCTGAGGGGGTATGTAGGTTAGGTGCAAAGTTGGGTATCTAATGGTGTAACTTTTCCTGAGTAACTAAATACTTAATTTTATCAGAACTCTGTGAACCCTCTGATTTCTCCAATGGAATCGTCAATTTCCAGGACAATTTTTTTGGAAGTGCTCCAATGAAGATTTCACAGCGTCACCGTGTGCAATTTCCATCTATACAGGAATAACGACAGTCTGGCCTTTGCACGATCTGAACGTATATTTCTAAATGATCTGACAATAAAGCAACATGTTGCTCTAGTTTGGGGTATTAGCTTTTTAAATACAAACTAAATTATCTGTATCTTAATATTACAGTTATCACTTGATGCTTTGTAAAGAAGTGAGTTTACTGACAGACTTCCAGTAGGGGATTGTGATTGAATTGACTGCAACATCAATACATTAACTGTGAATTTGAAGTCTGACTTGTATCTATACAGCTAGAAAAGACACAAGGATTAACTGCTGTAGCAATAATTGAATCACAAACAAATAGGTTATTTTTGGATTGCTACAAACAGATGAACATATAAATTAGGAAAAGCAGTCAGCCAATCACCCCCACAAATCTGCTCCGTTATTAGATAAGATCACGACTAATCTGATTGTGGCCTCAACTCCACTTTCTTGCTCGCCCCTGATACCTAGTGATTCACTTGCCAGTCAAGAATGTATCCAACTCAGATTTAATGCTGTCTGGAGAAAAGAGTTCCACAGACTCACGACCCTCTGAGGGTAAAATTTAACATCATCTCCACCTTAATTGGGAAAACCTTATTTTTAAACTGTGATTCCTGGTTCTGGGCTCTCCCATGAGGTGAAACATTCCTTCAGTATCCACTCTGTCAAGACCCCTCAGGATCTTACATGTCTCAATAAATCATGTCTTATTCTAAATGCCAATGAGTACGGGCCCAGTCTATCCAATCTTTCCTCATAAAATAATACCATCATCCCAGAAAACAGACAAGTGAGCCTTCTCTGAACGGCTCATAAGGCAATTTTATCCTTACTTAAATAAATATTGTGAGATCCACTCAGCTTCTTCAACACTTTCTGTTTTTATTTCTGCCCCCACGAATTTGTTCATTCTGAATGCAGATTTTTCAGTCATTTGTTTTTGAAATGTTAAGCTCTGTGAGTTTCATATATTTATTAATTGATGATGCTGCACTTTTTATATAAATAGTTCCTTAATGTACCCAGATTAAATTCTTGACTAAACTGCTGAGTTGAATTGTGTCAAAATACGAAAAACACGTACCAAGCCACTCGTGATGTGATTATCACTTGGAGCTTTTTCATTGACAGCCAGAGGTTCACTGCTTTTCTCTAAGAACTTGAAAGTTGTTCATGTGGGTTAATGTAAATATCATTAATTTATTGCATGAAATTCAGAGGCATCAAGATTAAGGGATTATGGCTGGAAAGGGCTTCAGAAATCAATACAATACAGAATAATTATGCTGCTTTCAGTGGAAGAGATTCCAAATATCTGCATACTTTATAGCGTGAAAAATGAATGGCATTTCCAGGAGAAGGTGCAGTTGACCTGTTTGCAAAGTGTGGGAGGGAGCAGGTATAAGCAGTCATAGATAAAAGACATACTTATTATTCAGATTTGCTAAGAATGATGAAACGTTACAAAGAACGTTAGGAAGAATTTATGTATTTGCTACATTATTTTGGATCCCAACTTGTAAAATAATTATAATTCCCAAAAATGGCAAGCACCACTTCAAGGGTTAACTTATTAGCAAGAATAATTCAAGTAGAAAAGGAAAACAGCTGATAACTAACCATATTCTTCAGTAATCTTCCAATTAAATATGTGCTGAAAATAAAGTGTGACCAATGTAGCTACCAATGGATTTTGTTATGGATATTTTCTAGCCATAAAAGTGGAAGGAAGGGACACGGACAATCAATTTTCATGACCAAGTATTGTTAAAAAAACATGAACTATCATATAATGGTTAAGGTGTGCTCTGGAAAATTTTATATGACAGCCTACAATAGATGTTAGACCTTGGATATACCATTAGCAGGTGCTATATCTATTTTAATGCTCATAATGAAATCTGACTTCAGCCCTGATCCAGTCAGGATTATTCAATGTCTGGGTTTTCCTCAAAGCCATTCATCATTCTGACTTGGAAATACATCATTGATCCTTCTTCACTGTTGGAGTAAAATCCTGGAACTCCTTACCCATGGGAGTGTCTTCACTGTAATGCTGCAGCAATTCAAGGAAACAGCTAACCATCACGTCCTCAAGGGCATTTAGCAATGGGCAATAAATGTTGGCTTTCCCAATGATGTTTACATCTGATGAATTAATTTTTTTAAAAGCTAAAAGACCTCCTAACTCATGGTTGTTAATGGGACTGCTGGAGATTACAATAAAGAAAAGCTTTGCATTGCTTCGCAGTGTGGGATTTTCATGTGTATGGACTGAATTAATGTAGCCCATGGGAACAGGCTGGGAGGCCAATGAAATTGTGGGGAAAATCTCATAGGGCCTGAATGATCTGGGCTATAGAGAGAAATCTGGGAGATCCTCACAAGAAGTCGAGCGAGATTCATCTCAAAGAGTTGCATTTTCCGACAGCGTTCTGGATATTGAGATGAGATTCTTAGTAGGTAGTGCTAAGACGGTTCTTAAGAGGGATTATTGCTTGTTATCCCAGCTTCAAGTTTCATTTCAATTATAGACAACTTGCTATCACACCATTGGACAGACAGAAAGTAGATGCTGAGAATTCCTGACATGAACGTCAGAGCAGGTACCTGATGACAATAGCTCGTCAATTGCCGGGGTTGGGGTGTGGGAATTGGGTGGGTAAGGGTGAGCAAGAAAGATGGTGCAGGCAAGAATGAGAGTGGTAGATCTTTGGTGAAAGGTGGGTGCAGTAGCAGAGGTAGAATGTCAAGTAGCAGAGAGAAGATGGTAGCACTTACTCGAGCAGAGTGGAGAACATCATTGACATTCTTCCTTCAGAGAGACTGGACCTGGATTGTTTAGAATTACATTCACTGGAGTTCAGAAGAATAAGGGAGAGGTGAGAGGTTCTCATAGAAAACTATAAAATTCTAACAGGACTAGACAGGATAAATGTAGCCCAACCAAAGTTTTGTACAGTTCAAACATAACCACTGTGCTCTTATATTTTCTACGCGACATTTTTGGATGGGTTATGACATACCTCAGGAGTAAGTAGGTTTTGAACCTGGGCCTTCTGGCTCAGAGATAAGGATGCTACCATGGCACCACAGGAACCCTCAAATGGAGATGGAAGACCTGACTATTTTTCAATTGATCTGTTCAGACATGTTATGACACATTTCTTGAACTCAGACCTTCTGACTCAAAGGTAAAGACACTACCATTGTGCCACAAGTCGCTCCACCACTTTGCTCTTATAATCAATGCCATAAATAATAAATTTAAATGTCCCATATGCCTTCTTAATTACCCTATTAACCTGTCCTGCTGTTTTCAGGGATTTGTGGACAAGCACCCCAAGATCTTTCTGTTCCTTTTAGCTTCCTTGCATCCTGCCATTCATTGAGTACTGATGTCATGGCAACTTACAGTCCTTCCAAGACCATGCAAAGCGTACACTTGTGCAATACCAATGTATTATACAGTCGCAATGCCCATTTGTAGAACGACTCTAAAAAATTTCAGAAAATTGAGGATTCTGGGTTTGGCGCTGGGAATCCCAGCATCAGATCCCACCCATCATTTTGAAATGACTTTGGAGTAATTTGACTCTGAGAATGCTGTCTGTGCTCAGCCACAGTAGATTTGCAGTCACAATTAGACAGTCTGTTCAGATTAAGAAGAGAAAAAAAAATGAACCTACAGAAAGAGAAATAAAACCTGTAGTTTTTAGTCATAAGTGCTGTTGTAAATCATCACTGAATACCATAAGTACTGCAGGTAGGGGTGACAGATCACTGGAATAGCAGGCCATCTTGATGTGGACTGAGAATTCTGCTGAATAGGTGAACCTGATTTTAACATGACACCTTTTAGTGTGCTGTGATAATGGGACTTACAAGCAGTTTGTCTGGCTGCTGTTGCTTTGAGAAAGAAATATTGAATATCTAACGTATCATTCATAATAGAAAAGGTCTTCAAGAAATTGAGTCATAAGGCAGCTTTCTCTTGGACAAGAGGAGAATCATTATAAATAAAATGAGTGGAAGGACGTGATAGAAACAAGGTACTACAAGGTATACATTGTATACATTGAACTGGTGTAAGTGTACAGTCTAAAATAAGATTATAGTATTCTTTATACTATGCAATGATTGCAGTATGCTGCACTGCAGTTTGGAGATTGCTCTGTAGAGTATAGTTATATATTGATATTAGGATTGATAATGATTAAAACAGTGTAGATATAATTAGTGTTTGTACTTTTTCAGAGACTATTGAAGAACAATGTTTGTACTGAAGATCATTTATTATATGACTGCATTCAGCAAACTACTATATAAAATGTTTGAAGAATTATTATATGTCCCATCTATTAGTGTGGTTTTAAAAATATGCCTGTTACTTTCAGAATCAGGTATTAATCTTTTTACATAAATATAACAAAAATATGATAGTATTTTATGAAGATTATGTAATTAGACTGTGCACATTTTTTCTTAAAGATGCTAAAATGGCTTCCACAATTGTTATATGTTTCAATTTCTCCATCATTTAAATCCTTCCTAGGTCGTATGCTAGACACGGCTACTTAGGCATACATCTCCCAGGCTGCTGCCAAGTATTAGCCTTTATTAACTGTCAGCATATGGGAGAAAAAGAAATGTTGCATTCCTTCCATTTTCTCTCCTGACTGGGAGATTCTGCGTGTTTATTTAAAGCTGTGTTACCTTCTCCTAAAGTGTACATTCACTTTATCCACAATTCTTCTCAAACAGAACTCGCCACATTTGCAGACTTCTGTATCTGTGGAAACACAATTGGCAAACTGCTTTCTATGCTCCTGCCAACTAGATACCATGATATTTATGTTAGAGGTCCACTGGAGACTCCTTAACCGATTTATTTCCAATGCATTGTTCTGCGTGTTCATCTCCTTGAAACAATTTCTAGCCTGTGTTCACTAAAGCCCTGCAGTAGGAATGAAAAATTAACATTTCTGAGGAGTAGGGGATCAAAACTGTGCTGTAATGCTTTGTAGCAGTGTGCGCTGACAATTGAATGCCCTATGCCACCATGCTGTCTGTAATCAACTGTTTGTTGATTATTATTCAATACATTTTCAGTGATAATGTAGTTAATCCTGCAGTGCAGGCATGCTCACACATCAGCAACATCAAATGCACTTGCCTATGGCTTTCAGTATGACAGCTAGTGCTGGTAAACATATAACTGAAAACAGAATTAAACAGATTGTAGTCTAGATGATTGTAGTAAACTGCTTGGGTATTTCTCGGAGTTCATGGCACTATTTGAATCATTTATTGATAATGAGATGGTAAGAAATATTTTTCAATTCAATGTTGCCTGTTTTTATATGACAAAAAATATGTTGAACTAATCTCTATGTCTGATAATAACTCTCATCTTCAATGGTAGTCATCCAATTCCAGTACAGCAGAGTTCACTGCCAAGTCACATAATGGTTTAAAAGGACTTTTATCCCTTCCTATTCCAATAACTGAATATATTAACACATAAATTCCTGTCAGAAAGGAGAAAACATTATGTTTATATGATAGCTTGCACTCAGAATACCTCACACCATTTTTGCAACCTTTTTTTTATTTTTACTGCAATCTTATATTAATGTAGCTTGTATAATATGGAAGAAATCCAAGAAATCAGCCCCCCATTTTGACCGCTCTGCTGAAGTTCTCAAATGGTCAGACACAGGAGATATTAGACTTGTTTTATAGATATAGTTTTAAAAGTGTGAATGCTATTTGACTTTTTTTTGGAGGGATGGGGGGAAGGTGGGGTAAGAGTTGGGAGCAGGTGATAGCCTAGTGGTATCATTGCTAGACTATTAATTCAGGGACCCAAGTAATGTTCTGAGACCAGGTTCCAAATCCTACCATTGCAGATGGTGGAATTTGAATTTAATAAAAATCTGGAATTAAGAGTCTAATGATGACCATAAAACTATTAATGATTGTCAAAAAAAATGTCTAGTTCACTTTTTTCTCTCGAATTTAGAAGATTGAGAGATAATCTGATTGAAATCTTCAAGGTATTAACAAGAAAATTTAGGCTAGATAAAAATAAGCCATTTGCACTGGTTGCTCCTAAGAGGCATTGTCTGAAAATTAGGGCTAGACCATTCAGGAGGGACATTAGGAAGCACTTTCACACATAAAAAGAGGCAGAGGTTTGAAACTCTATTCCACAAGCGGCAGTAGATGCCATATCAGTTGTTAATTTTAAATCTGAGAGATCATTTTTTTGTTGAAAAAGAGTATTAAGGGGTATGGGCCAACGTAATGAATAGGGAATTAGGCCACAGAACAGCCATGATCTCATTGAATGCCAGATTCAAGGGGCTGAATGACATACTCCTGTTCCTATGTTCTTAATATCCTTCAGGAAAGGAAACTGCCATCTTTACTTGGTCTGGTCTACATGTGATTCCAGAGCCACAGCAATGTGCTTGACTCTTAACTGTCCTCTGCCAACAATTAAGATTGGGCAATAAATGCTGGCCTAGCCAGCAATACCTGCACCCCATGAATGAATGAAGAAAAAACAAAGAACTTAAAGAGTTGGATATGAATAACTGATAAGGAGAATCATAGGATCCCTACAGTTCAGATAGAGACCATTCAGCCCATCGAGTCTGCACCAACCCTCCGAAGAGCATCCCACCCAGACCCAGCCTCCCACAACCCTGCATTTACCAGGGCTAACCCACCGAGCCTGCACAATCTGAGACACGTTGCAGCAATTTAACATGGACAGTACACCTACCTGCACATTTTTGGACTGCGTGAGGAAACCAGAGCACCTGATGGAAACCCATGCAGATATCACACAGATATCACCCATAGATTGGATTGAACCTAGGTCCTTGGCATTGCGAGGCAATAGTGCTAACCACCGAACGACCATGCCGAATGTTCAGATAGGACTCTTAAACTGTCAATTGAATGAGATTTATCTCCTCCTTAAATTACAGCACTCTAATACTGTGGAATTAAAATAAACAATGGTGGGAACTCACTGAGACAATATTTTCCCGGTCATGGAATACTTTTACTGGGACCTCACTGGTGTTTGGGAAAATTTTCAATCTCCATCCTCAGTGGTTCAGTTTTTAAGTTATTAAAATGATTACATCGATTACACAAAAACGTCATTTGAATATTTGTTCTTGAAACTGCCTAATTCATTAATTATTTCCTTATAAATCACATTACACTGTTTCCTTGCTACCTTTTGTTCAGTGTTCATGTTGTGAACGTGCCCAGTGCATGTTGACATCATTAAAGTTTTGTTTCAGTCACTTTATTGTCTGTTTGTCTTTCAGGTTTCTCCCAGAGTACAGCAATATTTCTTGATGGAATTGAAATTAATATATTAATATATAAACGTATTAGTATCAATTGGCACTGAAATCATGATGAGTAAAATAATCTAGTTTCCAGTGATTTAGCTGCTAGCAGAGCAAAGATTTCGGTTGGATTATCCAAGGTCTGCATTTCAAAGTGTCTCCTTGGGGAATTGGACGCACATTAAGGGATGGGCAATAAATGCTGACCTAGCCAGCAAAGTCCATATCCTGTGAAAGAACTTTTTTTTAAAATGCCATTAGTTTTGACTGTTGATTCTAGCAGACTTTGACACGTTCAACACATCAGCACAACCCCCTCTTAAGTGGGTGCAACAATTATGAACACCTTTCTTGGCCTCTGGTTGTTCCAGAGGACTTGGCAGGTAAATAATTTTAACTGAAAAAGGATGTATTTTGTCACACTTTTTCATCTTGCACTCATCAAGACAAATATACCAATTTTAAAAACAATGATTTTTTTTGTACAGTATGAGAAGAGCATATTAATTAGTTAACAAGTGGACCCTAAGTGGTATAGCTATTGCCATGGAGAATAAACCAGCTAAATGATACAGATAGTTAACTGTTAGGCTTTGTTTAAATTTAATCCAGGGAATTTTGTTAGATAATCCTGAATGTGCCATGAATTAGCAACTAATTTAAGATTGTCAACTAGGCTTATAGCATGGTGCACATGCGCAAACTGGACAATACATATGGTAATACATATGGCCCTGTTCTGTCCAGACAGGTAGAACACATATACATATTATGCTTGCTTCAATTTAACAAAATACTGTAGATTCTAGTCATTCTCTGGGTCTTAATTCAGGTCAAAGACTTAAACAATCAGAATCAATTTGGTTGTTGAAATTTAAACAAAACCAGTCAATTAACTGTCAGTCATCATTTAACTGGTGTATTCTCCATGGCAATTCTTTATTCATCTGAATGTAATTGTCAACCAATCAATGCCAATATATGCTGTTCTTATATAGTATGGTTTCCTTTGTCACGTACATTGGTATTTCTTACAAAGGTCCTGATGTGTCCAAGTTGAAAAACTTCAACAAAATTTAATTTATGCACTACCAAACCACTATTTGGATAATGGAATACTTTTGGCACATGGTTACCACGCTAATGTAAGGAAACATGGGAAGCATTTTATACATCAAACTTTCACAAACAACAGAAATAGAGTACCAATTAAATTGCTTTAATTATGTTCGTTGAGACAACAGGGACTTCAGCAACAGAAGCCTTCCCATCACCAATTGAGACTCATAAGTAGTCAATTAATGAATTTGTAAGGGCCTATTATGCTATTGCTGTGGTTAAAAGTTTGGCACACATTCATTGAGGGGAAGGTAGATGCAGAAAAAGACAGTGACAAGATTAAAATGTGCACCAGGCAGATAGTAAGGGCCAGGATGCTGATATATATCAGGAAGGTGGGCAGCAGAGTTGGGGATAGAGAAGTAAGACTCAATTTTAGACAACAATTTTCAAGTAGTTGGGAGTTATTGGTTAGAAGAGTCTAGTGAGGAAAACATTGGAATAATCAAGAATGTGATGAGAATTGTCTGATTAATATTCATTTTGGTGGAAGGACTTTCAGTGAATGGATTGAATGTAAAGCAATTGAAATATGATGATGCTGTTCCTCCTCACCAAGCTTGTGACTATTTTCACTTCTTATTAAAATTATGTTAAAACTAAAATGAATGACAATGTTTATGTTTTGTCTTTAATGTAATGAAACATTCCATGGTGCTTCAAATAAGCATAAAGTATGACACTGAGACAAATAAGGGGATATCAGATCTCAATGAAGTACCAGAATCTCCAGTCTAGACTACAAGCAAGTTAAAAAGACTTCTTGGGTTTTAAAATTGAACATCACTCTTGAAATGCTAGACAAAGAAAAGTAAGGAGTTTTGGAACTTGAACGGAACTGGAGGATTTTAATGAAAAGAATGAGGAATGACACATTTGCAGCTTAGAAAGAAGCAAATTAGAAATTTCAGTGGTGTGTTAACTAAAAATAGCATTAACAAAATATAAATGGACAACTAGGGTCACTCAGTGAGCTGTTAAAGGCCAGAGTTCAAAGAAGAGTTGGATAAAGTTAGTGGAGGCAGGTACTTACACAACATTTAAGATTCATCTAGATGAGCATTTTAAATGCCAGGGCATAGTAGACTATGGACCAAGTGCAGGTAAATGAGATTACTGTAGTTAAGTGTTTGTTGGCCAGCATAGACATGGTGGGCTGAAGGGCCTGTTTTTATGCTGTATAATTCTACGACTCCATGAGAGTTTACAGTTGAATGAGATAGCAAGGTTTTGCACAATGTGCTTCAGTCTTAGCAAGGAGCCAGTTATAATGAGTGAAGTTTGACTGAGGGGTTCAAAATGATTACTAATGTCTTGTTGACATTTAATTGGAAAAAGTCATAACACATCCTTGACTGGATATTGAACAGGCAGTTCACAAGGTTGCACTATGTTCAACAATGTCTAACATGAAGGTTGTGGAAATTAGTGCAGAGTTAGGCCTAGATATATATCAAAAAGCACATGGAGGCTTATCCTCTACATACAGATACTGTAATCAAGGAGAGTACGCAGACTAGAAACAGGAAAGACATGGTTAAATTTTGGTATTATTTATGCAAAACTATTTTAAATTGCACAATATTAAAAGCAGAGTTTTTAAATAATAGTTTTGTCAGCAATGCTTCTTAAATGGATTGAATTATTTTACCATACCTTGTGCACCCATTTAATTGCAAATCCTTTTCAAAGATTGAGGAACATTAACATTATGTTAGGAGACAAATTCAAGGACAACAAATCATTCCAGTCTTTGTGTA
The DNA here is from genome assembly GCF_021869965.1 of Rhincodon typus. NCBI lineage: Eukaryota > Metazoa > Chordata > Chondrichthyes > Orectolobiformes > Rhincodontidae > Rhincodon > Rhincodon typus. Next base: position 52,616,244 of record NC_063336.1, read on the forward strand.
AGATGATTTGTGGACATGAAATGGAAGAAATTGTAATTTGAAAGACCTAAGGACAAGTATCAAACATTGTGCTTAGTGCACTGGGTTGCTTTGGTACCTGAAAAAAGACTGGCATTTATATGACCTGTTTCACAGCCACTGAATGCTTTACAGCATCTGGTTCTTTGATTTGATGGTCCATGCTAAGAAATGGACAGCGATCCTCTTGGCAGGAGAGCAGTAATGTGATATTGTGTTCTGTACTGGCTGTAAAATCTTGTTAATATATTGTCAAGAGGATTCCTAATTTCCTGGCAATGCCCTGAAATGGTTGAAACTGAAGAGAAGATTGAAATAGCCTGGAATGGGGACCTGACTAATTTGTTTCTGTAATCGTGGTAAAATAATATGCGCAAAGATCTTTTGACTATGTAGTTTGCACCTCTTTATTTAAATGAGTAGAATCCTACCATTCATGTGTTTTTGTGCAGTATTGTCTTGTTTTAATTATGTTATACTGCACTTGTTGATCAGAACCTTATCCTTTGCAGTAGCTCTACAATTCGCATCAGTCTAATGTAATTTCCATCCAGGAATATGCCAGATGGTGTGTATACCTAATTCATATTGAACCATGAATCTGCAGTTTGTACTCTTAGCAAGTACACACTTATTTCCCTCATGTAATCTCTGTGTCTTGCTTATATTACAGAATTATTTTTAACTAGGGACACTTCAATGGTGTGTTATAGCTTACAGCACTATGGAGTCTGTCTTTCATATTAAGAGACAGATATGATGCCATTGTACACAATTTCATCATTTAAATGTACCATTTCACAACTTGGAGTACTGGCCAACAAATTTTCCAAATATTAACCATTTATATTATTCCTGAAGCACTGTTGTCTAAATGCTCCATGGAAAACAATTTCATTGGTGAACTTGGATATCTCTAGAGGTAGTCATGCCAATTTAATTATTGAAGTCAGTACTGCCCCATGTGGAACTATTGACTGCATACAACACTCATTTCCTGCACCTTGCTATTTCATCCTGCGGCTACTTTACACTCCAATGTTCAAGCATCTGATACAGAGGCTTGATTTATGTCTTGTAGTTGCATTGCAGTTCTTGCAAGATCAAGCAATGGTTAATCCAACTTGTGTGTTTGATAGCATTAGGTCACAGCATGAAGCCTGGCAGAGTGTGGGCTGTCAGATTCATGGTGTCACTCTGCAAGTGGCATTTTATATTTTGGCACAAGCTTTACCGTAGAAACTAGGTTATGTTTTCAGCTTTCCAGATGTGTGGTGGGCTGTTACAAATAACAATATAATAATAGTCAATATGTATTAAATTAGACAATGCATTTTAACCTGAAGCATTGAAATCTACTTCTGAGTACAGTGAATGCACTTAGTTAATGATGAAGAATATGGTTTGGATTTAAGACGTGTTTTTTCTTTGTCATTCATTCACAGGGTTAGGCTGTTGCAGGCACCATCAGCATTTATTGCTCATCCTTAGATGCAATTGAGATGGTGGTACTGAGCTGCCTTTTTGTCAGCTGAGTGGCTTGCTAGTCATTTTAGAGTTCACAGTTTAGAGACAGCCATATTTCTAAGGGTCTGATTAAATATAGATCAGACCAGTTAATTATGGCAAGTTTCCCTCTGTAAAGGGCATCAGTGAAACATTTATTTCAACTGACAGTCCCATCATTACAGGATCACTCTTACTGATATCAGCTCTTTAATTCCAAATGCATTTAACTAACTGAATTTAAATTCCTAATGTGTCATAGTGAAATTTGAACTCGGATCTTGAGCCCAGGTTTCTGGATTGTTAATTCAAGAAACATAACCACTTTGCTACTTTGCCCCTACTCTGAGACAACAAAGCTAAAATTTCTCAAATACAAAATAAAAATATTTTTCATTACTTTTGAAAAAAAGCAATCAGAGGTGATGAAAGAGCTGGAGAAGGTGGTGAATAAATACAGATTACATACTGCTTACATCAGTGGTCTAACACAGTTTAATAAACTTGGATGGCAAAAACTCACTGAAATAAGGCTAAACTCTGCCTGAGTGGAGATTTAGGTTGAGTGAGTTTGAAGGGCGTGAGTGAGATTAATAATTTATTAAATTGCGTTGGGTCTGTGACAAACACTTGAAATTCAGTGCAACTAGCTCTGAATGTGTTTCTCAAACTGTTGTAAATTACATGCAGAATGAGCTCCTATGTATTGCTCTTGCTTTTAATTTTAGAAGGGTTAACTAACACTGCTTTATCTGCAGAAGCCTGGAGACTCCCTTTCATCTGGGAGGTGATTGACAGCTAAGCGTTTGAGGTGCAAATGAACGTTGTAAACTGCCAGCACTTCAGCAGTCCAGGCCAGGTGTTTAATGTCATTGGACTTCAAAAAGGCTCATTTCAGTACAATAGTTAGTTTCTGTAATATTCTGGGCAATTTCAAAGGAATATTAAGAAGGATTATTTCCTTGTCATGTGTCCAAGTAATACATTCCTGATCTTCCATTCTGACAACCAAAAATAGTTGATTTTAAGTAGGAAAGTGAATTAAATTCTCCAGTTAATTTGCAATGTATGGAAATATAGATGTTTTTGGCGCAGAGTGAGGCCATTCAGCCCACTGTGTCTACATTGATTCTGCACTAAATTAAACCAAAACTAATGCCACTGCCCTGCTACACTTCCTGTTTTTACTTGGGCTTCCTCTGCTTATTCAAATTGTCATGGTCACTCCCCCAATTTTCCTTTGTACCAAAACACTTCATGTGCTCAACCTTTTATGTCAAGAAACTGCTCCTATTCTCTCAAGTGTCTCTGCACCAATTTTATATTGATGACCCAGTCATCACAATCTCTAATCACACAAAGTTGTCATAATTCATGGTTTGAAACTCTCCATTAAATATGCTTTTAGTTTACTCTGCTCAAGAGAAGATCTTGCATGAATTAGCGGCATGATGACTAAGTGGTTAGTGCTGCTGCCTCACAGTGGCAGGGATGTGGGTTCAATTCCAGCCTCAGGTGACTCCCTGTGTGGAGAATTTTCTGTTTGCGCATTCTCCCCATGTCAGTGTGGGTTTCCTCCCACAGTCCAAAGATGTGTAGGTTTGGTGAATTGGCCATATTAAATTACACATAGTGCCCAGGGATGTGCAGGCTAGGTGATTAGCCATGGGAAATGCAGGATTATAGGGTAGAGGGGTAGTTTGCGTGGGGTGCTCTTCAGCGAGTTGGTGTGAACTCAATGGACTGAATGGCTGCTATAATTTATTCTTGTACTTTGTGCTCCTATTTAGAAAGACAAAATATTGATCTTATCCTTTATGTTTTTCTCATAGTGCACAAGTACTTTCAGGAACCTGGGCCCATCGTAAGAAAGAACTTGCAGGATGATTAAATGTTTTAAACCCCACAGGGGAATGCTAAAAAGACTGCACAACATCACAGGAGTGTTAAACAATTGTGGAAATTCTGAGTGAGCAATGGGCTATTAAAATTGATCCTCCTTCGGTCTGTATATATTTTAAAATGTCTTGGGTCAATAATCCAATGTAGCTATGGAAAACAGGCAACGAAACATCGAATATGGTGGATAGGGAATCCCTGCTCACTAACTACAAAACCTGTCATATTGATAAAGGACTTATGCCTGACAGAAGATTTTGTCCCTTTGTATATGCAGATAGGAGGCATAATGCTTGTTTGAGGCCTCTACCCAAAACTGGGCTGCTCTGAAAATGAACAGTAATGTACAAACATGGTGTACAAACACTTAACCAACTGCCTTTGGCCAGCACCAAAAAGGTAAATTATTGTAAAAGTACAACACAAAGTGCAACCAAGAGGAGTGGATTGCACTGCAGTGTTAAAGATAAATGGTCAGCTGTGAATTGATCCTCTCCTTTGGACACACTGATCTTCTGATCAGTTCCCCTAACAAAAACCTACCTGGGAAGCATAGATGGTGCAGGTTGTTAAAACATACGTCCCTTTCACTTATTCCACTTTCTGTATCTGATTTGGCGTTGATTTTACCTCTCCAATTCATCTTTCTTTGCAGTACTTGCTGTCTTTTAGTTCTAATCCATCAATCTCAACAGGTTGCACCATACAATCAGGCCCCAGTTACCCTATTTCCTTAATAGTAACACTGTCAGCTTGCACACGCAGCAACACTGGGGGCAAAACATTGCTATGCTGAAGGTTCCAGCGACAAGTCTATATAATGAACGATGGTGTTAGAAACTCTGCTACAGCAAATTCTGGCCCATTATGAACTGAATTTGGATTATGCAGTGTGCATATTTGTGTAATTCATTTAATTTCCCAAAGCACATCATTACTTTTCAGTCAGCTTGCTTTTGGATGGTTTACAGGTTCACAGTAAGAAGATTTCCTCTACTTCAAATAATTTTGGAGAAACAAGGGCAAATCTCAAAAGCTGTATTGAAGTAAAACATTCATTTTTTTTAAAAAACAGAGATGTTTCATTTTGTGCATGTGTGTGTAATGGGGAAAAGAGTATTATTATGGTTTCTGCTTGCACTTATACATATATAGAGTCATAGAGATATACAGCACGGAACAGACCCCTTGGTCTAACTCATCCGGGCCGACCAGATATCCTAAATAAATCTAATCTCATTTGCCAGAATTTGGCCCATATCTTTATAAACCCTTCCTATTTATATACCCATCCAGATGCCTTTTAAATGTTGTGATTGTATCAGTCTCCACCGCTTCCTCCAGCAGCTGGTTCCATACACACACCGCCCTCTGCATGAAAAATTTACCCTTTTGGTCCCTTTTAAATCTTTCCCCTCTCATCTTAAACTTATGGCCTCTAGCTTTGGACACCCCACCCCGTATGGTAGAACGCTGCAAGAAAATGCCAAACTATACAAAATTATATGTAAAAAATTGTAATTTTAAATTATGCCCTGCTAAATAAAATCAACACTGTGCCTCATTTTACTAATGACAGTGAATTGAAAAAAAATGTGTAAACGTATCAAGAGCATTTCAAATAACAGTAAAAATGGTTTTTAAGGAGGTCAAATTATTCCTCTTGTATTCAAAGTCACTATTTGAATCTACATGTTGAGAGCTTTCTTTTGTCATGTCAAATAAAAAAGAACTAATGTGCTGATCTTCTGATTTACTTGATTATTATCCCAAATAAAGAGGAATATTCTTAACTTGCTGCTGTCTTAAGACTCAAATAGCTGTGAACAGTTGCAATCAATTTTAAAAGAGCTTTAGTAATTGAGAGAGAGATATAAATATGTCTGTACAATGGATGTGTGTTGCCATAATAATGCTGCAGCACCAGCAAGGACACCATATTATCAGGATGGGAGACCTGTTCAGTTTATATTCTGACCCATCACATGCTATTGCAAATCCCCCTTCCCCTCCTTCAGCCTCCTCGAGACCACCCCAAAACCCCAAACCTGAACCTTGCCTAATATTCACCATTCCCCCTGACCTCGAACTCTGAGGCCGAATGGTCTGTCCTGTGTAAAGGGCTCACGTTCGTGCCCCTCCAGCCCCACCTCAACGAATTCCATGCCCACTACAATGTGGAACTCTTCTTCCACAGTCTCCACCTCCTTCTTCGAAAAAGACTCCCAACTAACCCTCCAGGGACCCCTTCTCCCACCTCCAACCTTCTTCCTCTTCTTGGAGGCACCCTGACAGCTTCTTACCTGCCATGGACCTCTTCATTGCTAACTGCCAATGCGGCATTGTCCGCCTCGATTTCTCCAAACCCCTCACCTACTCCAACCTGTCCTGCTCCGAACATACAGCACTCCACTCTCTTCGCACCAATCCCTGTTTCATCATCAAACCAGCTGACAAAAACGGGACGGTGGTAGTCTACAGGGCGGACCTGTATGTCACAGAGACTGAACGCCAACTCTCCGACACCACGTCCTACCTCCCCCTTCTTCACAATCCCACCATGGCCCATCAAGCCCCATCTCCTACACTGTTCCATGATCTCATCACTTCCAGTGACACCCACCCTCCACCGCCTCCAGCCTTTTAGTCCCCCAGCCCCACACTGCCTGGTTCCACCTGCTCCCCAAGATCCAGCCCAACCACCCAGGATGACCTATCATCTCCATATTCTCCTGCCCCAGCGAACTCATCTCTTCCTACCTTGACTCCATTCTCTCCCCCTTGGTCCAGGCACTCCCCACCTCCATCTGGGACACAAACCACCCCCTCCACCCCTTTGAAAACTTCCAGTTCCCTGGCCCCCAGTGCTTTAGCTTTACAATGGAGATTCAATCCCTATATACATCCATACCCCACTAGGATGGCCAACAGACCGTCAGTTTTTTCCTCTCCAACTGACTCCTCCTGTCCCACCCCCACTACTAATACCCTCCTCTGCCTTGCTGAACTAGTCCTCACCCTCAAGAATTTTTCCTTCAATTCTTTCCACTTTCTCCAAATCCAGGGGGTTGCCATGGGCACTCGCATGGGCCCCAGCTACCCTTGCCTGTTTGTTCGCCGTTACATCAATGACTGCATCGGTGTTGCATCCTGCACCCAGGCTGAACTGGAGCAGTTCATCAACTTCACTAACAACTTCCACCCTGCCCTCAAATTCACTTGGTCTATCTCAGACACCTCCTCCCTCTTCTTGACCTCTCTGTTTCCATTTCTGGCGACAGTTTACGGACCGAAATTTACTAGAAACCCACAGACTCCCATAGTTACCTATACTACACCTCCTCCCACCCGGTATCCTGCAAAAACTCCATCCTGTTTCCCAAATTCCTCTGTCGCATCGTTCCCTTCACCACTCCTTAGTTCACGCCACATTCCCCACCAACCACTTCAACCTGCCCAGTGTATTCCCCTGTAACTGTAAAAGATGCAACACCTACCCACACAACACCTCCCTCACCTCCATTCAAGGCCCTAAACATCCCTTCTGAGTGAGACAGAGCTTCACCTGCGTATCTCCTCCAACCTAATCTACTGTTTCCAGTGCTCCCGATGTAGTCTTCTCTGCATCAGTGAGACCAAACATATACTAGGTGATTGTTTCGCCGAGTATCTCCGCCTGGCCCGTAACAGCCAATCTAACCTCCTGGTCACCACCCGTTTCAACTCGTCATCCCACACACCCTCTGACATGTCCAACCTCATCCTCCTCCAGAGTCGCAGCAACTCGCAATGCAAATTTGAAGAACAACAGCCCAGAGCACTCAATATTGAGTTCTCCAATTTAAAATAACCTTGCCACCCATCGGCCAACTCCATTTGCAGCCCCACCTCCTCCCTTCCATTCCATCTCCTGACCCTCCCTTCCAGCCACTAACCAGATTCAGTCCTCCCATCAACCAATCAGGTCATACCTACTACCCGTGTCCACCTATCACCACCATTCCATCTCCACCGCTCCCCCCCTCTATCTGCAGCTCCCCCTACTCCCCCCACATCCAGTCCTGAAGAAGGCCGCTACCCAAAACGTTGACTGTTCCTTTCCTCCAGATGCTGCCTGGCTTCCTGTGTTCTTCCAGCCTCCTGTTCGTCTACCTTGGATTCCAGCTTCTGCAGTTTTTGTTTGTCTCTACATTCTGACCATGTGATTCAAAATCCAGGTAGTACTGAGAATGTATGTACGTATTTTATGGTAAGGTCAACAACAGCCCCTCTCCACCCTCCAATTCTGGCAGTGTAAATAGGGGTCAGAATACTTTAGAAACAGGAGAATTTTTGATATTCTTCATGCCTCTACTAGCTTTATCACCACTGACACCTGCCAAGAACACAAAGGAGTTTTATGTTATAAATGGGCAGTTGACCAGTAATCTTGGGTGTAGAAGTTAATGTTTCAAATCCAGTGTAACTCTTGTTTGGCCCTGGTGAAGCAGGCTGTGCAATGGTTGGGGGACTATGAGGTGGGAACCTGAGGAGGGGAACACTCCAGAGGAGATAAGGTCAGTGACAGTTCCGAAGTAGAGTCACTGGACTCAAAATGTTAACTCTGTTTCGCTCCCCACAGATGCTCTCAAATTGCTGTTTTTATCTCTTTACTGTAATCCTCTGCTGTCAGCCAATTTTAGATCCAAAGTGCCACTTTGCCTTGGACCCTGTGAACTCTTATTTTCTTGACCAGTCGGCCATGAGGGAAAAAGCCTTGCCAAGTCCATGCAGGCTACATCAATTTCTTTTTTCTTGAATCACTTGTGAGATGTGGGCGTCACTGGCTAGCCAGCATTTATTGTCCATCCCTAGCTGCCCTTGATCTGAATGCCTTGCTAGGCCATTTGGAGGGCAGCTGAGAGTCAACCACATTGCTGTGGCTCTGGAGTTGCATGTAGACCAGCACAGGCGAGGATGGCAGATTTCCTTCCTTGAAGGACATTTGTGAGCCATATTTGTTTTTTCTAACAATTGGCAATGGTTTCACAGTCATGAGTTATTCTTAATTCCAAATTTTAAAAAAAATATTGAATGCAAATTATATTATCTGCCATTGCCAAATTCTAATGCAGATTCCCTAAAACATTAGCTAAGTCTCTGGATTAAAAGCCTAGCAATAATACCACTCAGGACATTGCCTTTTAAAATTCATTCCCCTCACCAGCATTCCTGGTTACCTCACCAAAAGTCTGATAAAAATTTGTCAAACACGAACTTCAGTGAACAAATCCACCCCTTGTTAATCTGTGTCCCTCCAAGTGTCGATATATTCTGTCCCTCAGAATTCTTCATACTAACCTGTCCACCACTGAGGATACATTGACTGGCCTGTAACTTTCTTGTCTGTCACTCCTTGCCTTTTGTAAATAATGGAATAACATTAACTTTTCTCCAGTTCTCTGGCACCTCACCAGCAGCCAGAGAGGGTTTGAAAGTTACAGCCAGGACCCTTGATATCTTCTTTCTTTCTTCCCTCAACAGCCTGGGATACATTTCATCCCAGCCTGTAGATTTATCCATTCTTAAAGCTGCCAAACCTATTTGTACATCTTCTCTGTCTCTGTTAATTTCATCCAATATTTCACATACCTCCATCTTGATGTCATTACCTGTATCTATCTTTCCTGTTGTGAAGACTCGAGCAAAGTATTCATGAAGACTGTTCCCATGTATTCCAAGTCCACACAAATTAGCTTTAAGATCTCTAATGGGCCCAACTCTTTTCCTGGTTATTCTCTTGCTCTTTGTATATATTTGATAAACTCCTTTGGATTTTCCTTTATTCTACCTACCAATGCTTTCTTGTGCACTTTCTTTGCTTTCCTAACTTCCTTTTTAAGCTCCCCTCTGCACTTCTTATACTCCTTGAGGGTCTCTATTGTATTGGACTCTTGGTATCTGCTACAAACTTCTCTTTTTTATCTTAGTCCTAATCTGTGTGCCCTTTGACATCTAGGGTTCTCCAGTCTATGTCCGAGCTTTTATCTTCATAGGAACATATATAACTTATACACTTGCTATTTCCTCCTTCAATGCCTCCAACTTCTCTGACACAGCTTTATCTACAAATGGCTGGTCTCAGTCCACTTGAGCCAAATCGTATCTTAGTAAAATTAGCCCTTCTCCAGCTTAGAAACTTTACTCCTTATCTTTTTCTATAACTATCTGAAATCTAACTGAATCATGGCCGCTATCTCCAAAATTCTCCATTGTTGATGTACTTAACACCCATCTGCACTCATTTCTGAATATCAAGCCCAGAGCTGTCTGCACCCTTTCTACATACTAAAAATGATCTTCTGATACATACAATTTAAGAATTTTGTTCCCTCCCTACCTTGTACACCAAAACTATTGCAGTAGACATCAGGGTATTTAAAATCCTTTCATATTACTGCCCTATTATCCTTACATTTCTGAAATTTGGTTACATATTTGATTCTATATCTCTCCATGACTGTTTGGGGGTGATATTACACAGACTTTTGTGATTTTTTTAACTTCCATCCATGTAATTAATTTGACAACCCTTCCAAGATATCATTCCTTCACACCGGTGTAATTGATTCCTTGATTAACATTGTGACCCTTCCTCCTCTAAAGCCCTTTCTATCTTATCTGAATACTGTGTAAGCAGGAATGTTGAACTTCCAATCCGGCCTTTCTTTCAGTCATGTATCTGTTATAGAAATAATATCATACGATAATATCAGCTCATATCTTATTCCTCAAACTCCTTGCATCACAAACTATTCCATTTAGCCTTACTAAACTCGTATCTTTCTTACCTAGCTTATGTTTTCTCTGCCCTTTAGGCTTATTCACATTTTAGCTTCCCATTTCCATCTCAGTTTCTCTCCCTTCTGAACTACTTGTCCGTTCCCATTCCCCTACCAATCTAGTTTAAATCCTATCCAACAGCATTAGCAAACTACCCTATGAATGTGCTGGTCCCATTCTTGTTTATATGTAACCTCTCCAACTTGTAAAGGTCCCTGAAATAAACACAGAGAATTCTAGAGAAGTTCAGCGGGTCTGGCGGCATCTGTGGAGAGAGAAACAGTGTTAACATCTCAAGTCCGATCTGACTCTTGTTTAGAGCTGAAAGATGTCGGAAAATGTTTATTTTTATACTTTTGACAAGGTGAAGAAGCAGCAAGAGGGACAATTGTGTCAAGGCCCAGTGCAAATGACACAGGGGTTTATAATGATGGTGAGAAAGAAAACAAGGTGTAAATTTGATGTAAACTAAGGTATGAAATGGCAGAATGAGGTCTAACTTCAACCTTGTTACCAAATCTGCCACATCTCAGACGTGGTATCACCAGGACCACGTACAGCTGCAGTAAGACTTCCCTGCCCCTAAACTCAAACCCTCTTCTGATAAAAGCCAAAGAACTATTTGTCTGCCTCACTGATGATGCACTGGCTTTCAATGATCAGTGTATGACGACACCCCGGTCACTTTGTATGTTAAACTTCCCACTATTTCACCATTTAAACCATACTCTGCAATTCTGTTTTTCCTACTAAAGTAGACAACTTTACATTAATTAATATATTGTGCATCTGCCATATATTAGCCCACTTCCACAGCTTGCCTAAAGCACCCTGAAGCTTTTTACATCCTCCTTACCATTCACAAACCAAAAGCCCTCTTTCTTCTTCTTACCTCACTGTGTTTCCTCATGAAGGAAGATGTTTCCCAATGCTGCCTGGTTGAAACCTTCTACCACAAACATTCCTACCTAGCAACTCACCAGCCTACCATTTTGCAAAATACAGATGTTGGAAATCTGGAACAAAAACAGAAATTGCTGGAGAAACTCCACAGGTCTGGAAGCATCTGTGGGGAGAAAGCAGAATTGATAGTTTGAGTCTCATGACTCTTCTTCAGAATATTCTGGACATCAAATGTTGAGTCAGTTTCCTTCTCCTGATGCTGCCAGACCTGTTGAGTTTCTCCAGCAATTTCTGTTTTTGTTTCAGCCTATCATTTTGGCTGGTTGTCAAGTGGGAATAGGAACAAGAAAATGAATAATGAGATCCTGCTGTTAAATTCAACAGGACTTCCACACTTCCTGGACTTCAAAGGGGTCCACATTCAACACACCTGCTGCTTCCTCTGCCTTCCATTAAATATCAAGGCCTACCAGTTTAGCAGTCTAGCAGTCAGTCAGAAGTGAAGTATTAGTTCAGATGGATTTCCAAGTTCAGGTTAAATTGCAGGTCCACAATAAGGGACCAGATGTATTTCATCCATCAATACTGGTCAAGTTGCTACAAATGCCAACAAAAAATTCAGGCACCTTAGAACTGATTTTGCTATGGTCATGTGACTGTTCCCCCAAATCCATCTCTGCAGTTGAGTTGGGGAACATATTGTACCCTATCTTACATATCTTTCAGCTGCTACTTGTACAAGTGAGGAGGGGTTTGAGCAATCTAGCTTGGTGGAGGGGATATCTGATTATAGGATTTAGAGGTGAGGATTAGCTGCCTCGATATGACTGAGCAGCAATACTTCGGAAGACTCAGGGTTTTGCAGCATCTAGTCATTTATGTTGCCTGCCTCCTGAAAAAGAATTTTGCCAAGTGGATCTATCGACCCCACATTGCTACTTAGTAGAATCACTACAGCCTGAATTTCATCACCTCTGGCTCCTGGCAAGGATCTGCAGAACACATTTGTTGAATTTCACAATATATACCGATAGATTCATCTCATTGATGCTATGCCTACCACAGTTTGGACTCATGAACACTTTTCAACCAATCAGATCAGTTATTGCTTTGCCCATAATACGTGAATTTATTTTATAAAAAAGCAGTGTCCTGTCTGCTATGGTGTTTTGTGCTGTGATTTAAAGTGACTGACAGCACTGGCTGTTTGAAAAATTCCCTATGTTTGGAAGTTGGAAAAAAATATTTTGCACCTTTTCTCCAGTGATTGAGCAACACCCTGATTTGAGCTAAAAATGAGACAACATTCTATTCTGTTAGTTTCAGGCAATGAAACTGGAGGCATTTATAGTGATAGCTTCAAACCAGCAGGTAGTTAATTAATTCAAGTTTGAATGAAATTTTTAAGAGGCTGTAATAGCAGATTATGCTTTGATCTGTTTTCCTGTGTATCTACAAATCAAATAAGCATTTGAAGGCTTTTTTGCACAAAAATAGATTGTTTTCTTTTCCAGAATCAAAGGTAGTATGTTTGAATTTGGGATTTCTTTTTTACATTATTGAAGTTGGCATGGGCAATTTCAATGAGTATTGCCTGGCATGGCAACTTGATGCATGGGGATTGAGTGAAAGGGATGAAGAAGTGAGAAGTTATTTTTGGATGGGATGTTTAAAAGATGTTCAAAGTTGGGCAACTGTGTTGGACAACTGAGGTGAGCCTCCTAAACTGTCCATCTCCATTCCCATACTACTCAGGAATTCAAACTCAAAAATGTGGCTCTCAAAATTCATTGCAAATCCACCTTGTGTGTGAGAAGACATGATTCAAGTTTGCACTTCAGGTGATGCAAAATTGTACAGGTTGAAAACTCTGACTCCAAGAACTAAAACAACCTTTCCCTGTGCTAAGCTTGATTCTAACCAGCAGAGAGAACTCTGATATTCAATGAGTTAACTTTTACTAGGGTTTCTCAATGCTGCTTTTGATAAAATGCTGTTTTGATATTAAAGGCGATCGCTCTCAGTTAGCCTATGTATTTTCTGCATTTGGATTACAGCAACAATGAAGTCTAGAGCTATGAGGTCCAAGCAAAACCTAAACTGAACATCGGCAAGCATGTTATTGGTGATTGAGTGCTGTTTGATAGCACTGTCAGCAACAGCTTGCATCACTTTGGTGGTGATTGAGAGCAGGCTGATCGGCTAGTAATTGGCTGGATTGGATTGAAAGGGTTAAGGCTTTTGTTGCTACCAGTATGACTTCTTAAATTCACTGCGTGAAAGTTCTTATTGAGAATCTGCTTCTGTTTGATAAAGTGATGGATGAATAGCTGTTATCTTTGTCCCAGAAGGATTAAGTAATGTGACCTAGTTAAAACCATGCTTTTCTGATGATTCTGAATGAATTTGTACTGTCAAGTCAGAGGGAAGTAATCTCTACTCTGAGCTAAACACATCAAAGCATTAATCTTCATAATGTCTCTGACAGAAAAATGTTAAAAATTAAATGTCCATTCTGATTAAGTTGTTAATGATATTCTAAAAGAATTATTTAGGCACCAAAATAATAGTAAATGGTAACTCATTACTGACTGATATTAATGACATCATATGGCACTACAAAAATAACCATAAGGAAAATCAGCAGTGAGCAAAATGTGTTTAATTTGGAACCTGAACTTTAATGATGCTGTAATATGCTCCCAGCAGGTTTTTACCCTAGTTTTTGAAACCTTGTCACTGCAAGGTCTGCAGTGTTGCCACTAGATAATTTTCAGTTAGTGTCTTTAAACTGTGAATTTTGATCTCCAATTTGGAATTGTTTACCATGCAAAGCAGTTTATTTTCAGTTTACAATTAAAGACAGTGGATAGATGCCAATTGTAGTGTAAAAGCTTTCTGCAAATTAACTTCTCTTAATGTTAAAAAAAAATTGACCCAGCTTAAACAAGTGTTTGAATTGTCGGTAACTATCTGTATTCAAATTTGCCAATTTCATACAGAGGAATTTTATACAGAAATGTAATGATTATAATGTATCTTTAAACATCAGTCCTTTTTAAACAGGTTATTGTTGCTTTTTGCTCCTTGCTCTTTTGATTCAGCAAATTACATTTCAGTTCAGAGAGCTCAATTATATTAATCATTTGCATCAGTATGAAGTCAATCACAATTACCTCCAACTTAAGTTACTGCTGTTTCCAGTACATTACAGACAATAATTGGCATCTTACAAGTTTTATAAATTGCTGAATTTTTTTCTGTTATTGAATAAAACAAATCCAGCAAAAATAATTAGAAAATCCATGTACAACGAAATTGCTGTGGATATTTCATACAGTTTTATCATATTTTTCTATTTTATTTAAACAGAATTGCAGAACCATTTATACCAGAATTTGATATGAAAATTAATCTGCATACCATACATAGGAGTATACATTCTTTGAAATTATTAATTCTATTTAAAAGATTAATATGATACTTTAACATACTTGATTTTAAAAAAGTGGAAATTGCGACAGAGTTTAAGAAAGAGACAAAAATCAAGGGAGCTTTAAGGATTGTGACTGAAAGCTTGGTCATGGAGATGTGTTTTAAGTGAGGCTGTAAAAATGGGTGAAGACCACACTACCACACAGCAATTGGGATGGGACTCGTGCTGCAAGCATAGCTAGATAGAAAACATCGTAAGGGGCAAGGTATTGAAATTCAGAGGCAAAGTTTCAGTCAAAACATGAAAGCAATCATCTAGATTAAGGATCCTGTTTATGAGTGAATGGACATTTTGAATGAGAATGTGCAGATGGTTATGATCGTAGAATCAGGTATTCAAAGGTGTAATCATCATCATCCCATTCGCTCATTAGAGAGAGGTGACTGGTGGTGCATTTAACCTCAGAGTAACCAGGCTTCAGGTGAGGTGTGAGACTGAGAAGGCAATGGTAACTTCAGCTGGTACAGGATTTGAACCCGCACCGTTGACAGCACTATGGCGGCACAAAGGTGCAAAATGAGCTCACCAACCTCCTAATCAGCTGTTAGAATCTAAATGGACAATGGTGGATTGGTGGAGGCAGCAGGGAATGTAGGGAGCTCAGTAAACAAGGGTAGTAGAGTGGTCAAGATTAGGGAAGTAGGTTTGCATTTATACAATTTTTTCATGACCACAACATTTCCTAAAATGCTTTACAGGCAATGCAATTTGTTTTGACACTTTTATATTGTGTAAAAAATGACTGCTAATTTGCACACAGCAACTCTCAGAAACAGAAATGTGATAATAACCACATAATTTGTTTTTTTTTTCTGTGGTGCTGTTTTAGGAAGAAATATTAGTCACGTTAAAAATCTATGGAAACTATATATACTTGATAATAGGAATTACTACAAAGGCAACAGTTTTAATTCACGCTACAGCGTAAAAGGGCATAAAGACAAGTTGGGATCCCCTTCAAAAACCTAGTGTTCTGTCACTTCTCCAGTAACACCATTCATAATAAAAATAAATAAATGAATAACAATAAATTATATTTATATAGCGTCTGTAGTGCAATCAATCACATTAAGGTGCTTCACTGGAGCATTATAAAGCAAAGTATGACACCAAGAATGTATTACAAGTAAGGAAAATTGAAAACAAGCACAGCAGGAATTAAGAGATAGTAAGAACTGCCGATGCTGGAGTCAGAGATAACACAGTGTGGAGCTGGAGGAGCACAGCAGGCCAGGCAGCATCAGAGGAGCAGGATAGTTGACGTTTCGGAAGAAAGGTCCCGACCCAAAATGTCAACTTTCCTGCTCCTTTGATGCTACTTGGCCTGTGTTCCTCCAGCTCCACACTGTGTTATTACAGCAGGGATTAATCCATTTGCAGAATTGGTAAATCAGTGACGGATTAGTTTCATAACTGATAAACACGGGCTGATACATTTTAGTAGGAAAAATTGAGAATGACCTTTTACTTGGAAGATTCAAAACCGTGTGTTTTAGAGGAACAAAAGTATCTTGGGCTATAAAAAGATTAAATGTTGTGGCACAGATTACAAACATGATAAGAAAACAAACAAATCAAGCACCCCAATCCCTCGACCATACTAACCCTGCATACCCTCTGCATTGCCTACTCACTCGCTTTGGAGAATTCCTAATCTACACCAAAAGTTACAGCTGTGCCACCCACATTCATCTGCCGTAATTCCTGCGCCTCTCATTCCAGGAGGAAAACTGCCCACAATGGACCAGAAATTCAAGATGAGTGGTGGGCTGCTTGACATTTGGGTCCTCATGCTCTTATATGTGTGTGACCACTCCGAGCAACTGACTGACTACATCCAAGTCCCTGCACTGCTATCAGAAGCTGGCCTTGACTTACTTGCCTGGAGTTTCCTGACCAAAACATTTTGATGAGTCAGGGGATTGCTGAAAACCATGACCAGCTCCCTTCATTTGTAAATGTACCAAAGGGCATGGCAATTCAGGAGTACCATGAGCTGGTATCTCTGGCTGAGGGATAATGTGCAAAAAGGCACATCCCTGACAGGCAAAAAGACCTGGCAGGGATACTGTGAGCATTAAAGTAGGTTTAATGTTAGTGAACACTTTGACAACAAGTAAAGAAATCAGAAATGCCACTTGATCTAGTCCATTAACTGGATACATTCCCCTGAGTATGAGTGTCCTTGCTGCAGCACTGCAATGATAGTTGCTGGTGCAGCCTAAGGTGCTTCATTGAAGTGGAGAAGTGTCCTGTATGTGGACTGGAGATTTGCTAGGAGGGTTCTTAGATGGTGGTGCATGTCAGATGCCAATATCAGTGAATGTAGTGTACATGTGGCTGGTGCCTAAGGACCGTGCCAAGAGATTGTAGAACCTCTACAATGCAGAAAGAGGCCATTCTCTCTGAAGAGGATCCCACCTGCACCTATCCCTATAACCCTGCATTTACCAATGGCAATCCACTTAACCTACATATCTTTGGACTGTGGGAGGAAACTGGAGGAAACCCATGCAGACACAGGGAGAACATGCAAACTTCACGCAGACAGTCACCCAAGACTGAAATCAAACTTGGGTGCCTGGTGTTGTGAGGCAACAATGCCAACCACTGAGCCACCGTGCCTAGAGATATTGGTTTCATGGTGAGCTGAAGTTGCTGGGTAGCCACTCTGCCTTTGTGCCGATAGTTCATGCCACCCAGATGGTTCAGCTTGTTTGGTAAGATAGGAAGTTGTTTATTAATGAGGTGAGATGTGCCATTGATGGGGCGGTTGAAAGCAGTAACCTCCTTCATTAGCAACCTGCTGCGTAGTGAGTACCTTGTCTCAATGCCTGGTAGATGCAGATAAAAAGCAGCGAGTTGTTCCTTACAGAGAGATATGCCTTGCTGGAGTTCTCACCACCACGCACATTGTTCATGCCCTTATAAACATTTTCACCCAAAAAGTGATTAGAAAGTAGAACACATTATGATGGTGAGTGGTTGAAGCAAATAGCATAAATTTAATTACTGTAAAACTAGACAATGATAGGAGGGAGAATAAATAGAGCATTTTCACAATGTATTTAGATGAGGGAAGACAGGAAGGGAAGGCTTGAGTACAGCATAACCATCAGCATGAACTTGTTGGGCCAAATGGCCCTCTTTCTCTGCCATATATGCTACATATTAGGGTGATCCTTCTTCATTTCTAAATTCCAAAAGATGTCCATTTAAATAAATCATTTGAAAATCTTGTCCATGTTTCCATCCTTAGCTTATCAGATTTGCAAGCCAACAAAATTGTTTTAATTTGAAATTGTAAAAACAAAATCTATTTTTCTTACGTCTGACCCATAAAAAATAATATTCTTTGTCCTTTTGGCTCAGCATGCCAGCATAGCCTTGTTCTTGTTGGTACACATCCTGTTATCCATTGTATGTTAGTTATGACAGAGGGTACAAGTTTCAATTCAAAAAAGAATTACTCCTACCCCTTCAGGGTGGTAACCAGTATGAGCAAAACCACAATCACATTTTTAACTGCTGTAAAAGTATATAGAATAATTTAATAAAATATAAACCACAATGGGATTGACTGAATTATTATTTTGTGTCTGTGCAATTTCCAAATGGAAATTTGGGTTTGGAATGTTAATGCTGTCTGTTATCATTCAGGATGACGTAGTCAGAGAAAAGCAATTACTGCTGAAATGTTCTCATTAAAAGAGAGCTTATCTGGTAGTAAATTAACTTTAAGAAGGTTTTTTTTAAAGGTTCGAAATACCATGCTCTTTTACAATAAAACCACATCTATACTGAAGTATAAAGTCTACACATGAAGAGGATATGATTAACTTGAGTTTTATCTTAAATAGCTCCACCATTTGTGGTTATTTCTTTTTGAATTACTCAGGTAGAGTAATTACAACATTTTCAAACACAGATTTAGGGATTACAGGAAGATTTATTTAAACTCCACAAATCATTTCAAAAAATTAGTTTTAAAATTGGAAATTTTCAATCTATTGTTAAATTAACAGCAAAAATGCATCTGCTTCTTGTATTGGTTGGGTTTTCTTTTGACTACTTGAGATGCCTCACGCATACTTTGAGAAAATCAGTTACAATTGGCTAAAGTAGTCAGGTTGCTTGAGGATGATTTGATTTACTTCAGGGTTTCGCTGATGCAATGGGCTTTATTTGCTAGCGCTGCAGATCATTACTTATTAATGAGCTCTTCATGCTTTATTAAACTTAGTGTCAAAACACTTTAGAGTAAATCCAGAGTCAGGCTGACTTTGTGCTGATGAACCTTCTATCAGCAACCAAATAAGAAATGAACAAGGAAACAAAGTCAATTTAATGATATCTACTTCATTCTAGTTTATTAAAGATAACAACATATCTATGACATTTATTCCCTTATAGATCCATGTTTGTGTAAACAGATAAGTGAACCTATTTGTTGATCTTTTCATGACATAGAATTTGCTTGTCCATCAACCTCTAAAGACAGTCGTTAGGTCGAATTGAACTTGGGTATTGCTGAAAGAAAAGACACATTTTGTCCAATCTCTCATTGGGATGTTTGCAAGATCTAAGCAATGTAAAGGGGAACAACAATGTCCAGAATCAATGTTCAGAAAGACTGTCCATCTATCATGCCATTGAGAAACATTATGTAAAACATGTTCCAATGATAACAGGGTCACTTGACTGGAGCAGACCATTTCTTACACAAGTAAGGTTGAGCTATTAACTCAGTATGCCCAATGTATGTAATAAATTGGATATTACTTCATTGTTGTTTATTTTTCTTTTAATTTTAGCTTGATTTTATCTATATATGGTAAGTTAGAAAAATGCTTTTAGTTTCTAAGAGATTTCCGCTGCATGAAGACATGAATGTGGCTGTAAGAAGTACGCAATTACTAGAATCTGTATTCCCAGGAATTGACTAAAGTTTGAGAGCACAGAAAATTTACCAGTAGGCCAGACAGCATCAGAGAAGCAGGAAAGCTGACATTTCGGATCAGCTTTCCTACTCCTCCGATGCTGCCTGGCCTGCTGTGTTCCTTCAGCTCCACACTGTGTTATCTCAGACTCCAGCATCGGCAGTTCTTACTATCTTTGAAAGTTACAAGTAATTCTGACCTTGAAGTTCTCTGAGCTCATTAACCATAAGCAAATCCTGACAATACACGACAGTGGTTGTCTTTGCAGAACTTAAGAAATATGAGCAACAGTAAGCCCTTCAAGGCTGTTCCACCATTCAATAACATTATGGCTAGTCTTCTCCAAATATCTATCCTATCCTTATACTCCTTTATTTCACAGTGTGCAAAGAGCTTTTAATCTTAGTTTTCAATATATTCAATAATTGAGCATCCACAGCCAACTGGGTAGAGAGTTTTGAGGAATCATCTAAATGAAGAGATTTATCCTTATCTCATCCTAAAGCCAACCCTGTGTATGGGACACTGCCCTCTCAATCTCAATTATCCTGACAGAGGAACCTCAGCATTTAGTCTGTCAAGTCTTTTAAGAATTTTATAAGTTTCAATGGGACAACTCTCATTTTTCTAAACACTGGAGTATATAGTCCCAATTTTACAATCACTCCTCACCAGTCATCCCTCTGAATGCAGGCAAGTTTATTGTTGCTTGTTAGAATACTTAACATAGGACTTTACCTCAGTTCCTTTTAATTCAATTTTGAATGTTAATTTCCAAAAGTAGAAATTACTGCACAAAAAGTTAAAAATATTGTTCTCATCTCAGTAGTCGAATCTTATTCCATTTCTCCTCATTCAGTACAAACAAAAAGATCATTTCATGTAAAAAATTATTACACACTTTGACAAATTTTCAATTTGCTGGAGTTTTAGACACATTTATTTAGCTCACAAAACAATATTTCGGCAGCATAACGGACAAATGTATTTCATGATTTTTTTTGAAGATATACGTTTTATTAGACTGAGCTGAAATATTTGTTTTAATTATTTGGGAAATTATCTTATCTAGTTATGTAACATAATAAGTTTTGACAACCTGTCATTGCCGCAAAATTCCCTTATGGTCTATTTCCCTAAAATGCAAAAGTATTTCTGCATTGATTGCAGTCGTGACAAAGACACATGAAATACTCTGCAGTGCAAACATCTAATAAAATCTATTTCACAGTCCTCAATTTAATTCTTCACAGTTAAGTATTCTTTTTCTACTGAATTGCAAACTTTCCTTTTCATTACTGTGTCTTTCAAATATTTTCAAAATTGAATGATGCACATCCACGTAATCAGTGAACACTGATACTATTTACCATTAAACAGGTCTAGTATTCTTACACTGATGTTCTTTTCAGCATAATTCTCCCAATTATGACCATTAGGTACTGCCTCCTCAATACTGTCAACCACTCAATACTTTCAATGATAACGTGTGGTTGTTTCCTGCAAACTTTTGTAAACTTGAAGCCATACTATTGATACATGCCAGGACCTTTCTTATTCATCCTTGGCTTGCTGTTCTTCACAAATTTCACCTTTGTCACCCTCCTCAACAACAAAGGACCTCTGTATCCTGTAGTGTATGTGATCCTTTCCCTCTGTGATTACCCTTATTAACAATAATTCTACTCCCAATCAGATACTTAGTTAGCTTTATTTTGATGAAGTTGATTAACTAAGTTTCAAAATGCCATTGTTAGCATCTTCCTGCAAGCATCTTCTTATTGTCGTGTGACATGATGCCTCTGTTGATTCTGGTGAGTGATGTTTCTGAATTTGGTCGTGCGAAGGATCAGATTTCTGTTCAAATTCTTCTGAGAGTGCTGAATTAACAACCTGGAGTCTGGATAAACTGTTGGTGGATGGTGTGAAGGAAGTGAGGATCAAGTACAGTGAATAAAGTCAAAGATGCAGGTAGAAATGCTATAATTTGAACTGAGAAGTCAAAGTATGTGGAAAAGTAAAGCAAAAAGGTCAGAAAAAAGTGTGCCTCTTGGAAGAGGGAAGGTCAGCCAGAAAGAAGACTCAAAGTTTCCTTGTTTGTCTACAAGGAGCCTAATAAAACCTTAAAATGAACATTTAGCTAGACCTCTGTTACCAGATTTTGCTGTTTGTTTAGGGGTTGTATGAGTTTTCTCTTCCTGAGAATTAGAATGACATAATTCGTCATTTATATAAGGCCCTCGCTCCTCGGGGCGTTACAGCCTTCTTATATCAGTATAAAGTGAGTTAATAGTTTGTTTGTTAAAAGTAAATCAGAAATATGGCACAAGTTCCTTTCCATCCTCACATCCTAACTCTCATCCACAGTCTTGCTGCAGGACCAAGGGATTTAAGCTATTTCTTTGTTTATTCTTCAGCCAGTCTACTACTGAAACAATAATACTTTGTAATTAATCATACAACTGAATTCTTTACTGAAAACCTTATAGTTATATATAATTCAATTAAGTACAAGGCCGATTTGTAATTTTGCAGTTCAAACCAGTAATTATTCAGTCTGAGACTGATTATCAATTGGAACCAAGTACTCACTGAAGGAAGAATTTCTCTGCATGCTTTGTGTAACTAAATTGTAAATCCATTTCTAAAGAAGAGTTTTATGATTTTTCTACTCCAGTGAACAAAGGAAATGTTCCTTCTCCCCATCTCTCCTCATTATAAAATAATCTAGTACAAAGGTGGCAAAGGAAGCATGTGGTACAACACAGAACACCACTAAGCTTGCAAGTGGAAGACAGCAAGAGGTGATTAGGAAATTTCAAGCTTGGACCTTAAAGGGCTTTGACAGTAAGGGATGTTTAATTGATAAAAGTTCCACAGATTTGAGGTCTTGTGGGAAAAAAAGATAATTATTTTGATACAATTGAAGATTCTGATCATTTAGATTACAAATTGCTTTGATTGTTGTTATTATACGATTTATCGAAAATGATCGCTGCACTGATTGATCACTGTGAATTTGTACAGTCAGAGATTTTGGAATATGGCTCAAGGTCATGTTTTACCTTTACAAAAATCTTTTCACTTTGGAAATGCATGCTGCAATTTCACACATTTGCAGCCATAATCTATTTCTATTCACATTTGCCACCGGATGTTTCATTTGTAATGCACTGCTAATGAGAGAATGAAGATAACAGTTCCACAAAACTCTGAATATTTTAAGAATTTAGAATTAAGAATGGTCATTAAAAATAGCCACAATGAGTCAAAAGAGTATGTAGAGTGCAATATGTATGATCATGTTATTTTCATGTAAAAAATGTACATTTGCTGACCTGTAATGGAGTAGCCTTATTTATTATGAATTCCACTTCATCTGATACCAAATCACATTCTGATGTGGTATTTTTGAAGCAATCAAGAAACTGTTGTCATCGCCTCATCAATAATTGTTTAACATGACAAAACAACATTTCATGCTATTGAAATAGGCAATACAAAAACTTGAGGGAACAAAAGTTCTAAATTACATGACTCAATGTGATCTATTTAGACGTAGTGCCTGGATTAGGATTGTAAATTTTGTAAGTAAATTCAGAGTAAATTGGTACTGAAAATATTCAAATTTGGATCAGTTTTGTTTATTCTTAGTAAGTACATAATTACACCACATAAAGAACAGTGCTGGATTCTAATGTACTGAAATTCTCTCTCATTACTCTTCTTACTCAGAATTCCAGCCCCAAACATAAGTATTCCCTTGTTTGGGTTTCAGCTCCTTACACAAAAGTGCTGCTTAATTTCTATACCAAATTTGACCCAAAGATGGCAGCACATTTTAGAGATCTATGTGTTTTTGATTTGAATTGATCATTGATGAAACAGGCTGCTATTCGAAGATGAACAAATTGATTTCTCTTCTCCAGAGTTAATCGAAATCCTGATTCAAACATGAAACCCTTGTCATGCTAATGATATTTATGAGAATTTTTATTTTCATTTAATTGATCTTCTGGTTAGAAATAAGGAAATGTTCAAAATAGATTATTAACCTGCTTCATTGAAAGCATTTCACTTTGTCTGCTAAGGCTGGCTTCTGTATTTTCATGGTCACCATTTCAAGGAATATTGATCTACTTCAATGTAGCCGATAAGTCCCTCATATCACTGGCAAAATAAAGTTTTCTAGGTATCAGCTACAAAAGCTTTATCAAGGATTAGGGAAGCAAATGTTAACATTCTGTGTACGCTCTAAGGATCAACATGTTCTTCTAACATTACTTAGAAGCCAAATATTTGAAATGGCATCCAAACTTAGTATTAAATAGCTTTGTACAATTTAACTCTCAATTCAAAGGAAAGAGATGATAATGTTTAGTAATGTAAAACATGTCTGAGCAATTGAAAATGTATCAAAAATGTGGCTTTTTTGGAATTTGGAGGTGATGTTCCTGCTAAACCACATGTGTGCCTGCCTATGCAAATTGGAAAGGGCAAGAATAGATCTTGCCCTGTGTTAAATAGCCCGCAACAAAATTTAAAGTTTCAAAGTGTTGAAAAACCTGCTCATGTAGTGCAACAAAATTTTACAGGTAACACTGTGTATGGGCTAATTTGTAGAATTCATTCTTAAACGTCACAGTAAAGCATTATACTAGTGATATAGCTGGCAGCGTGCTTCAGGTGCAGACACTGTTGCTATCTACTTTTAAGAAGGCAGGGCTTTGTGACCAAATGAGGACAAAGTGATGTATGGTACCCTAGTAATTGGCCTAAAGCAGATTGGTATTTGCTTTATGTCCCAAGTGTAATAAAGTATCCAGTGAATAAGTTTGAATAATCCCTTTGCTGTGCTTCGATTACCAGACACATCAATTTAGATTTCTCTCTCTTTTTCAGAGCTATTACCATGAGTGGAATGCAAAACAGACCTTAATACTGCACACTGAATCTGAGCTTTAAAGGTTTTATGGTTTGCTACATAACGACTTCACTATGTGCCTCCATGGATTTGTGCTTCTTAGACAAGATAGAAGCTTTTATTGCACTAACTAGCTATTTAGTATAAAGCTTGTAGATGATCAGCCTTTGATGATAATTTATGTTGCCAGTCCATTAACTTTATTTTACAGCATATACTGCACACTTACTTCAGGATTGTGGTCTTGCTTTTTGCCTTTGCACCATATAGTCTGTTTTCTACCTGCCATCTTTTTTAAGGCTTTTTCAAGGCTGACCTTGAAGAAAATTCCATGTGGTAATTTATGGCAAATACTGTCTAAGGAGACTCATTTCTAAGATTCACTGTCATTTAGTGCTAAACGATCGTTCTGATTCGAAAGACAATCTACACTAGTGACAGTGCAATCCCATAAAAAAAATTGCCTGCCTGCCCAGGTGTCTTTTCCAATTATCTGAAGTAGAAATTAATACTTTTAAAAGCTGCTAGATTTTGAAAGGTTATTGCAATTATTACCACCCATTTCCTTTCTGCATTATGATGTATTGTTTTATTGCATCATTATTCTCAGCAGCTTTTTGGGGATTAAATTTTAGTGCTAAAACATCAGATGGAATGACATGCATATCATTTTGTGACCTGACTTTCATTTCCTTTAAGCTAGAATGCTTTCTTTTTAATGATGAGAGTTATTTTACATTTATAGCCCTAATATTGTTGTCATATGTTATTTATACCCATTTCACACTAACAATTGCACGCATCATGTAACAAAAAGGATAATTCTCACAAGAATGATTAGCTATGCCCTTCCTAATACAAAGTAAGGATATAGCTTTATGTTGAAGGAAGTAATTGTGGTTAGATTCAATACGCTTATTGTTTAAAGTGACCTTCTTAATACCTAAACTATATATTTCAGCAATGGTCCAGAATATTAAAGCATTTCTCAATCATGTTACTGGCATCACCAAATCTTGTATGTTCATAGTGTAATCCCATTTTCATTAATTGCTCTTTCAATGGAAATTTTTAATAACTAATATCCATTACTTTATAAACACAGAGCATTTGAAATTTTATCCATCCTTTCAGGAAGAGTCACTCAGCTTGTCTGATTTGACTCCATTCTATTTAAATGTAGCCAAAGTCATACGTTTAATGTAGGTGATGCACTTTGAACAGTCACAGAAATTTTAAGAGAATATTAAGAGAAGCTGGCAAGAAATGTGAAGGAGACATCTCCTGCATGGTCTCAAAAGAGCCCTAAAACAGCATATTTAATGAATCAAACTCAGTAAAGAATAAGGGCACAGTATTCACATATTTTTACAGCAAATTAATTGTGACAAAATAATTACTCCCTGATTAATTGGTGTTAGAGCTGTTGAACTAATCCAGAGACTACTTCTTTCACACCTCTCTATGAATGTTTCCATTCACTAATGGAAGGTTATGCTCTAACCACTCTGTATACTCTATGGAGATATATGACAAGACTAACTCATCCAGGCCTACCATTCCCTAGTATACTAAGATACTATAAAATCTGCCACTTTGCCGATCAGAATAGTGAGAAAATCTCCAGTTCTGCTTTAAGAAACTACTTTGAGTTATAAATTGAGGGACACTGGAAGAAGACACACTTATAATGGGAGATTATCTGTATTTTGGATGAGAATAATTGGGACCAAATTTATGCTTAGAATTTTCACATCCTTCAGTCCTAATTTATATTAAGTACTTTACGTTGCAACATGTAAATAGATAGCTTGGCCCATCACGTTTTCTACATTGCAAATCAACAAATTGTGTCATAGGACATAGAACAATACAGCACAGGAACGGGTGCTTCTGCCCCTGTTGTTTTTCTTATTCATTCATAGGATAAGGCCATCGCTGGCTAGACCAGTATTCATTGCCCATCCCTAATTGCCCAGAGGGCAATTAAGAGTCAGACACATTGTTGTGGGTCTGGAGTCACAGGTAGGCCAAACCAGGCAAGGATGGCAGTTTTCTTCCCTAATTTCATGGGCTTTTCCTGACAATCGACAATGGATTCATGGTCATCGTTAGATGCTTAATTCCAGAATTTTATTGAATTCAATTTCCACCATCTGCCATGGTGGGATTTGAACCTAGGTCCTCCGATCATTACCCGGGTATCTGGATTAATACTCCAGTGATAATATCACAAGGCCATTGCCTCCCTGTACCAAACATGACACTAAATTAAACTAGTCCCTTTGCCTGTCCTTAGTCCAAACCCTCCGTTCCTTGCATATTCATGTGCTTATTTAAAAGCCCCTTAAACACCCTGATCGAATCTACCTCTACCACTACCCCTGGCAAGGCATTCCAGACTCACACCACTCTCTAGGTAAAAAGCTTGCCCATCACATCTCCTTTAAATTGCCACCACCCCCTTCCCTGACACCACCACTACCCACCTCCCCAACCCCACACATACACCATCCCCCAACCCTTTCTTCATTCCTTTCAGTTACCTTCAAAATTAAACCTTTTCAAGCAATGAGCTAATTCCCTATTGAAATAATTAAATGATAACTTGTGATGAAGAGTGCTACATCTCTATTGTTCTCTGTGTAAAGAAATTTATTTAAATCTCCCCTTTGACTCTTGTTACTTATCTTACATTTAGACCCTCTTTTTGCCAGTCTGTAAAATGCAAGCAACAATTGAGCATTATATACCAAATTTGCAACATAAATATTTACTACAATTTACTTGCAATCAAATGTCAGAAAGCACCAAAACCTCCTGTTTTGGTGAAAGAAATCGTTACCTTTGCACCTCTCCCTTCATCATTGTTACCTCTCTCCCCATCAACCCAGAAACATAGAACAAATTGACAAATGCTTTCAAAGAAAGGTGACACCTTAAGAATAACACTGACATGTATGGCCAAATCTTCCACTTGGCTCAAAGAACCCCTGAGACGTAACTTCCATGATTGTAAACTGCACAGTGTGACTTCACACACTAATTTTTATCTTTCTCACCAGGGCTGAGTTGACTGTGCACTTTGTTAGGCATGCTTCAGTACACAAAATCAGATGATGCTGTGGAGAGTCAGTTCAAAGTCCTGCCTCAGTTCTCCAAAGAAATATCCAGGCTCCAAGCAGTGTTTAAAAGCCTCTTAATGTCACGTCTCACAGCCTTCAGCATCCCATGCCTATCCCCCACAGATGCTGCCAGATCTGCTGAGTTTTGCCAGCAATTTCTGATTTTGTTCCAGTATAACCTCCCTGTTACTACATCCTATATGACATGGAAAAAAGGAAAGGAAAGGAATACACACATTTTCTTAACCACCTTACTGTCCTGTCCAGTTGTGTAACAGAGATCTGTCGACATTCATTCAAAGGTCCCTTACTCTCTCAACACCTTTCAGTATTCTCCCAGTAATTATTCCTTTGCCATGTTTGACCTTCCTCCCCACCCAACTTCATCACCTTTCACTCCTTTGGGATGAATTCTATTAGATACTTGCCTGCTCACCTGACCAATCCACCGAAGCTTTCATCTCTATCATTTCACATGAGGCTCACAGCAACATTTAAGACCGTGGGCCCTGAGAGACTGCAGGCTGTAATCCGGAAGCACCCTGCAATCTGGTTCAGCTGCCTTTCCAGTAATCACAAAGTGGAGATGTTGGTGTTGGACTGGGGTGGACACAGTCAGAAGTCACGTGACACCAGGTTATAGTCCAACAGGTTTATTCGAAATCAGTAACATGATAGGTATAAGAGTCGCCTATCATGTTATTCCAGCCATTTGGTTTGTCTCTAGCAGCACCATTTTTTTTTTGATTTTGTGTAACTATTAATTGGATCATAAGTCATCCCCCATCACTTGTTATTCAGCTGTTGACACTTTACTCGCACTGTTTGACACTTTTGATCACCTACAAAGACTTGTTATTCAGCCTGCCGACACTCCAATCGACCAATTATATTTATCTTTCGACGCTCTTAATTGCCTGAAATTACCTTACCATTATCTCTGTGCATAAAAATTCTGTGCCTGAGTGCTTCCCGCAACTCACCTGATGAAGGAGCAGCACTCCGAAAGCTTGTGTTTTCAAATAAAACTGTTGGACTATAACCTGGTGACATGTGACTTCTGACTTTTTCTAGCAGTCAAATGACCTTGAGATCAGAAAGTCACAGTGTCCAAAAGTTCTGCTGTCCTAACAGCCTCCACCTGAAGAAGAATAGTTAGAATAAGCCCAGTATAAACCTCTCAAAGGTGTATAATAACATAAGAAATTGAAACATAAATAGGCTATTTGGACTCTTGAGTCTGCTCTGCCATTCAATAAGATTATGGCTGATCTGATTGTGACCTTAACTTCAATTTTCAAATTCAAACTTCAATATGTCCAGCTCAGCTTTAAATATTTTCAATGACCCAGCCTCAATTACTGAGAGAATTCTAAAGATTAGTGTCTCTCAGAAAAGAACTTCCTTCTCATTTCTGTCTTAAATGGACACTCATTTTGAAATTTTCCTCCACTGTTCTTGATTCACCCACGAGAGGAAACATGCTGACTGATCCTGATTAAGCTTCTGAATTTCTATGGGGATTGATGCGCCGTTGTAACTTCAGGCAAAGTTTTGTAAAACCTCTGGACAAATATCATAAACAGTCATTTATAGCAACTGAGATTCTGCAAAGCCACTATTAGGGTAAAGGATTGGGAGAACATGCATCTAAGTTCAGGATCATAATTTCTTGAAGCTGATTTTCTGCTTTTGCAGAAACCTGATGTAAACTGATTGGGGCTTTGTACTCACACATTGCATCCATTGCTGTCCCGATAAATTTCCTGTGGTTAGCCCACTTAAATGTTTAAATACAAGTAAAGTGTGAGTTGGAATCCTGATCTGAGCTATCCGGGGAATGAAATGGCTACTGCAGGTAACAGTTGCCTAAAGCAGTTGGCCAGGACTTGGCAAATGCAATTAATTGTATACACACACAATGAAAATAGCCGACATGGAAAGTAACTAATCCAGTTCAGTTTCTTTAACACTAAAAGATTTTTGAACAATGAATTAACTCACCATATGCAGTCAAGTTTTGGTTCTATCAGGATCTCATAATTGTAGAAATAGTAGTATAAGTCGTAGCTACATGAATTTAAATTGTACTCATTATTTACTGTCATTAAACAAGACTTGTTGAAAAATGCAACAAATTACAAATGTGCTTTGAACACTGAATTAGATGTCTTATCAATGTATTAAAATGGTTTATAAATTAGAGAGAATGTGTTCTCTAAAGATATTTTGGAATTATAGAATTGTTTATTTTCATTGTAATGGAAGAAATGAACTGTAATAATATATTGCTTCGGAATATTGTTCTAGATTGCACAAGCTGTCGAATGCAAAAAAAAAGTACAAATTCTAATGCGTAAATAAGAGGAATGGAATTCTCATAAATGCAAACAATAGGTTCTGATTGATTCAATAGGATTATGATGATTAGAACAAACCATTAAGGTAAAGCAAAGATATATTTTCTTTCAGAATATCGAATATAAACAACAACTTTAAGCTAATAATGTTCTGTTGCATTTGCCTTTAAATATAAGAAACAGCATTTATTTACAATATTATTGAATTAAATAAAATCTTACATTTTTAGCATCATAACTTATGCGTACAATTGCAATATTAATTATTGTAAACTGGTGCACAAGACCAAATTAAACAATACTGACCTTTATTATATACCAACAAAGCACGCACTACGTTTTCCATTCTTAAGTCAATCGGTACTCAATTGTGTAACAACTGAAGGATGAATGTAAGTTTAGCCTAAATTTCCTTCAAGACCAAAATGCCTAAATGTTATAAATAACCATTCCTGATTATAACCATTGCTAATTATCCAAAAGCAAATCACTGGGCAAAATTTTATGGTCCCCTTTTGTAAAATCCCACAATGACCTTTCCTTCAACTTCCCATCTGTCCACAACCTGTCCTCAAGCTCATGTGGGACGGGTGAGGTCTAGTGCAGCCTATTGACTTTCGCCATGATCGCGAGCTTTAACAGACTAATTAATGACCACTTGAGGGATGTATCCCACCACAACAACAGATTTGAGACTGGCTGGAGGTGTTCAGGAAAGTTTGGGAAATCCGGCAGCTTATCCTTTGTGGTCCGGGGATGGGAAGATGACGCACCTCCATCATTGGCCATCATTTTAGGTCCTCTCCTGCAAACCCTGGCCTCCCTTCCACTCCCACCATGAGACCCCCTACTTAACATTGATTCTGGGGCTCTGGCTCTTTGACTCATGGGGCTGCTTGTATTGGCCACCACTACCATCAATGGTATTGCTGATAGTACAGAGCTGTTAGAGTACAGGGTGCTAGCCATCAGCTCTCTGAAGCAGAACCTCTGTCCACTGACAGAAGGAAAGGCCAACTCCAGCAATTTAACACCAGAGTCTTAAAATGAGTATGGGGCATTCCCAATTGGTGGGGTTGAATTGACTGGTAACATTTCTGTTGCTACGGCAGGAAAATATTGTGTTCACTGTGTTTACTGGGAATCTGATTTTTTTTTAAAAAGGCAGCAAATCTGGTAGCCAAGCTAATAGATAAAATTAGCTGTTACAACGCAAGTTCTGAAATTGACAGAAGTGGGCAGCAGCCTATAAACATGACAGAAGCACAGGGCCTTGCTAATTACGCAGCAGAGATGATAGGAAGTTACCCATGCCAACCATCGGCGATGGGCCTGTACCTTCAGGAACAACTTTTAAGCAATACTTGGTTATTTCTGCGGTGCCTACAAGCTAAAAGCATGAGTGTTGATTATAGGAACTCACTCATGAAGATGACTTCTAGTCATTGCTTTCTTCTCCGCGAATGAACCTGGGATCTCCCTGGACTGTTCGAATCATCCTACTTCTGAACCCAGGATGACCACCATGATCTCCAAGCCCAACCTTGTTTGTCCTAATCTGTATTGGACTTGGAGAAGGTGGAGTCTGCTTAGCATGAGCCTCAGAGCCAAACTTGGACGGTCCCATGTTTCAATTGTGCTTCCATGTAGGTTCTCTTCCAGGCTGTCCTGGAACAGCAGGAGATGCTCTTTCCCACTGATGGGATCAGAAAATCCTCCTGTCTGACCAACAAATCCTGAACAAAGGTTGCTGCAGAGGATAATAGCTGTAGGGTCCACAGGCGTACCTGTATCCAATGTAGAAAGACGGTCAATGACTTACTCCATACCACTAGAATGAGGACAATGCTGACCATTAATTCAAAGTAGTTAATATGAGGTCATCAAGCATTGTGTCTCAGAGAGAAGAGAGAGTGGGTGAATGAAACATACAGCCACACAGCAGATACTTCATGATAATTGGATGCATGTAGCTGTGAAATTGCAGCATTTATGCTTCCATCATAGTACAAATGGAATTTCAACGGGATTTTGGATGGGTTACCTGAGAAGCCTCTTATCTATCAGGCGACTGCATGCAAGTCAGGGTTTTGTTGTCCATTGAGCCAAGAATCGTTTTCAAAAATCATGCCAACTGACGACCCACAATGCTAAAGTGACTAAAATGTTTGGATGCAATTAGAAATGTTAGAAGCAGCAACAAGTATGGTCATTTTGGTATCAGTAGAACTGGTTGAAAGATTTACAAGTTTTTTTTGCTTTCTGTAAATCATTTTTAGAATTTTTGTTAGTTTTGCCAAATGTATTATAGGAGAAATCTTTGACATGGCTAAGTATACTGTCTATAATTGCTCTTCTCTCAGATTGCTCTTTCTTTATTATTAAAAAAATTAAGAGGCTAAAATATTCTATTCAAAGTGGGTAAAGGTGCTAATAATAAATCAATGAGCTGTACCTCAAGAAGGTATGATTATGAATTGAACCAGATTAATTTTAAATGGGTGTAATTGTTTGATGAGATCACGTTTACACTATTGTTTGAAATGCTGTTACTGTCAATTACAAAAAACATCGACAGTTTGGACAGATTTTGGTCAAATACAATAATTATGATTTTTGAATGCAGGGTTTTAATTTATGAAGAGAAATCACAGAGTAAAGTGGCTTTCAATCAGGAAAAGAGTTCAGAAGAAATATAATTATAACAATGAAAATTATGTGTGAAATACATATAAAGCGATTAGTTAATTTGAAGCATGAGCACAAAACTACAAGAAATGAACATAAAATTAGTATGGTTCACAAGGATTCAAATAAATCATGCAGAATAATGATATGAATAATTGGGTCTCAGTAAAATTGCCTAAAAATAACCCATCGTTTTTAAGAAAGAAATGCAGCCCAATGACTGCCAAAAAGAGTGAGTAAAGCCTTTAAAATAACAGACAAAGTTGAATAAATGTTCTATGGACCATAATGACTCCTGTATTTTTGGAATCTTAGATGAGTTATATGCAGCATACAAATTGAGAAATTTAAATAATAATTTTTGCAAAGCGACTGGGAGTGAACATTCCTGTCTGGCGATTGTTGCGCAGTGTCCATCTGTTTCCTGGAGCAGAGAAAGTGCACCACATTCTTTGCAGCCTTCAAAATGTCATCGATGATGACGAAGATCTCGCCAAGATCTTCCCTACGCCTACACTTCTCACCTTTAAATAATTGCCAAACCTTAAACAGACCATCGTTAGCAGCAAACTGCCCAGCCTTCAGGAGAACATCGACCAAAGCACCACACAACCTCTGCAAGACATGTCGGATCATCAACATGGACACTACCATCACACATGGGAACACCACCCACCATGTGCACGGCGGGTACTCATGTGACTCAGCCAATGTTGTCTATCTCATATGCTGCAGGCAATGATGCCTCAAGGCATGGTATATTGGTGAAACCAGGCAGACACTATGACAACAGATGAATGGACACCGCACAACAATTGCCAGACATGAATATTCCCTTCCAGTCAGCACACACTTCAGCGGTCAAGGACATTCAGCCTCCAATCTTTGAGTAAGCGGCCTCCAAGGCAGCCTTCAAGATACACAACAATGCAGAATCACTGAGCAGAAACTGATAGGCAAGTTCCGTATCCATGAAGACAGCCTCAACCGTGATCTTGGGTTCGTGTTGTGTTACATGTAACCGCACTATACTAATCTGTATCTGTAAAATCTTCCTTACTGTCCTGTTTTGACACCATCAATGTGATAACTTGTTATGATCTCTCTACCTTAATTAGTTTGTACAGTTTTGGGTTACTCCCTACTTTGGTTAGACCCTCGCCATGTGACTCTTAGACTTAACATGTTATTCCAGTCATTTGGTTTGTCTCCAGCACCACCTTATTTTTAATTTTTTATAATTATCATTCTGCCTCAATTAATCAGGTTGTAGGTCATCCTTTCACTTGTTATTCAGCTGTTGACACTTTACTCACACCATCTGATACACCTGATCATCTGCAGAGACATCTGAGTCAGCTATCGACACTCCACTCACACCATTTGTATGATCTTTTGATCTCTCCGCCTATAAATTCCATGCCTGTGTGCTTCTCTTCACTTCACCTGTTGAAGGAGCAGTGCTCCAAAAGCTTGGGATTTCATAGAAACCTGCTGGACTATAACCCAGTGTCGCATGACTTCTGACCTTGTCCACCCCAGTCCAACATCGGCACCTTCCCATGTTACATCACCCACATCATTTACAGACTGGGTAAATTCCTCTCAATCTACTGATAAAGGAAGTAGAAAGAAAATATGATTGGCAAAAACTCAATTTGAGAACAGAATGGCAGTTAACATTAAACCAGAGCCAAAATGTTTTTATCGGCATGTAAATATTAAATGATGGCATCTGGTTCACTAATGCTCTTCATGGGAGAAAATCAGCCATCTTTAACCAGTCTGAGATCCACATGACTTCAAATCCTCAGCAATGTGATTGACACTTAACTGCCCTCTGATATGGCCTAATAAGTCACTCAGTTTCATCAAGTCAATACAGAAGAAAGGACCTTAGGTGTACCTAAGCTACTGCAGTAATTTAAGAAGGTGCTCACTATCATCTTCTGAAGGACAATTTGAAATGGCCAATTGTGCTTAAACC
This sequence comes from Rhincodon typus, assembly GCF_021869965.1. Lineage (NCBI taxonomy): Eukaryota > Metazoa > Chordata > Chondrichthyes > Orectolobiformes > Rhincodontidae > Rhincodon > Rhincodon typus. Next base: position 52,650,912 of record NC_063336.1, read on the forward strand.
TCACTAACAATAAAAAGTAACTGGCTATGAGGTAACCGATTAGAAGGAATGGAGAAGGGACAAGAGGGTAATATATGCTTACAGGCACAGGGCAAGACTAAAGAATTTATTGCACACTAGAAGCAAAGATGGTGGATTTAATGAATGGGGTGAAAAATGATAAGCAGGATGCGCTTGAGACATTGGCTACATTTAGAATGGATAGGTCTGCCACTCCAAGTAGTTTGCATTCCAGCTTGCTCAGAGAAGTGAGGACAGAGGTAGCAAAGATATTTATCAGAATCTTTCAGATTTCCTGAATTATAGGAAAGGTGCCAGATAATAGGAGAGTGGCATATGTGACATTGTTATCTGAGAAAGTGTGTAAGGACATTTCTAGTAATTACAGTCTGGTTACAGAATCATAGAGATTGAAAGCACAAAAAAAAAGTTGCTTCAGCCCATTGAGCGCGCACCAGTCAAAAACAACCACCTAACTATTATAAGCCTATTTTCAATCAATTAGCTTGAAGCCTTGTATCTCGAGGCATTGCAAGTAAATATCTAAACACTTTCTAAATGTTATGAGGTTTCTGTCTTTATCAGATTCACATTCCCACTACCCTCTGAGTTAATAATGTTTTTCCCTCTAAACCTCCTGCCCCTTAACTTTAAATATATGCCCCCAGTCATTCATCCCCCCCACCAAGGGAAAATTTCCTTCCTGTCTGCCCTGTCTCTGCCCTTCAGAACTTTATACATAATAATTAAGACTCCCGTCCATCTCCTCTGCTCGAAGGAAAACAACTCCAGTCTACCCAATTTCTCTTCATAACCAAAACTCTCCAAGCCATGCAGAATCCCAGTAAGTCTCCTCTGCACCCTATTCAATGCAATCACACCCCTCTTGTATTCCAAAACTGCACACAATACTCTAGCTGTGACTGAACCAACATCATTTACACTTCCAGCATAACCTCCCTGCTCTTAAATTCTACGCCTCAGCTAATAAAGACAAGTATCCCATATGCCTTCTTAACCACTTTATCTGCCTGTTATACTGCCTTATAGATGGCAATGGCCTAGTGGTATTATCACTGGACTTTTAATCCAGAGAACCAGATAACGTTCTGGGGACCTGGATTCAACTCTCGCTACAGCAGATGGTGGAATTTGAATTCAATAAAAATATCTGGAATTAAGAATCTAATGATGACCATAAATCCATTGTTGATTGTCAGGAAAAAGCCATCTAGCCCACTGATGTCCTTTAGGGAAGAAAACTGCCATCCTTACCTGGTCTGGCCTACATGTGACTCCTGACCCACAGCAATGTGGTTGATTCTTCACTGCCCTCTGGACAATTAGGGATGGGTAATAAATGCTGCCTGGCCAGCGACACCCTCATCCTGTGAGTGAATAAAAAAAAGATGGTGGCGGAGTCACAGGGCTGCATGCGGGGTCTTGAGCCCAGGGCCCATTCGCTTTCTTTCTTCTGTCTTTTATTTCTGTACTTTTTCTCTTCGCTTTCTTCCTTTTCGTCAATTTTTATGTCTTTAACGCTTTTTGTGGTGGATTAATCAACTGCATTGGCACAGCATGACGGTAAGAGCAGGCCGTACATGGAATGCTGGCAGCCTCCCGGCGGTGAGAGGCAGTGGCGGCATCAGCAGTGGCAGTGACCACAAGGACATCCTCACGGCTGTTGCGGCAGCGGCAACAGAGCTCCTCCAGCGATCAGTGGTGGTGGGTGGCAGCAGACTTTTCCAGATGGCAGCATCGGCAAGGTGACATCTCGGAGGAGGGTCGTCGGAGTTAGGACTCCAGGTGAGACGGTGGCAGCCTGACTTGGCAGCAGAGCCAGGGACTCCTGTTTGCAATAGGTCCAGAGTGGAGACTCCTGGCGTTGGCAAGGTAGCAGCGGCAGTGTGGTATGCCTGGAGCAAAGACTCCTGGCATCATCAAGGTGGCAGCAGAACCAAGAGCTCCTGATTGCGGGGCGAGAGTAGGTTCAGCATGGGACCCGGCATCAGTGGCAGGATGGGCACAGAGGCCAAAAGACTCCTACGTTGGAGTGGGTCTAGCCAAGGGGGCGCTGAGGCAGTGGAGGAGAGGTGCAAGCTTCGGTGTTGTTGGCGAGTCAGCTCAGGACTCATTGAGAAGGCAACAGAATGAAGACGGACTCTTTTTTTCAGTTCTTTCTTTTTATTCTTTTTATTTTTAAACTTTTCAAAATGGTGCCAGATTGTGGCAACTGTTGAAGCTTTTCATTATATTTTACTGTGTTATTCACTGTAAAGTGCAAATAACAGTAATTCATTCAATTCAATAAAAGGACTGCTGGACCTGCACACCGAGGTCCCTCTGATCCTCAGTGCTTTCCAGGTTCCTACCATTCATTATGAATTTCCTTGTCTTATTTGTCCTGCCCAAGTGCATCATCCCACACTTTTCTGGATTGAATTCCATTTACCACTGATCAACCAATCTGATCAGACTGTAATCTAAGGCTGTCATCCTCACTATTTGCCACCCTGCCAATTTTTCCATCATCCAGAAACTTACTGATCAACCCTCCTACATTCAAATCTAAAATGTTTCAATAGATCATAAACAATAAGGGCCCCTACATTTTACCTGCAGATGTCTACTGGACACAGGCTTCCAGTCACAAAAGAACACCCCTCAACCATCATCCTCTGCTTCCTGCACTTGGCCAATTCTGGATCCAATTAAACAAATTTCCTTGAATCCCATGGGCTTCTACCTTTGCTATCATTCTCCCAAGTGGGGCCTTAACAAAAGCCTTGCTGAAGATGAAGTAGATTGCCATCTACACATCTGGTCACCTCTTTAAAAAGTTCAATCAAGTTGGTCAGTCATGACCTCCCCTTAACAAAACCATGCTGACTATTCTTGACTAATCCCAGCCTCTCCAAGTACAAAGTAATTCTGTCTCTTAGAATTGCCTCCAATAGTTTCTTCACCACTGAGGTTAAACTGACTGAGCTATAGTTTTCTGGTTTATAGCTTGCTCCTTTCTTGAATAATGATACCATGTCAGCTATCCTCTCGTCCTCTGGCACCTCTACCTGTGACCGGAGAGGAATTGAAAATTATTGCCACATCACTAACGGGTGAAGTTCCAACAATTGGTAATCAAAACAAGAATTAACTTGCACTTAGAGAGGTTTGAGTTAATTAAGCAGAGCCAATACAGATTTCATCAAGTCATAGAATCACCGCCTTTTGGCCCATCTTTAGAAACCAGTAAGTGCCAGCTTTCTGAAGGATTAATTAACATAGTGCCCCTTTCTCACTTTTTCCCTGTAGCCCAGCACATTCTTCCTTTTGAGGTAACAATCCAATTCCCTCTTGATGCCTTGATTGAAGCTGTCTCTGCCCTACTCTCAGGCAGTGCATTCCAAATCTCAATCATTCACTATGTGAAGATGTTGTTCTTCATGTCTCCATTGTTCATTTTGCCAATTAAATATGTGCCTTTCTTGAACTTGAGCCTTCCAGCGACTGAACAGTTTCTCCCTATTGACTAAGTCCAGATCCTTCATGATTATAACTGCCAATATTTTAAAAGATCTGCAAAAGACAGATTATACTTTAATTTTTAATGAGGTAACAGAAAATATTGAGGGGAATGCAATGGATATGATCTGTACATATTTTTAAGAAAGAATCATCAAAGTATTGCATAAATGGCTGGTTCATAAAGTTGAGGCTTTCAGTTTGGTCTCAACTAGAATGTTGCATCCAGTCCTAGTTTTTCCACTTTGCGAAAGACGTGAGAGTTCTTGAAAAGTTACGGAGAAGATTTACTGGAATGTTACCAATAATTCGGGATTTTTAGCTACAAGTTTCAGTTTTGGAAACAGCAACATTATAAAGGAGGTTGAGAGGAGATTAGAAAGAGGTGTACAAAGATTATGACAGGTTCAGGTAAGGTTGACAGGGAAAAGCTGTTCCCATGAGTTGATGGTACCAGGATTAAGAACACAGGCTTAAGATGTTTGGGCAAGGGACTATGTGAGGAAGAATATTTTTATACAGTGAATGGTTATGAGTTGGAACTCACTACTCACGAGCATTTTGGAAACAGAAACATTTGATGATTTTGAAAGAAAATGGATGGGCTGAGTGGTCTCCTACTGCACCATTATGATTTTGTGCACAGGCAAGTGTTGGGTAGCATGCCAGTTTTCTTTCCAGTGCCATGTCATTTTGCCAGCTTCATCAAGGTGGTAGATGACCCATTCATCTAGAGCCTAATTGAGGCACATGACTAGCCACACAAAGGCCTCTTCCTACCTGCACTGGCAGTTAGCTAATGCCAGGAGCCTGCAATGTTTGGAGAGTCTGCTGAGTAAACCTTGGCTACCTTCCATTCAGCTCCTTTGGCACTCTACAGTCCCCCAGACCTGAATGACAATGACTACATCCGCCACCTGTCCTCAGCAACCCCTTCCTTTGTTGAGTCCTACTTGAGTGGTTCTGGTGGCAGTGTCTAAAACAAAGGTTGCATCAGAGCCCAATAACCACATCCCAGGGCTCTAGGGGTACCTCTGAACCCAACTTGGTGGGGAGGACCTCTACTTGGTTGGGGGTGAGGCCACTGTGCTCAGGTTAGGGGGTAGGGCTGGTGGCCTAGTCCAAGAGCAGCACAGGGACCCATAGTTTCTGTCTCTGGTCCTGCACTTTGTCACTTACCTGACTTCCAGGATGTATTACCATCAATTCACCCACATGGTCTGGATGCTGCTCCAGCAGCAGCAACAGATCTCAGTGATGTTGCTAAGACTGCAGAGTTGTTGGCTCTCAGGTTGGGAGCAAGCTATGACTCTTAATGGAATGGAAAGCCCAGCAATAGCCACTCAATTTGCAGCCATCAGTAAAATATGTCCCCCAGTCCCATTGCCCACCGAAGCAAGTTCACCCTCCACACTTTCGGCCTTACTACTGGAACCATTTGATGTTTTTGCAGAATCTTGCCCTGTGATTCTAAAGTAGACAGCATTGTCCATGCTTGCATAATGTTTCATGTTGTTGTGGCAACATCAGCCAGGTCAGGAAAAGCACTTTCATTCTTCTGACACATTCATACCTAAGAAACTTGATAGTGCTTGCTGTTTTATTTACTTTATTGACTTACGTATTTTTTACCATGATGGCATGAGAGAATATGAGTGACAGGAAGGAAACACATGCAACATAAAATTATTTTCAAGTGTATTCTTATTAACTTTCAGAGCTAGACTGTGAAAATATTTTCTGTCATGTTTAACACCTTTGAAAATAGTCATATAAGATAAGAAACAACAAATGTCACAGAACCATTTTGCATCACTCTGGCTTACTTAAAGGTTTGAGGCTCTATGCATGTTGAGATTACATTGACCTGGCAAGTGATAAACAAGGTTATTTATAGACTTTGAAAGATCAGTTTCTGTGAATATCTCTCTACCAGGCTCTTGTAGATTGATAGGTTCATTTTTTTTTGCATAGGGCCACAAGCAATTTGAACTCCATTTTATGGTGGGCTTTGAGTTCGTGAAGAAACGCAGTAAACAGGGAAGGAAATCAGTTAATCCTATATAATAAACTAACCTCAGAATGCTTCTTATTGAAATGATAAATTATGGTATGGGAACAGATTATTTAAAGCACATTTTGATTCACTGTTATTACATAGTACCTTCGTGTTTGATTATTATCAATACTAAAACCAAAGCACATGATATCATATGCTCTGTAATGCTTTGCATCTCTTTTTGACATTGACATTCATTCAATTGAAATGATGTTTATTACTTGTTATTGTTTTCACACTCCATATCTGACAAAAGTTTGTATCAATCATTCACAAGAAAATCACTTCCTATAGAAGAAAGCCCTTACAGCCATCAAATAAGAGAAGCACAATGTTGTAATTCGTAGGTTTGCCAGACCAAATTTCCTACTATGTGGAGAGAATCACAGCAAATTATCTGTGCCCTAACTAACTAATCATACATTTTAAAGCTCACATTGTGGCACCCTTGCAAGAACTGCAAGGTATATGTATTAATACACTGGGCACTGATCTATGCCAACAGAAAGAACATGTACATGTGCCATGCCTGTTTCAACTCAACAAAACAGATAAAAGCCATTCGCTGATAACAAGGTGTAGAGCTGGATGAACACAGCAGACCAAGCAGCATCAGAGGAGCAGGAAGGCTGACGTTTCGGGCCTAGACCCTTCTTCAGAAACGTCAGCCTCCCTGCTCCTCTGATGCTGCTTGGCTTGCTGTGTTCATCCAGCTCTAAACTTAGTTATCCCAGATTCTCCAGCATCTGCAGTTCCTACTATCTCTAAAGCCATTTGCTGGTTCCTTTCTCAGGGCAGTGCGCTGATCAACTAGTCAACCTGCCCGTAACAATTTGCACTTCGAAGCGATGAACAATTCTTTCCCTTTCATGCCTAATTCACAGCTATTTTGCATCTCATTTTTGCTTTCTCCACCAGTTAAATCCCTTCTTCATTGTGCCTCTATAATATTTGCCATCTTGCTCCTCCTCAATTCTGTCAAAAATATAAGCGTAAACATTTCCAATATTTTCAATACTTTTCAGTTCTGAAGAGTCGTACCAGACCACAAAACATTAACTCTGTTTCTCTTTCCACTGTTGCTGTCAGTCCTGCTGACTTTCTGCAGCAATCTCTGCATTTGTTTCAGTTTTCCAACATCTGCAGTGTTTTGGCTTTATGTAAAATTGTGAAAAGTCTGGCTGTTAGCTATGAATCAGCATTTAGAATGTATATTCCATTGAAACACCTCTACCAAGAAATGCAAATTAAATGCAAGCTGTGTCAGCTGTTAAGGAACTTATTTTGCATTTGTTTGAATGATACAACCGTTCCATGTGACAAATTATTTTCATTGCATTCCTGCCACGGACACCCCCAAATTTGTGGCTCTAATACTCACAGGAAGATGGGCAAGACTACAGGGTACCCATCAAGGCTGGGGACATGTTAGCTCTGTTGAATTTAACCACACAACCTCATTGTAAATTCTTTCTTCACTTTGCCACCAGGTCAATCTAACAGACAGGTCAGTTGCTGGATAAATGTGAGGTAATGCACTTGGGCAGGACAAACAAGGCAAGGGAATACATGATGAATGGTGGGACTCTGGGAAGCACCCAAGTATCAGGGGGATCTTGGTGTGCATGTATACCAGTCCCTTAAGACAGCTGGTAAATAAAGTGGTTAAGAATTCATATGGGATACTTGTCTTTATTAGCCCACGGATAGAGTTTAAGAGCAGGGAGGTTATGTTGGAACTGTATAAAAAGTTGGTTATACCACAGTTAGAATATTGTATGCTGTTCTGGAATCCACATTATAGGAGGGATGTGATTGCATTGGAGAGGATGCAAAAGAGATTTATCAGGATGCTGCCTGGGTTGGAGAGTTTTTTTTCTGAAGAGAGATTGAATTGAATTAGCTTTAGCTTTATTGTCACATATACTCAATGAGTATAGTGAAAAGTTTAAACGTTGCCATTTACAGCACCATCTAAGGACAAAGGTACCTAGGTACAGCTTCTTTAGTTACAAAGATCTTAGACAATAAAGAAATAAAATGTCCAGCATTGTAGAAATAGAAGTTCAGAACAACAGACTAAGCTGGCACTTAGCTTCCAGTTCTAACTGAGCCCTGGCTCCAGAACGCACCAGGCTGAGGATGCCATTCCAAGCCCGGGAGGTCGCCACACCAGGCCGGGAGGTCGCCACACCAGGCCTGGAGGCCGCTATGTCAGGCTGGGAGGCCGCTCCACCAGGCCGGGAGGTCACTATGACAGGCTGGGAGGCCGCTCTGCCAGGCTGGGAGGTTGCTATGCCAGGCCAGGAAGTTGCTACGCCAGGCCAGGAAGTCTCCATGTCAGGCCGGGAGATCGCTATGCCAGGCTGGGAGGTCGCTATGCCAGGCCAGGGGGTCGTTATGCCAAGCTGGGAGGTTGCTATGCCAAGCTGGGATGTCGCTACGCCAGGCTGGCAGGTCACTATGCCAGGCTGGGATGTCGCCACGCCAGGCCGGGACGGCGCCACGCCAGGCTGGGTGGGTCACTATGCCAGGCTGGGAGGTCGCTATGCCAGGCCGGGAGGGTGACACGCCAGGCTGGGAGGGCACCACGCCAGGCTGGGAGGTTGCCACATCAGGCTGGGAGGTCACTATGCCAAGCCGGGAGGGTGCCACGCCAGGCTGGGAGGTCGCTATGCCAGGCCGGGAGGGCGCCACGCCAGGCTGGGAGGTCGCTATGCCAGGCTGGGAGTCATCGGAGTCCGGCAGTCGTCACAAGAGATTGGGAATTGTTGCTGGAGGCTGGGAATCTTCACAGGTCAGGAGAGAAGGAGAAAATAAAACACTAAGAGGAAAGGAAAGAGAAGAAAAGAAGAAGAAGAACGGGAAGAGTGGACGAGATCCTGCTGGAGTCTCCAATTCTGCTGCCATCTTGGAACCTTTATTTTCGGTTAGATTGACGGTTCGCCTTGGAGCAGAGGTGGGGGAGCATAGATAGGAAAGACAGGAAGAAACATTTCCCCTACATAGAGGGAACAATGACCAGGGCAACATATATTTAAGGTTAAGGGATACTGGATTGAGAGGACATGTGAGGAAAACATTTTCACCCAGAATGTGGTGGGAATCTGGAACTCGCTATCTGTATGGGTGGTAGAATCAGAAACCCTCATAACATTGAAGAAATATTTAGATATGCATTTCCAATGCCAAGGCATACAAGGCTATGGGCCAAGAGCTTGGAAATAGGATTACAACGGTTAGGTGGTTGTTTCTGACTGATGTGAATACAATGGGCCAAAGGGCTTTTTTGTGTGCTGTCGATCTCTGTGACTCTATGCTTCTATGTCAGCTAGGAAATCCAGTAGGAGTCACTGGATTAACTGTACTAGTATAGGCCTAACTGGACTTGTAATTCAGGAGGCTGATCTAATGATCTGCAGAACGAGTACAGATTCCAACATAGTAGAAGAATTTAAATTCAAATAATTAAATAAACTTCAAATTTAAAATAAAGAAAACGACTACCAGTATTGGTGACCAGAGAATTACTAGATTGTTGTAAGATCATCTGATTTGCAATCTGTTCATCCTTACCTGATCTGACCTCGTTATGATGTCAGCAATATGGTTGACTCTGAAATACTTTTTGAAATGGTCTGCGAAGCCACTCAGTTGTAAAAACGACTGCTGTGAAACACAACAAAAATTGTATAAAATGGGCCTTCCCTGGATCAACCTAGATATTGAATTCAAAAGATAAAGGCACATCCTGACCAGTTGACTGCAAAGACCACTAACATTTCACTATTATTTGGGAATTTGTATCAAAATTGAGAGAGCCATTCCAGTCAACCAACTGCCTGGCATAGCAATACTGACCGAATCATACCTGATTGTAAATGTCCTCGACTCCTCCATGACCATCCTCCATCCTGGCTATGTTACTAATGCTAAGACAGACCCAGCAGAGGAGACAGCGCACTAATGTACAGTTGGGAGGGAGTGATGCTAGGAATCATCAACATTGAGTCCTGACTCCATTAAGTCATACAGCATCAAGCCAAACATGGGCAATGAAGCTTCTGCTGGTTAGTAAATACTGCCTTCCCCCAAATGTTGAATCAACACTGTTCCATGGTGAACAGCACTTGAGAGGGTAGCTAGAATTGATAAGGGATTAATGAACATCCATTTACCCCTTATCCTGGAGAAGTGCAGCATAAAGAAGCTTGAAATCTTCCCTCCACTGTTCCAAATATAAAGCAATTTACTTGATTGGCATCTGATCCACCACCTTCAACATTCACTCTTTTCACCACCAGCGCACAGAAGCTGCATTATATACAGTCTACAAGATGCACGGCAGCAACCTGCAAGTTCCAGCCCAAGTCATGCACTGTCCAGACTTGGAAAGATATCATTGTCCTGTCATAAACTTTAGGTGCCATCTTGGAATTCTTTCATTAATGGTACAATGGAAGTAATTACAGTCACTGCAGAGATTGAAGAATATAGTTCAACACAAACTTAGGTTTGGGCATAAAAAAAGAGCAACACCTGCGTGAATGAAAAAAATTCAAAAGCTATACTGCACAGCCTCCAAGACCAATACATCCTCCCACCGAGTAGTCCACAGAAGTGAATACATTATTCCAAATGTGGTTTAATTCAGGCTTTGGAGAGTTGTCACATTATATCTACCTTCCTGTCTTCGAGATGTATGTATCACAATTCTTTTATGATTATTTTGTGTCCATGACATTTTAATGACTGAAATGCCTGCTTGCCTCTGTGAACTTCTGCTGCTTCTAACAATTCAGTATTTAGCAAGTACTTTAATTTATCTTTTATAGGTCCAAAGTTCCACTGCTTGCCATATTGCAATCCATTTGCCATAGATATCCCCATTCACTTCATAATCTAACAAAGCCTCTTCGTAATTTTCACACCAACACATTCTCAAGGGAAATTAGTGACGAGCAATAAATACTGGCCTTGCCAGTAATGCTCACATCCCGTGAATGAATAAAAAAAATTATTGACAAAATTACACTAGGGGCAGGGCTAAAACAGAGAAAGGTTTATTAGGTCAATATTAATTAATTAAGACGTTATGTAAGTAATGTGGAGACTATGAATCTAGTGCAGATAGAAAGGAAAGAGATTTGCATAACTATTAAGAGCTAATTTTTGGCCATAAGCTTTTGGGGATTATGAGGGATACATATATCTCAGTTTTAAAAGTACATCAGGACTGAGTGACATGTTTGGAATCTGATTTCAAATATTTAGGGCGTGCCTGCATTCCTGACGACAACCCTCTCTTTTCTCCCAAAAGCTTGTGAGTCAAAATGAATGAGGGCCTGGGATAATGCTGGGCATGGTCAATTCTGCCCAGCTCTATTTCAAACTCCTACATGCAATATTTCCACTGCTGGTGAGAGTTAAAATTACAGGTTATACATTTAGTGCTACCTTTCTAATATATACATTTCCAAATAACATCTGAAAATGCCTTTGGAGACTGGGGTGCGTCAAGCAAGTGAAAAAAGGAGGAAAGCAGAGAGGGGTAGATTCTTGGTAAACAAGGAGATGGAAAGATATCAGACCTAGGGATGTGGACCTAGGGACCTAGGCAGGGATGTGGATCTGAGGTTATACTCAGATCAGCCACGATATTATCAAATGGCAAAGCAGGCTCCAGGGTGTGATCCTGCTCCTGATTCACCAGTTTGAATGTTTTAGCAAGAAGATTGGCTACAAATAAAACAGTGAGGGGGTACATGGAGGCTCAAAATCAGGTACAAATGCATTGAATTTTTCGTTAGGTTTTGACTGTACCGTTGTCTTCTGTAACATATTTCACTCCACCTTGATGATTCCGGGGATTTAAGAGTTATAGAAGTCATTACTTCTTTTGTCATTAAAAGTCATTAGAAGGCGAGTGCAGTGATACTTGCCAAGGCAGCACGTCCCTGAACAATAAGAAAATGACAAATGTACTGTTCCCATGCCTGATTGATTTCTGTAGGGATACAGACAAACCAGTTGACCACACAGCAGAAATTTTATGTCATTGCAGCCTTTCCCAGAATGGTGTACTGTATCCATATCAGCATGGCTGAACAACTTTGTACCTTAGCCACTCTGTGGGGTCCACATAAGCCAGACAAATGCTGTGTAAGTGTTGAAATGTCGGGCTTCAAACATACTATTTATAAGGATTGCACTCCTTTAACAAGTGAGCTGTATGTAGGCTGATTTTACTGCTGCAGAAAGAAAGGTGAGACTATCATCTTATGTTAAGGTTAGGCAGCAGCTTCCAGGGACTAAGCATGCACGGTTACAGTTGAGAGGGTACAAAATATGCATGTGAATGCTTACAAAATGAATGACACCTTAGAGAAGTAGAAGTGGAAAGATTAGACAGAGGTGTTCAAAATCATAATGGTTGTGGCCAGAGTAGATAAGGAGAAATTGTTTTCATTGGTGCAAGCTCAAGAAACAGATGGCACTGAGTTAGGATTTTGTTTAAATTTCATAGAATGTGGATGTCATTAGTAGATCATTGTCATTGTTGACCCCTGAAGGAACTGCCCATCTGTAAGGTGATAGTGAGTTGCTTTCATAAACTGCTGCAGTCCTTAAAGTGTAGGACACCCAAAATGCTATTAGGGAGAGAATTCCAAAATGTTAACTGAGTGACAATGAAGCACACCAAAATTGGAGGTGTAGTGGACAGTGAAGAAGGTTATGGTAGACTACAAAGGGACTTTGATTTGATGGGCCAGTGGGCCGAGGAGTGGCAGTTGGAGTTTAATTTTAGATAAATATGAGGTGTTGCATTTTGAGGAGGCAATTCAAGGCAATGACTTATACAGTTAACGGTAGGAGCCTGAGGAGTGTCGCTGAACAAAGGAACCTAGGGATTCAGGTGCATAGTTCCTTGAAAGTGGAGTCGCAGGTAGACAGGGTGGTGAAGAAGGTGTCTTGCACGCTTGCCTTCATTGGGCAGTGAATTGAGTATAGAAATTGGGATGTTATGTTACGAGCATACAGGACATTGGTGAGGCCACTTTTAGAATACTGCATTCAATTCTGATCTCCCTGCTATACGAAATATGTTGTTAAGCTTGGAAAGGTTCAGAAAAGATTTACAAGGATGTTGCAGGGATTGGACAATTTGACCTGCGGGGATAGGCTGAATAGGCTGGGGATATTTTCCCTGGAGCATCAGAGGCTGAGGGATGAGAGGTTTATAAAATCATGAGGGGCATGGATAGTCTGATTAGCCAAGGTCATTTTCCAAGTGTATGGGAGTCCAAATCTAGAAGGAATTAATTTGAGGTGAGAAGGGAAGAATTTAAAAGGAACTGAGGGGCAACTTTTTCTTGCAGAAGGCATTGTGTGTATGGAATGAGCTGCCAGAGGAAGTGGTGGAGATGGGTATAATAATGTCATTTAAAAGGCATCTGGATGGATACATGAATAGAAAGAGTATAGACGGATATGGGACAAATGTTGTAAATGGGGGTGGCATAGTGGCTCAGTGGTTAGTATTGCTGCCTCACAGCGCCAGGGACCCGGTTTCAATTCCACCCTTGGGCGACTATCTGTGTGGAGTTTGCACATTCTCCCCGTGTCTGCGTAGGTTTCCTCTGGATGCTCCAGTTTCATCCCACAGTCCAAAGATGTGCAAGTTAGGTGGATTGGCCATGCTAAATTGCCCATAGTGTTCAGGGATGTGTAGATTAGGTGGGTTACGGGAGGATGGTTCTGTGTGGGACGCTGTGAGGGTTGGAGTGGACTTGTTGGGCTGAAGGGCCTGTTTCCACACTGTAGGGATTCTATGATTCTGATTCTGAAGTTTAGGATATCTGGTCAACATGGACTAGTCAGACCAAAGAGTCTGTTTGCATACTGTATAACTCTATGTCTGGTGATATAATTCCAATTCAGAACGGTGTGCAGCTTTGGGATGCCACCAAGTACAAGTTCCCCTCCATATAACTACTGACCCTGTTCTTCTCAGTGGAACGTGAGCTGAAGGAACCTAATTAATGTCATGCAGTGTATTTTGTAGATGGTATACATTATTGCCACTGCATATCAGTAGGGAAAGGAGTCAATATTTAAGTTGGTAAATGCAGTGCCAATCAACTGAAGTGTTTTATCTTGGATGGGCTGAATTTTTTTGAATGTTGTTAAAAATGCTCTGAGCAAGGCAAACTGGAGTTTTTTTTAATTCATTAATGGGATGAGAGTGTTGCTGGCTAGGCAGTATTTATTGCCCATCCCTAATCACCCAGAGGGCAGTTCAGAGTCAACCACATTGCTATGGGTCTGGAGTCACATGTAGGCTAGCCCAGGTAAGGGTGGCAGTTTCCTTTCCAAAAGGACATCAGTGAACCAGGTGGGTTTTTCCTGACAATCGACAATGAATTCATGGTCATCATTAATTCTTAATTCCAGATATTTTATTGGATCCAAATTCCACCATCTGCTGTGGTGAGATTTGAACCCAGATCCCCAAAACTTTATCTGTGTTTCTGCATTAATAGTCCAGCGATAATACCACTAGGCCAGCCCATTCTATCACGCATCTATTTTGTACCTTATAGAGGATGGACAGGCTTCCAGCCCAAAGTTACTACAGAATTCTGAGCCTCTGACCTCCTCTTGTAAACACAGTTGTTGTATGGCTGGTCCAGTTCAGTTTCTGGTCAACGGTAACTGAAGTAAAAAATGTAAAGTTGTGTTAGTCCTTGTTGACCACAGGGTATTCTCTCCCATTGGAGAGAGAAGACTGGCGGTGGTTTAACCTGAGAATCTCCTCAGGCAAAGGGAGAGGTTCAGAGGGAGAATCCTTCATCATAGCCTCAGCTAGTGCAACAATTGAACTCATGCAGTTGGTGTCACTTCGCATTGCAAAAGGAAATTGGATAAGAGGCTAAAAGGAAATTAAATGCAGGACTAAGTACAGGGGCATGCAAATGTGATAAGATGACTTACTGTTGCAGAAAGTTGGCAAAGACATGATAGGACAGATGGCCTCCTTTAATGCTATAGCTATTAGATATTATTGTCACTTGACTGCAAAGAATCTGACTGTTGTTGAAAGTAGAGACATGTTCTTAAAGCTTTTTATCTTGAACTCATCAGGATAAATGCAGGAATGCCAAATTTCAAACAATCACAATAATTCATAGTAGAGCAGAAAAGTAGGAGCCAATTGGCAAATTAGGAATCTGTTTAGCTGAGACATTACCACGGAGACAGCAATAAGGAACTATAGTCACTCTACGCTTTCAGGAAATCAGAAAGGCACAAGGCTTGATCATGCACTTTTTGATTGCATAGAGATAGTCCTTAAATAGGACTGTACATTGTTTCTAATAGGTGTAAATGGGTTGCACCTTTTGTGACTTCTATTGAATGCATGGGTGTAAGTCTGCATATAGTGAACTAGAGTCAGGAGTTAGGTCATGAGCAGATAATCCTTTTCACTATGCACCCATAAGCCTGTGGTTCAAACACAGCTAGCAGAATGAAAGTTCCACAACTGCTATTTGGATGCCAGCAGTTAGCCCTTAAAATTCTCTGCATATGCCAGCCAAACATTGAGGGAATGGATACATTTGAGATTTCCAAAGAGTCATTTTGGACTTGAATGTTAACTCAGTTTCTCTCTCCACAAGATCTGCTGAGCTTTTCCCGCACTTTCTATTTTTATTTCAGATCTCCAGTAACTGAAGTATTTTTCTTTCATATTATTGAGGAAGTGAAATCTCATTTGTAGTTGATATGGGCACTCACAAGGCAATGTGTTTACAGTCAATGCAGTCATCCTGTGCAATGGGAAGGCCTGCAATCCTAATGAAGGCACTTTGAAAACATAGAAAATAAGAGCATAAATAGGCCATTCAGCCCATTGAGTCTGGTCTGCCATGCAATGTGATCATGGCTAATTCTCTACCCCAATGACATACCCCTACCATCTCCCTGTACCCCTGGATATTTTTAGCTTCTATAAATCTGTTTTTTCCTAAACATAATCAGTAATATCACTTTCACAGCCTTCTGTGACATAGAATTCCATAGCTTCACAACCCTCTGAATGAAGCAATTTTGTATATCCTAAGACCTTGACCCTTGGATTCCTCACATGTAGGACAGGTAAAGATGGCAGTTTCCTTCTCTGAAGGACATTAGTGAACCAGATTAATTTTTCCCAACAGTCAACAATGGATACTTGGTCATCATTAGACTCTTAATTCCAGATTTTTATTGAACTCATTTGCACCATCTGTCATGGTGGGATTCAAACCCAGTTCCCCAGGACATTACCTGCATTAACAATTCAGTAACATTACCACTAGGCCATTAAGACTTCAATAAGGCTGGGATAAGACTTCCTTGTTCTGGTATTCCATCTTTTTGCAATGAAGGCAAACATACCATTGTACCATTGTGAAAAGATGGAATACAAGAACAAAGAAGTCTTATTGCAGCCTTATGAAGTCTTAACGGGGAGGCGATGGCCTAATGGTATTGTTGCTGGACTGTTGATGCAGATAGCGTTTGCCTTCCTGTTTCCTGCACTTGCATGCTTGCTTTCAGTGATTGGAGTACAAGAACACATGGGTCCCCTTGTATCTCAACATTTCCCAATCTGTCATCATTTAAATAATACTCTGTCATTCAGTTTTTCCTACCAAAGTGGATAATTTCACATTTATCCACACTATACTGCAACTGCCATGTATTTACCTACTGTCTCAACTTTGCCTAAATTGTCCTGAAGACTCTTTACCATCATCCAGACCACTCACAATCCCACATAGTTTGATGTCATCAGCAAACTTGGAAACATTAGACTTGATTCATTGACATATGTATAGTAAATTGTTACGATCCAAGCACTGATTCATGTGGCATCCCATTTGTCACTACCTTCTATATTGAAAAAAGGAAACATTTATTCCTACACTCCATTTCTTATCTGCTAACTAATTCTTAATCCATGCCAGTAAAATATCATCAATTCAATGTGCTTTGATTTTGTACCCTACTCTCTTTTGAAGGATTTCCATGAAAAAATCCAAAGATATCATATCCACTGCTGCTCCCTCATCTTTTCTCAAGATTCTATGCTCAAAATATGCCAATAGATTTGACAAACATTACTTCCTTTTCATAAATCTATGTTGACTTTGTGTTATGGCACTGTTATTTTCTAAGGGTCATGCTACCATATCCTTTATAATAGACATCAGCACTTTCAGTACTGCAGGTACTAGGCTAACCGATCTGTAATTCCCAGTTTTCTCCCTCCTTTTTTTGTAAATGGTTGGTTTATATCTTCCACTCTCCAGTTTGCTGGGACTGTTCCAGATTCAACAGAATTTTGGGAGGTAAGAACTATTTAACCTGCTATTTTCATGGCCACCTCCTATCAAACCCTGTGATATAGATTATCAGGCCCTCAGGATATATCAGCTTTATTCAACATCTTTTATGAATACTAATCTCCATTATTTCTTACTTCCCAATGCTCTGTTGCTTTCCTCTTATTTATGGAAAGTCATTTGTGTCTTTTTCTGTGAAGTCACAACAAAAGTAGTTCTTTAATTGCTGCACCATTTCCTTGTTCTCCATTATTATTCTCCAGTTTCAGTCTCTAAGAGACTGCCATTTGTCTTCACTGATCTTTCTCCTTTTACATACCTTTCGAAGCGGTAAGTCTGCTTTTATGTTCCTTACAGCTTTACTCCCATTGTCCATTATTTACTCTTCTTAATCAACTCTTTGTCCCATTTTTACTCATTTCTAGATTGCTTCCAGTCCTCAGGCTTCCTGCTTTTTCTAGTAACTTTGTATGACTTTCCTTTGGATCTGCTGCTCTCTTTTTTGTTGGTCAAGACTGGGTCACTTTTCCTATTATGCTCTTTCACCCAAAAGAAATTTACAACTGTTGTAATGCATTCATCCCTTAAATATTAACCATTGCCTATCTATCATCATGCTTTTTAATTAAATTACCAATTGCAGCCAACTCACTCCTCATACCTCTGTAGTTTCTTTTGGATACATTTATATAGAGTCAGAGTCATGGAACTGCACAGCATGGAAATATACACTTTGGTCCAACTCATCCATGCAACCAGATATCCTAGATTAATCTCGTCCCATTTGCCAGCTTTTGGCCCATATCCTTCTTGTACCCCATCCATATGCCTTTTAAATTTTGTAATTGTACCAGCCTCCACCATGTCCTCCAGCAGCTCCTTCCATACACGCACTACCCTCTCTGTGAAAAAGTTTCCCTCTCACCTTAAACCTATGCCCCCTAGTTTTGAACTCTCCTACCCTGAGAGAAAGACCTTGGCTATTCACCCTACCCGTGCCCCTCAAGATTTTATAAACATCTACAAGATCACCCCTCAGCCTCTGAATCTCCACAGAAAATACTCGCAGCCTGTTCAGCCTCTCCCTATAGCTGAAACCCTCCAAACCTGGCAACATCCTTGTAAATCTTTTCTGAACCCTTTCAAGTTTCACAACATCCTTCTTATAGCAGGGAGACCAAAATTGCACGCAGTATTCCCAAAGAGCCTAACCAATATCCTGTATAGACGCATCATGACCTCCCAACTCTTACACTCAATGCACTGACCAATAAAGGCAAGCATGCAAAACACCTTCTTCACTATCCTGTGCATCTGACCTGCCGCTCACTGTGAAAAAAGTTTGAAAAGTGGTCATCTCTCATTGAATACACATCTTGGTGAACTCCTTTACACGACAGTTAATGGTAAACTGAGGGGTTACATATTTCTTCATTTCAAACTCAGAAGAAGCAAATAGCATGAAGGTTCATAAACCAGTCACCCTTGCAGCCTCTAGCAATGTGAGTTTCATGTAGCTACAGCAGAAAGAACAGATTTTGATGAGGACATCCTTACTGAAACTCTGAAGTCTCACATTGTTCCGCATGAAAGTAGAATAATTTCCCTCTGACTACTATAGGTTGATATGGTCTCCTGTTCTTCTTCCTCCGTCTTCAAGTGATTTATCCATTTCCCTTTGACCACTGTTAATTCTTCAGGATATGCTCTATTCCATGGGAAATGATCCAAAAATGCACCTATACCTAGAAGAAACTGGTTTGTGCAGAAATCATGAAATCAGGAAAATGTTTTTCTTCAGCACCAACCAAAGCTCAAAACTCCAATTTGACTTTTGCAAATTGAAACAAAATAGAAGACATAAAATGAAGCCATTGCCAGAAGAAATAAGTCAGCAGGAAAAGCTTTAAGTAGTTGTCAATCCTCAGTTGAGGAGCCTTCCTGCCGCTGAACATGTGTTCACTGTGTCCTGTGCTAACACTTACCTGTATATTAACAACAAATGCTGGAGATTACAGCAAGTCAGACAACGTCCATGGAAAAAGAGCAAGCCAGCATTTCAAGACTCAAAAAGCGAGCTTGCTCTGTCTCCATGGATGCTGTCTGACCCGCTGTGATCTCCAGCATTTGTTGTTTTCTGTTCAGATTCCAGCATCAGCAATAATGTACTCCTTATCTTTCTGTTATTCAGCAAATATCTCCTACAATTGCATGTGTTTTCAGTGGATACCACTCTGGAGTGCAAAGAGTTATCCCACATGACCAGTTTCTTGCCTGGCAGCTGTTTTAGGGTTACAATTCTATTGCAAATTATTTTACCAGCTTAAGATAGTGAGTGGTAAGTAATTCAACCATTGTGGTCATCCCAGTGAGATGAAGTTGTTGTTAGTCATCATCGACATGTGCACATGTGACTAAACAGCAATCAAGAATGATGGATTCCATGACTACTGCATTGTTGCTAAAGTCAGATTTAAATATTATAAATGTGTTTACTACAAAGATGCATTTTTGCTGTATATTGTTGTCTATAACTTTAATATCAAATACATGTTACTTCAATTGTAAAAATTTTACATTTCTCAAATTGTAATTACACACATTCTCTTAAGAATCAATTATCAAATGAAACTTTAATCAAGTTTAATGATTTAGTTTACGAATGACACTGGAGTAAACAGCATGAATGTTTTATTTCAAGATCTGGGATTCCACCCAGTGATGTTAACATAAATTATCCAAGGAGCACCTTCCTGTGTTTTTGTTGTCTAATAGACTCTTACAGCATTGTTGTTGCACCAACACTTGGATTAAAAAGCACTTAAACAGGAGAATATTCATATTGTACATAGTATTTCAACTGGCTTATCTCCTAATGGCCACTTTTTGCTGTAAGACTTGGGAGTATTGAATCGATTAGTATTTGATGTTGTTGCTTGTCAAGGTCTTCTGCTTTTGGGAGTGCTGAACTGTGTCTGAATTCTGCAGACTTGGGTGTTTAAACTTAAAAATGCATCGATTGTACATGCTAAAGTTGTTTTATTGGTGGATATTAATACTACTTAAGGCAGGCAGTATCAAGATTTGTGCTGATCACACAATTGTCCATTTAACTGCAGTCAAGCAATGTATTGATTGTACATACAAGCCAATTTCTTATTGAGAATTAATCAAAATTTATAGAGAAATCAATTATGAATAGCGCTGATGAAAGCTCATTGAAAAGAAAAGCTTGCGTACATTGTGGGGACAAGATTGCTACTTTTTTTGTCAGTTTTATAAGCAGACTGTAGCAGATGATAGTTTTTGAGACTTGAGGTTTACCTTGCTAATAATAGAAATGTATTGAAAATTTGTTGTCTCATTTACCTCCCACTCACATACGACACTTCTACTGTTTGCCAGTCAGAATTCGACCATTGTCCTATCTTCTTGTCGTATGCCTATTACATTTCAGTCTCCATTTCTCATCTATCTCCATGCCCTTTGCAACTTAAACTATTGCTACCGTATCTTGATCATTGCATGGCATATTCAAATGCTCCTTAAATAGATCAAAACTTATTCTGGAAGATGATCATATTGCCTGCTGCACGTTTCTGTCATGCACTTGTGAATCTGCAGGCATGTATTGCTTGCTTGCATAGAACTTAATTGGGAATTCTGGCAAACAGGCCTTTTCATGAGCATACGTGATGTGAAGATGCACACAAAAGAATTTCCTGATGTTTTCTGGAAAACACAACCTACCTTTGATGTTCCAAGGAATTAATTGCAAAAGTTTATCCACCATCATGTTCTGCATTTTGGCCTTTTATTTAAAAAAAGTTCCCCTGCCTGCCTTCTCCCCACTTCAGATGGGCTAAAAAGATATTGCTTCCTATGTATGAATTTCACTCCTGAAAGGCTTGGTTCGTCTCTTGGGCTAGCTACCCCTACCATTGGAAAAAAAAACATTCTATCTACTCTATCATTTCTTTGTCAAAGTCAATCAAATCACCCTGTAAAGTACTTTATTTCAAGAGAATACTGTTACAATGATGCTTCGTCTTTGACAATTTTCATGGAGGTGAATTTTATGGTGATAAAGGTCAATGAAAAAACACATTAGAACTTTTTGTTTTGCAGCAAGGAGTTTCTTGGAAACCGCATGGTTCCAGATAATTACTGGTCTTGGTTGCTTGAGCTCACTTCAAGGAAAACACCTGAATTTTTTCAATCCAGATTTTCTGTCTACTTTATTTGAACAGTGTTTGAAAGCTCAGAGTTTGAATTTTCAGTTGACGAAAACCTGCAACATAAGGAGCAGCACAGCACTTGTCTTTGGCTTTGGAAAAAACGTAAATGTGAAATCAAAGTGAAACTGAATCATTCTTCCAGAACAGAGATTAAAAGGACTTCTTAATATTGGATTTCCTGAACAAGTCATGACTGACAAGATCCCAGAGACAACCATGCATGATTAGTGACTTGGTCACAAGTGTAAGAAAACCAAATCAACATATTTCGGAGCATTCTATTCCTCAACTTTTGGGCTTTCAAGAATAGTCACTCTTGTCCATGAAGTTTTTTTTTGATGTGAATCTCTAGAAAGAGAAATCCACTTTTTCCTCTTTTACCTGACGAATATGTTTGGGTTAGTTAGAAGGATAACTTTTTATATATGTATATTGCAAGTTATGTTAACCAATTCACCATTTTATTTAATGGGTTTTGTTTTATAATATATCAACAATTTTGTGTCTCTTAAAGAAACCTAGTTAATGGATCTTTTCATTCTAAGTGTAATATAAAGGAAGCATACAATTATTCACATTGGGCTTGGGTAAAATATTTTAATTTTATGTTGTGATCCATGGAATAATCGGACTAGCATGCTTCCCATCTCATTCACAACAATGCCAAACTATTTTACGTCATCTCTCCTCATAATCTGAATCTTGAAATACTGGTTGAATTCCGCTGAATCTGCTCTGTACTCCACCCAAGGTCAAAACGTTGGCCTGGATTTTCGAATTATCGGATAGTCATTTCTGCAGCGTAGGGAGAACTTATGCTTGGAATCCTGTAGAATCCACAACATCGCAAGCTCCGAGGAATTGCCAGGAAAATTGAAGATTCTATTGGGTAATTCTCCTGCACTCGGAACTTTCCAAAGGCATCTGTTTAAATTGGAGAATTCAGGAAGTTCTGCTGCAGTTGTTAGGAAAAATTGTTAATCTTGTAATTCTTGGGTAACCATTACTCTAAATACCAAATTAACACTTATCCCCCACAACTCCATCTCCCCTGACCCCTTTCATCTGCCTTACCCTGAACTGACAGCATCCAGCCACCCATAGCAGGAACAGACATGCTCTGTGACACAATACCACCTTCTGCTTCCCTCACCCAGAGCCTGATAACCCTCATCTCACTGGGACCCGACAGATCCTGGAACCTAACATGCCTGTTCGCCCTCCAGGAACCAATAACTCTTTTCTCCCCGGGCAGCCAATAATACTCACATGCTCTAAATTACCTGAAACACTCCCTGATTTACTTGACACCTTAAACAACTTCTGGCACCCTACACACCTGGCATCTTATCTCCCTGTCACTTTAACCCCGCACTTACTTTACATAATAAGACATCAGAGCTGTCAAAGTAGCTGCCTTTCTGTTGGAGACATTTAAATCATAGATCATGGCAAGTACTGTTGTGGAAAAATGAGTGAGGTTTGACTTTCCTGAGTATCCAGCACTGTGAGGACACAGTTAGATTTAATGTATGCTCTGTGTTTCTGAAGGAGCCATGATCGAAATGTCCTCCCAGAGAAGTGGAGCACTGATGTAGCATTAATCTGAATGTGATTGCCACTTCTCAGAAAATCCTGCCTATCATGTCTATGATGTGAAGCCCTGGAATGTATACAATACTCCAATGTATAGCTGATGCAAAGCTTTAGCCGCTTTGTTGTACTAGCTCTCTAGGTTTATACAGGCCATTGGGATGTTAGTCTCGAGTACTTTTTTGTATCTATTGCATCTTAAGTATTTATGTACGTGATCCTGGATCAACGCTGACATTCACTGACTGATTGACATTCTAGGCACAAAGGAACTACTGTAATATGGGAATTGAGATTCCAGGCAAACCACTGATTTAGAAAGGGAGGGTCGAATGTGAGGTAAAAGATGCCTTCACTTTCACCTGTGGAGTCCAGAGGAGCACAATTGTTCTTCATAGCCTCACAATCAAAAATTATAAATACAACTTTACAGTGCAATTTTGGTCTTCAGAACAGGTACTGGGGTTGTGAGATTTAAGTCATTGACAACCTAATTAGCTATTTTGTTATTATACCATTGAGCACTTATTGACATTATTTAATTAATGTATGAGACTCCTGACTGAGGATCGCAAACTCCAGAAAGTAGAACATAGTAGACGTTTAACCCACTTTATTTAAATATCCTGTAAAATTCTCTAAGGTAGGTCAGGAAATCATAACATATTTCAAACAAAAATAGAAACAATAGTCTGACTGGAATAAAGCCAGGAGAACTTTGAACAATCTATTGCCAGAATTTGAGAAAGCTAGCAGAAATGTAAAATAGTGTAATACAGTATTTATTAGAGTGTTTCGTGATAGACAATAGCAGGAAAAGGAAAGACTTGAAATAGAAGTTCATTAATTTTGCTTTACCATACCTTAAATAATGTCTATGTAGAGAATTTTAATACTAGAGCAATTTTAATATTGTATTATTGAGAAGCTTAGCACAGTTTATATATAATATATGCTAAATTCTGTTCATTAACTTTGTTTTCCTGACGGTATTTCAAAGATAGTAACAAAAAACTTCACTGTTATGTGCATATATACTTCTTATTTTGTTTTTCCCGGTTTCACTTCTTGCTGGTTGTTAAGTTCATGGAGAAAAATAGATGGTGCACTCAATTTTCATTGTCTCCTTGATAATTAATCAGACCTTGATTATTTTAAATCAATATCACTAACATTTCAGCAAAGCACATCTTGGCCATATTTATTTTACAGTCACATCAACTGACACAGTAGCACGCAGCAAATTGTGAACTTTTAATGCCATAAATTTGCACGTCAACTCTGGTATAAGCAAACTCTTTAGAATGAGTACAGTTGCTTTTACAAGAAAGAAATAACATCATTGTGAGATCTCATAGAATTATACAACACAGATGGCCATTCCACTCACCAGTGTTAGTCCTGCTTTTTGCAAGAACTGTCAAATCAATCATATGTCCCACTCTTCATGCATTGCTATGCACATATTTCCTTTTCAGCTACTTATTCAATTCATTTTGTAAACCATTTTTGAACCTGCTGCAAGCAGCTTTTCAGTCAATCCAGCCCATGACAACTTGCAACGTGAGAAAATTCGCACCTCCACTGATCCTTTTGCTAATTATCTTCATTATGAGTGCCCTAATTAAGACCATCTTTGCCAGTGGAAACAGTATTTCCCCATTTACTCCATTAACCACTCGCTAATTTTAAGCATGCTTAAATTTCCCTGCAATTTTCTTTGCTCCAAACACCAGAACCGCAGTTTCACCAGACTCTCCTGTCACTGAAGACCCTCATCCTTGGTACCATATTAGTTAACCTCCAAACCCTTCTTACTATTGCAGCTTCGGTGGAGATGTTAAACTATCTACTTAAAACAGGTAATGCTCTTCTTAAAACTCCTTCTTAAAACTAGGTGGATTGGCCATGCTAAATTGCCCATAGCGTTCAGGGATGTGTAGATTAGGTGGGTTATAGGGGATGGGTCTGGGTGGGATGCTCTGAGGGTCAGTGTTGACTTGTTGGGCCAAAGGGCTTGTTTCCACATTGTAGGGATTCTATGATTCTATTATTCAAATGTGCAGATTTGTCTCCCTCTGAAAAAATATGTTAACCATTCATTTGTTAGTCTCAATAGCAGTGTCACAGCCCAAGTTATATTACTGTTTATACAACTAGTAATAAAGCTTTCCAATCATTCATTCTTTTCATTATACCTTATACACAACACTGATTATGTGGGTTTACCTACGAAATGTGGCACAGAAACAAACCATTTGGCCCAAACTGTCTATACTGGTGTTTATATACTCCACGTCCCATCTTTCCTCATCTGAATTTAGGATCATCCCCATATTTGGCTTTATTAGTTAGCATTTTGCTCCCGGAAGGCATGCTTCTGTGCTTTTTGGAAGGAATGTAAACAGTAAAGATGATTTAAAACTGCAAGAAAAAAAAACCCTAGGATTTGTAACCCTCTGTTCTCCTCTCCCTTACTTCTTTATCTAATTTCCTCTTGAGTGATTCTGTACTATTCACACCAATTATACTCTGTGATAGCGAGTTCCCCATTCTCGCCACTCTTTGGGCAGAGAAGTTATATCATAAATCCCAATTGATTGCCTTAATGGCTATCTTATGTTGATGGCATCTAGTTAAGCTCTTTCCCACCAAAGGAAACATTCTTTTTCAATTCCACTTTATTACAATATTTCATAATTTTAAAAAGCGCTATGAGGTCGCCCCTTTTTTTTTCAAGACAGAAGAGACACAACCAAAAGTCCTTTGCTTATATGTATACCCATGCATTTCTGGTATTGTGCTACAAAATGTTCTCTGCTCCCGCTCCAGTACTTTTATAAACTCACTATAACGTGGTGACCAAAACTGTAGTCAGTACTGTAAGTGTAGTCAAACCAATGTTTCATGAGGTTTAGTATAAATTCAGTATTTTTCAATTCTATCCCTTAAGAAATACAGCCCAGAGTTTTATTGGTCTTACTAACCTGGGGCACTAATTTTACTGGCTGACGTATTTGTACACTGAGGTCTCCTTGCTCCTCAAGCTTACTTAGACTTGCAACTTCCAATAAATGTGACCTAATTTCTTCCCTGCAATAGGTGTTAACTCATATTTATCGAATTGCAACTCAAATTCTATCTTATATTATTATTTAGTTGCAAATTCTATGTCATTCAAAGCTTGTAACTTTAAACATGATAAACTTATGAATTTTCAATTCATTCATTGTTCTTGGTGTTGGGACGAATGGAGAGTGGGTAGTTCATAATATTATCCTTTATTAGTGCAGCACAATGCTTGAATTGCCTAGAAATATCAAAACAGTGAATTGCTTTTTGGAAGGGAAATACACCAGCAAGCATTAGAAAAAAATAACTTGTGTTTTGGTGCATTATTTAACCATTTCCCTACCATGCAATATTGCAATGATCAATATTTTAATAGGTCTATCCCAATGATTCCTAGTTAATGCATCCTGATATACTAACATCTGTTATGTTGTATTTTCTTTTCTTTTATATAAATATTTCTGGCTGAATAGTTTTTCACTTAAAAATATGAAGAGAGAACTATCCTTTGCAATAGTGACGATGTGTGATGAGAAATCGGTTGCATATTGTTTCCTGTTTCATGACAGAAAAATATCACTTATCTTCTGTGTGTTGCTAATGAGATAATGTGACAAAAGTGGATAATAAGATAATCACAACCTTATGTGTTTTTCACAGCTGCTCAGCACCTGGTTCCCTACCATTTGAAAATGGCAGATTTAAAATTCTGTGTGGGTGTCATTATTTTCAATAAAGACTGTTGTTTGTCATTTGCTGTGTTTTTCCTTAACCTTTTTCAAGACCTGAAATATGTTGCTTTCCAGAAAATTGCAATGGTAATGGCTGTTGCACAATGGGATCCTTTTTTCCAGTCTGGAGGAATGGTTAATGATGTGGAAAGATTTTCAAACTCTCCAACATCAACTGCACTGTCAGCAAATCCCCTGCTTCAGTAAAATAAAGAACTATTAACTTCCCCTCCCTCCGTGCTTTCCCCCCTTCCCATGTAGTAAATGAGCTTATAATTGCTATCTGGTTCAACAACAGCAAAGATTATTTAAACCTCCCTCATATATTAATGTATATTTTACATTCCTAGTACTAGAGCAGTGACCTGCTGAACATTTGCTGGGCATTGTAGGATACTAATGAAAGGCAATAACATGAATGGCAGGAGAGTGGAAAGCTCAGCACACACCAGTTTCCCGACCATCTGAACTCTCAGGACATTCCATTGTTAAACATGTTGGTTGGTGTGGAAGAGAGGTTTAGGAAATTGCACTGAAGTTTAAAGGATGAGGGCACTTAAATGAAAGTGGCTACACATGGAAAGGGGAAACTATTGCAATCACTTAAAGTGCATTTCAGTTTTTCAACTACTAATACAGGACTAACTAGTGCTGCTTGAGTAGCCAGGAAAGTGCATTTGTTGGCAAATGATGCAACAGTGCAGCACACAAATTCAAGTATCAAAGCCTTCTGCATTAGTCGTGATTATCCAATTAACAGTTCAAAGAATCCAGTCTCGAGGACAAACAGTGTAGCACTCCTGATGGGAGTGGGGTCAAGCTCAATACTCCCTATATACAGGATTATTAAACAAATATACAATAAATGTGATATACACTAAAGCAGAACTACTAAACAGTAACAATTTAATAAGCAGTTGCCCAAAGAAGCATGCATGCTCCAAAGTGCTGCATGCCAACCAATTCCGCCATGTCAAGCTGTCACCTAATTCATTGTCTTACAAATATATACCAAATTCTTAGAAAGTCTTGAAAGCAACAAGCAAAGCACCAGGGTTCGTTTCTAGAGGTGAATAATTGAAAAGCAGAGTTCTGTTAAATTTGCATTGAAACTATTAAAACCACACTTGGGGTCCTGTGCACAGTTACGGCATTTATATCATCGTAAAAAAGGTATATAGACACACTGGAGAGGGTGGACAAAAGATTCGTAAGATGATACCAGAACTGAAGACGATATAAAGAGAGCACAAACAGATACAGCTACATCATTCCAGAAAAGACATGCCCAAATCGTTGGGACAAGGGACACCCTCATCCTCCTCTTCCACCAAAAGGAGGTACCACTGCCCCGTCCTGCTGTTGGACTGACTCCTTTGCTTCCTCCTTCCTCTGCAGACAAGAAATTGCAATAGAAGAGGAATGAGGCCCTTAAATGACAGTTAATTGCTCACTTAAGGGCCTCAAAAGACCGAAGGGTAGACAGTCTCCTAGGCCTCAGTATTATTGGGGAAATTTGAGTGGGCAGGAAGGCTGCAGACTGGCCACCCAGTTTATTTTACATACCCGCTCTACCTTTAAATATGCTGATAGGGTCATGGGGGTGTGGGGTGCAAAATTAATTCTCCCGTTGCAAGTCTATTTGTGGTGGTAGTTTCCCTCTGTCTGAGCAAGGCAGCCTGGGTTCAAGTCCCACCTACCTCAAAGGTGTGTACTAACCTCTCTGAGCAGGTTGACTAAAAAGTAGCTTTACCACAGAATCACCTGGTCAATTCCAGAGTTTATGCTTCATACACACCCTCTCCCACCTCTCTTCATCAGCATATCCTTCCATATTCCCTCCTTTGGTTTACCTAGCTTCATTTTAAATGCATCTATACCATTTGCTTCAAATATTCTTTCAGAAAACACACTTCATACCTGACTATGCTCTGAGTAAAGATGTTCTCCTGAATGCTGCATTGGATTTGATAGATACTATCTTGGAATAGTAACCTCAAGATTTTGACTTCCCTACATGTGGAAAGATCTCCACCGTGTCCAACCCCATCAAATCCTTTTGGTTCAGATTCTGTAGTTAAGTAATAGTGAGGTTATCAGCACTCACTGGTAAAAAAGAGTAAGTCATAGAATAACATCTATAATCACACATGCATGGCTAAAGACAGTAAGCAGAAGTCTACTCCTCTAGAAGCTTTGCTACACTGACCCCTCTGCAACTGCACAGACAGGTTGTGGAGTTGCACTTCTTATCAACTATACACCCACTAACACCTGAAAATGTTGAACTTGGTCCTTCAAGCAAAAGTGGACTTTTAATGGATTGTTAGATCTTACTTGCTGTCAAAAAGTATCTGTCACAGAAATTTAATTTTCCAAGCGCAAAGTCTCATTTCTTCAGGTTTTAATTATTATTAGAGATTTGAAAGAATTTTTAAAATATCATCTTCCGGTCTCTTTTATCTTTCCATTTTATTGCATCATTCTGTTCCTCTCTTTGGGTTGAATTGTATGGAGGTGACATGGGGGGCCTCACATGCATAGACAAACCAGCAGCTAACCCATATTGCCTTCTTTGGCTCATGGTTCAGCAGCCCTTCCCCATTCAGGCAGTTGAGAGGCCACTAGTCGGCCTTTCTCTGGATTCAGATCACAAAGCAACTCAGAAAAGATGGACCAGGGAATCTTTAATACAATGTTCCGGATTTTATGAACTGTAACAAGCCATCAGCATCATTACACTTGGCTTCAGAATTCCAATGATTTTTGTACAAGAAGTTCTGTTGATCAGAAATTTATAGCATCACGGCCCCCTTAACAAAGGATCTGAGGCAAACATGAACTGTTCAGGCAACTACATCTCTCCCAAACCAACCAAACTAAAGAATATTTAAACGGTCACACAGAAAAATAAGAAGTGACCAATAAAATATCTAATTTAAGGTCAAAGTCATGCACAAAGAGTAAAATCAGAGTGTGGTATTTTTGGCCTTCTCAGGCGTCACGTATGGAGGAGGGTGGCATTTAAGGGGGTAGGTAGTTTTGAGCACCGTGCTACCATCCTGCCTCCAACACAATTAAATCTGGGATGGGAAGATCCCACCTGTCAATTGACAACCTTGAGCGGATAATTAATAACCACTAAAAAGATAACGCCCCAGCACCACAAGTATTAGCCTAGGTTCAGGCTAGCCTGTCATTCCACTGAGAGCATGAAAAGTAAATCTGTGTGAGTTGGTCATTTCTCAGGTGCCAGGGATGGGGTGTTGAAGGGTTTTCCTCCCTCAAAGTGAAAGCCATGCCTAACCTTGCTGCCAGCCACTGACCCCAGACCTTAAAACCTCCATCCCACAAAATCCCTCTGACCATGATTTGCATGTAAGCACTGTATCACAGGTACAGTTACTTTATAGAATCCCCCCAGCTACTCTACCACAACTACCCATCCCCTTCCTCCACTTTTTGGCATCCAGCAGCTGTGCCCACTCAAATCTCACCAGACTTAACTCAAGTCTGGTATTTATCTCCACCTCTTCCTTGAGGACAGCTTGTCGCCCCAGAATTACTGTCTTCTGGACCTGCTGGGACTACACACAATCCAATCTGATTGACCAGACCTCTCTAGGGTGGACCTTCCTGCTCCTGAGGAGCAGAGATCCCTCTCTGCACTGATTAGTGTTGCCCCCAGCTTAACGTTACTGCAGGACAGCTGGATGTCATGTCTGTGAAGCTCCAGCTGACTAGGGTCAGGGTGGTGGTGATGGGGTTAAGGAGCAAGGCAATCTGTCCCCCTATAAAAACCATTCTCTGATATAGTACAACCGACCTTGATTTTGCACATCATACCATGAAATGATTGCTTATTGAAATTTTTTAATCAAAGAATGATCTGCTTGAGGAAGTGAAATTACAATCTTTCAGACATTATGTGTTAAAAAATCACAGAATTGTTATATCGCAGAAGGATGCTATTTGGCCCATTGTGCCTACACCAGTTCTGTTACCTAATGTCAATTTCCGATTTTTTTCCCATATCCCTGCACACGATTTCTGTCCAAATAATTATCCAATGCCCCCTTGAATGCCTCGACTGAACCTGCCTCCACCACATTTTCCAGGCAGTGCATTCCATACCCTAACCACTCGCTGTGCGAAAACATTTTTTTCTCTCATCACCCTTGCTTCATTTGCACATCATTTAAATCTATACCGACTCATTATTTTTCCTTTTACAAGTGAGATCAGCTTCTCTCGACCTAACTCTCTCTGGCCCCTTCATGATTTTGAAATTCCCCCATCAAATCTCTTCTAAATCTTCTTCTCTCCAAGAAGAACAGCTATCGTCATAAGTGAAGTTTCTCAATCCTCGGTCCATTCTTGTAGATGCTTCTGCATTGTCTCCAAACATTCACAACTTATATATAATGTGCACACTACTCCAGCTGGGATCCAACAGTGTCTTGTCCAAGCTCAACGTCACCTCCATGCTCTTGTACTCTATGCCCCTATCAATAAAGTTGAGAATACTATATGCTTTAATAATAGCTCTCTCCATCACTGTCACTTTATTGATGCATGTGCATAGAAACATCAGGAGGTCATCAGAAGGTCATTAATCTAATCTGGTATTCAGTGAGATCATGGCTAGTCTGCCCCTCACCTCCGTTCAGCTGCCTCTTCTTTCCTTAACAAACAAAAGTGTCGATTTCAGAGCTGAAAACTCCAATGATAACAGCATGTGGGGAAGAGAGGTACAGATTTGTATCATCTTTTGGGTAGAGAAAGTACCGTGCAATGTTGCTTTGTATGCCTTAGGTCTAATTTTAAGATTATAGAATTAATTTTATTGAGCACACAGTGGAAAAAGTGATGTGTAAGAAGACTTTTGATTTCCTAGGCAAGACTCCCTTCCTTTGAACCAACTGACCTTACGTACCACTGAACAAGATTGACACCTACGTGACACATTTAACCAATTGATTAAGCTAGTGATGTGTGTGGCATGTTGAAAATTACACTGACACGTGGTGACTTCACATTTGTCATATATTTGCAATCATGAATACTCTCTAATATGAAACAGTTTTCAATAAAAGCCTAGCTTCAAGATAAAATCAGTGGCGCAAATGAATCTCATTCACAGTTGGTTAAATGTGTCATGTAGGTGTCAACCTTGTGCAGTGGTGTGTAAGGTCAGTTGGCGCAAGGGAAGGGAGTAATAGAATGGATTCTTGCCTAGAAGCTTGGGACTGGCAAGGATGAGTCAGTAGGGAGGAGGTTTGACAAGTGGGATCAGGACTGGGTGACCAGATATCCTGGTTTTGCAAGGAGAATCCTGGATTTTCACTCAACATTCCTGTGTCTCAAATTTTTCTCTGATTTGCTCTGATGTCTCAACTCTCTCTTCCCTTCAACCTATCCCTTGCATTTATTATTGACAATCCCAGAAAGATCCTCCCAAGGCGTTCAGCGCCTTGGGAATCAGTGAACTGCCCAAATCGCTGACCATTAAATAGCTGCCCTGGGCAGCTATCCAAACTTCTTATTTGAGAGGTTGTGTATATTCCAGGCTCTAGGTGCAGCCAAAACTCCCAAAAATGCTTGTTTAAAGTCTAACTTCTAGCTGAAAGTGCACATTGTTCAAACCTAACAGAAATGACATACTATTTCAGTAATGATGTCAGGATTGGCACATTGTTTTTTTAAAAGAAATGTATTGAAACAATATGAATTTCACTGACTAGGCCAGCATCCATTGACCTACCCTAAATACCAAGAGGGCATTTAAGAGTCAACCAGATTGCTGAGGTTCTGGCGTTTAATATAGGCCGAGCTAAGTAAGGATGGCAGAATTCCTTCTGTACAGACTATTAATGAACCAGATTTGTTTTGTGACTGTCAGTGAATTTTCACTGTGATTTTGTGATTTTCACGGAATTCAAATTTCACCATCTACAAGTCCAAACTTTGTTGGACTGGTAGCCTTGGATTCGAGAGTAATGGTCCAGTAACATGACTCCAAAATTCAGCAAAATACAGTCCCATGTCTTCTATTTTTGCCCCAACCATCATCCCCTGGCCCCTACCACCCTTCCCCCCCATCAGAGAAAATAGTTTCTCACTACCTAACCCATTAATTTCTTTCAAATGATTTCATAATTTATCTGAATATTTGTCAATCTCCCATGTTTAAGCGAGTCATTTCATTTTATGCAATCTGCGCTCAGGTTGTAACCCTCCAAGTCCAAGTGTCATTTTGTAGGATCAAAACTTATAACCATCCAATTTGTTCTCTTGAAATATAGAATTTCCCCTGAAAATAGCAGTTAGTTCCTATGGCAAACTGAAATAAAACAGGGATAGTGAGGAGGTGATCTTCACAATTACTGACGTAAGTTATTCCGATGATGACTGAAAGCTGAGGCATCCTTACAGTAATTCGAAAAATTCTGCAATTCACTCACACCAACATTGGCTGACCATCATACATGTAGTCAGCTGGACAAATGACTATTGCATTAACCCAGGTAGACACCCCAACTCTGGTTCCTACTGATCATGCTGGCATCCCCGCATTCAGCTTAATCACTTTAGTCAGAATTGGTTCTACTTTTCCTTGAATATTCCACCACTGTCACTTCACCCACTTTAACATGCCCAATTTTAGGGCCATTATATTTGGAGCACTTCAGAGCTTTGACCTGCTGCTTCACTTAAAGTTAAATTACATGGAAATGCCTGGCCATTCATAGAGTCACAAAGTTGTATAGCGCAGAAACAGACCCTTTGTCCAACTCATCCATGCAAACCAGATATCCTAATTTAATCTAATCCCATATGCCAGCATTTAGCCCATATCCCTCTAAACCCTTCCTATTCAAGTACATACCCAGATGCTTTTTAAATGTTGTAATTTGTACCAGCCTCCATTGCTTCCTCTGGTAGCTCATTCCATACATGCACCAGCCTCTGCATGAAAAAAGTTGCCCCTTAGGTCCTTTTTAAATCTTTCCCCTCTCATCTTAAACCTATATCCTCTAGTTTTGGACTCCTAAGCCTTGGGATAAAGATCTTAGCTATTCACCCTATCCATGCCCCTCATGATTTTATAAACCACAATAAGTTCACCACTCAACCTCTGCTAGTCCTAGAGAAAATAGCCCCAGCCTATTGAGCCTCTCCCTGTAGCTCAAACGCTCCAAACCTTGGAACATTCTTGTAAATCATTTCTGCACCACTTCAAGTGTAATAACATCTTCCCTATAACAGGGAGACCGGAATTGAATGCAGTATTCCAAATGTGGCCTAACCAATGTCCTGTACAGCTGCAACATGATACCAAATGCCTTCTTCATTACCCTGTCTACCTGTGAGTCCACCTTCAAGGAACTATGAACCTGCAACCCAAGGTGTCTTTGTTTGGCAACACAACCCAGGACTCTACCATTAGCTGTATAAGTCCTGCCTGGTTTGCCTTACTAAAATGCAACATCTAACATTTATCTAAATTAAACTCCATCTGTCACTCCTTGGCTTATCACCCCATTTGATTAAGGTCCCATTGCGCTCTGAGACAATCTTCTTCACTATCCACTACACCACCAATTTTGGTGTCATCTGCAAACTTACTAACCATTCCTCCTATATTCACAACAAAATAGTTTACAGAAGTGACAAAAAGCAGTGGACCCAGCACCGATCCTTGCGGCTCACAGCTGGTCACAGGCCTCCAGTCCGAAAAACAACTATCCACCATCAGCCTCTGTCTCCTTTCTTCAAGCCAATTTTGTATACCAACAAACTTTTATGTTATAAAAGGTCTTTTTCATTTCTCTCTATATGGATTGTTCATCTGAAGTCTTGGAAAGTTCATTAATTCCAATTGATCTTTGGTGAGTTACCAGAAAATATTCAGCAGTTTTGGTTTCAAATAAATTTTATGTTATACTCTTACAATATATTTCTTGCATCTA
This sequence comes from Rhincodon typus, assembly GCF_021869965.1. Lineage (NCBI taxonomy): Eukaryota > Metazoa > Chordata > Chondrichthyes > Orectolobiformes > Rhincodontidae > Rhincodon > Rhincodon typus. The sequence continues at coordinate 52,685,490 of NC_063336.1, forward strand.
CCTTGTCCTGTTCGAATTTTACAGATTTCTATGAGATCCCCCTCATTCTTCTAAAATTTAGTGGATATAGTCCTAACTGATTCAGTCTCTCCCCATATGTCAGTTCCCCAATCCCAGGACTCAATCTGGTAAATCTTTTCATTCCTTCAATAGCCAGATCATCCTTGCACAGATAAGGAGATAAAATTGATAACGATAAAATTGCACTAAATAAATGTGATCTTGCCAATGCTCTGTACAATTGCAGTGAGACATCTCTGCGCCTTTATTTAAACCTTCTCAATATGAAGGCCAATGTATCATTTGCCTTATTTACCTCCTACTGCACCTATATGCTTACTTTCAGCAACTGGTGTATGAGGGCACCCAGGTCATGTTACACCATGCCCTTCCCCAATCCATCATCTTTCAAATATTAATCTGTCTGCCTGTTTTTCTATCAAAGTGGATAACTTCCCATTTATCCACATTACATGGCATCTGCCTCATATTTGTCCGTTTATTTAAATTGCCCAAACAGGCACAGCTTCTGTGCATCCTTATCATAGCCTACCCTCCCACCCAGCTTTGTGTCATCTGCAAATTTGGAGGTATGACACAAAGTTTCCTCATCAAAATCATGAATACATATTGTGAATAGCTGAGGTCCAATCACTGATCCCTATGGTACCCCACTAGTTACTGTCTGCCACTCAGAAAAAGACCTGTTTATTCCGGCTCTTTGTTTTCTATCTGTCAACCAAATCTTTATCCATGTTAGTACACTATCCTCAATCCCATGTGCTTTAATTTTACATATAATCTCTTATCGAAAGCCTTCTGAAAATCCAAATAAAACACATCACTCTGCTTCTCACACACTTTATCCACTCTGCTGATTATATCCTCAAAATGTTCCAGCAGATCTGTCAAATATAACTTCCCCTTCATAAATCCATCCCAACTCTGTCTTATCTTGTCACTATCTTCAAAGTGCTCTTCTATTACATCCATTGTAGTGGACTCCAGCATTTTCCTCACTATTGATGTGAAGTTAATCAGTTATAATTCACTGCTTTCTCTCTGCCTCCCTTCTTAGTTAGTTGGGTTACATTATCTACCCTTCAAACGATAGGAAGTGTTCAAGAATCTATAGCATTTTGGAAGTTGATTACTAGGGTGGTCTGTTTCTAGGGCCACTTCCTTAAGCATTCTGGGAAGAAGGCTATCAGCTCCCTGGGGATTTATCTTCCTTTAATTACATTAGTTTCCCAACACCATTTCCCTACTAGCATTAATTTCTTGCAATTCCTCCTTCCTGCTAGATCCTGTGTTCTCCCATTTTTTCTGGTTTGTTACTTGTGTCTTTCTTTGTGATGGCAGAACCAAAGTATGTGTTTAATTGCTTAGCTATCTCTATTTCAATCTCTTTTTCCAAGATCAGTAAGGCATACTCGAAAGACCATTTGTGGGTAACAGTAAAGCAAGCACCCTCAGTCTCTCAGAGATAGTAAGAACTGCCGATGCTGAAGTCAGAGATAACACAGTTTGGAGCTGGAGGAACACAGCAGGCCAGGCAGCATCAGAGGAGCAGGAAAATTGTCGTTTCGGGTCAGGACCCTTCTTCAGCAAATGAAGGGTGCCAACCTTCTGAAGAAGGGTCCCGAACCGAAACGTCAACTTTCCTGCTCCTCTGATGTTGCCTGGCCTGCTGTGTTCCTCCAGCTCCACGCTGTGTTAACCCTCAGTCTCTCTCTCTCTCTCTGTCTGTCTCCCTCAGTGTCCTTTAATTCTGCAAGGACACCCTGCATGTATTCTAACCTCCACAGGCAAAATTTTTTTAATGTAAACAAGCAGCTTCTGACTCCAGCATTAAACGACAGATCAGTAATCAACTTTTCAAAACAAAGAATAAAAGAACTGCAGATGCTGAAAATCAGAAACAAAAACAGAAATTTCTGGAAAAGCTCAGCAAGCCTGGCAGCACCTGTCGAGTTAATGTTTTGGGTCCAGTGACACTTCCTTAGAACTGATGGAATCTAGGAAAAAGTTCATTTTTATGCAGAAGATAGGGTGGGGGTGGAGTGGAAGGAGTAAACAATAGGTGGCAATTGAGCCCAAAGAGAGAGAAGAACAAAAGCAGAAGTTGCTAGAAAAGCTCAGTAGCTCTGAGGGAGGGACACCAGACCCGAAATGTTAACTCTGGTTTCTCTTCACAGATGCCGCCAGACCTGCTGAGCTTTTCTAGCAACTTCTGCTTTTGTCTTAGATTCACAGCATCCACAGTTCTTTTAGTTTTTATGACAGAGAGGAACAGTTGCGTATTCAAAGGAGTGGATTACGATTAGCCTCGGAGAATGAATAACTACTAATAGGGTTGATTAGTGGCTAACAATGGGTGGTGTGTAAGCAGATCAGTTTTTTCAAATTGTTTCAATGCAGAATCTGGAAAAATCACTAAATCCAACTTGAAATTATTGAAGTCAGCATCTTACAGGATTATTACATGATTAACTCGCTTTTGCGATTCTGAAGTAATTTATTAACCCTCCCTCTTTGAGATTTATTTGTCCGTGAAGTTTAAACATTCTGAGAGTGTTTGTGAGTGAGCATCAAAGAATTTTTATTATTTTGTTTCTCATGAGTTTGGGTTTATCGTGCAATGAATAAAGATTATTTCCTTGTTACTGATAAACTTACCAGAAAACCTGTACTGTTTTTACAGTCACAGTGCTTCAACAGTTAAATGCTCACTGAATTGGTAAAAAAAACTAATCCTTTAAAAGCACCTGTTGCAGTCAATGGTGGGGGGAAGGTGGGGCTTTCTACCACATCTTACCTGCTGTATCAGCTAATGACAAAAAATTCTGAGTAAAGTGAAGATGAGCTCAGTCCAAGTGGTTAAATAAAGCAGTCAGCCTAATTTCATTTCAAACAGATGGAAAATTTTGCTATGCTTCATTTGAGAACATTAGAATCTTTTGGACATCACCCTAACCATGACTAAATTACTGGCAGTAATATTGTACTTTGATTAAAGTGGCAGAAATTCAATTATGCACATCTGAGCCATATTTCTATTTTTGAGAAACCTATTGTACCACTGGCCTTGGTAGCTGGAATATATATATGAGATAGATGGGTAACAATGTGTTACAGCAATGTTTGTCAATGTGAAAGGTCCGTTTATAATTTATCCACAGGGTTGTGATGAAAGAAGACTTGTATTTATAGAATACCTTTCATGAATTCAATGTAATGTGTTGAAAATTGCATTATGCATTTTGTTCTTTGAAGGCTGCACATATTACAATAGAGAGAGTCTGAAAGGAGAGTAAAGAAAACCAAATTTTAACAGAAAGTGCAGTTCTGCTTCTGAATACTGACTGCTACTGTTTCTTCCAAAGAACTTCACAATGGTAATGAAAATGTAAGAAACAGGAAACATTGCTTCAGTTATGAAACTTTTGAATGGTCTTTATTTACATTCTATAGACAGCATTTTAAGTTGGAGATTTTCGAAGGAACACATTGAGGCAGTAGCGTGTGGTTAGACACAGAAGAGGCACCGCAGCTTGGGTTTAAAAATCGACACACACTGATCAGGTCAAATTAACTATCCAAAGAAAAGCAATTTATTTCACATCATCACAGAGAGGTTTGCCTTTGATGGGAATGCAATCCTGGCTCCTTGATCATGCACTATCGTTGCACTCCAGATGAGAATGGGATTGTCCATGCCAAATCTGTTATATTTTGATGGGCATTCTGAGCCATCACTTGTATTCTCACATTGGTACAAGGCATAATGAGAGGTTTCATAAGCTCAGACCACAAAAAGGCTTTATTTCTACACTTACAGAGCTGAAGAATTATGAGATATTTTTGAAACATTTAGTCCTTCAAGACAAAAAAGAAATGACTCAGCAAAAAATTCTCAATCTATTTTGCACCTAACAAAAATACAATATGCAAAACAGTTGTATGCTGATGTGCTAAGCAAGAAGCAAATGAAATAATTGACCAATACTGCCCAAGGCTAAGGCAATTAGGAACCAAGTATCACTTTGGTGCTTTGGAACATTTCAAGCAGGAAATCAAAATCCAGATAATCAAAAATTGTCTCTCTCACCAACTACGAAGCAATTGAGAAAGTCTGAAAGCTGTCAGATCTGGGGTTAGCAAAATCATAATCACTTCCAGAATCCAGAGCTCTGGGAGCTGAGGCCGCCAGAAGTGACTACTGCACTCCAAGTTCAATTCTTATGAACAATGTTAAACATTTATGTGCCAGGAAACCATCTCTGTAACAACAGCAGTCTCACACAGTCGTGTCTTCACAAGCATTGTTCACAAATGATTCCGTTGTGACAACTTTCACCCAAATTAGTTGGAGTGTCCTGTTGCTGGTAAACATTGTGAAGCTTGTGGAACACTAAACCATTTCCCTCATAAATCAACTTCAAGTGCCAGTACCACTAAAAGGGTGCTACCAATGTACTGCCACACCAAAAGGGCAAGAGAAAGACACCAGTGCAGACGTGCATTACCCTGACTATACGTCTGTGCTCTCTTTCAGACACAGCAACCAGTTACTTTTGACAGTGACCACTGGCTTCCTAGTCATTGATGCTTTTATAGATTTAGGACCATCTGCTAATGTACTGGGGGACGAAATGTTCACCAAACTTCAGGATTACACCATCCTTTGAAAACTAGGTAACACAAAATTTGCCCTTACAATAGTATCAAACCAGTGAAGGTTCATAGTACTTTTGAACTCAGTAGTTTTCATCGTATTGCAAGAAAGTGATAATGATCAAATTTGACAAAGCAACAGATTTGTATTATTGCAGTCACATATGTAATTCCTATGCATAACACAAACTTTTTAAATTGCTTCTTCATTGCTATCGACAAATTGCGAGGTGTTGCTTATGAGCTGCATGTCAATGCGAATATACCCCCAATCATGCACTACTGGCAAAAAATAACACTTCACATCAGAAAGCAGACAGGCTGTGTCTACTTTATGCTGACATTATTGAGAAAGTTCGGGATGAGGCTATTCTTTTGGTCCTCATCCATATAATTTACCAAGAAACCCAAGATCAAAAACCAGATTAAATTCTATTTTAACATGCAGTAACCAAACCAAGCCAGAAAGCAAGAAAAATATTTGACACTGACAATCAAGGATATCTGGAGTGATGTGATCAACATAACATCCACAAACAAAATAATTCACACACTACCAAGGTCTTGAAATGGTTGAATTGAGTTCACTGTGACAACCATATCTGACCTTGTGTTACTCAGCAACTGCCCTGTCATTCTGCAACCATTCAGGGACTGTGTTGTTTGTATAGCACATGAACATCACTATGGAATTGTCAAAACTAATTAAATCCTTAGGGAAAAGGTATGGTTCCCAGGAATTGATCAGATCATAGATTAATCAGTGTTTTCTGTGTCAAGCAAGTATAATGTCAAATCTTCATGATCCACCCTTGATGTCTAACCTACCTGTGGGACCATGAATTGAAGTTGGTGCTGTTTGCACAGATTTGCACATTGGAGGACACCCTGCTTGTTGTCATTGAAAAATAAAGCAGACTCCCAGTCATAGAAATAGTTACATTGACCTCACCTCATGCAGTCATCCCAAAGCTTGACTAGATTTTGGCTTTGTTTGCAGTCGTTCAAGTAGTAACATGTGATAATGAAGCACATAAAGTGTTGGTTATGGGATATGTATTTTAATCACATAGGAGAAAAATTTCCTGTTCTTTATTGCGCACTATAGGATCTCTTATATCTACCTGAGAGAGAAAATAGGGATTTTGTTTAAGATCTCATCTGAAAGATAACATTTATGACACTGGTTCCCACAATACGGTAATGGAAAGTCAGTCTGAAATTTGTGGTCAACGGAGATTGAACCCACATTCCTCTCATTCAGGGACAAGAGTGCTAGACACTGAGTTCCTGGGTGATAACACTGGACTTTTTCTGTGCTGGTGGTTTATGCTGATAATTATATAAACATTGTCTTGTTGCACCTTTAAATATATTTATCTTCATAACATTTAACATTTTTAGCATGTAAACTGAAAATTATGGTAATTGCCAGAAGATATGTGAAATATTAGAATTTGGAGTCTGGAATAATCAATTCTATAAACAGGTAAGAATAATTAATTGCTTCATATGTTAGAGCATTTATTAAACATATAGATCATGTCTGATTATAATTGTGATAGCACTTTTGCTCAAAAGACCAGTATTTATGGGCAGAACCTAATAAAAACCTGGGATACGTGGATGATAGTGAGATTTATGAAATCATGAAAGAGGTTTAGCGAGGTTTGTCTCTACATTAGGAGCAACTGGCTGCATCTTTTATGTGTTTGTTGAGTGGCAAGGTAAGTTTGTCATTAAGCAGCTGGGGGTTGCCAAAAGGAAGATTAGTGTATTAAAGCCACAACTTGCCTCATTAATACGCAGTTTCCTCCTTACCAAACACAATGAACAAACTAGATGTCAAGTTTTCTCAACATGAAAGTCAGAGCAGGTCCTGGTGACTTCAGCTCACCCCTTACTCCAGAAGATCTCTATGTTGGACAATGGGCACCAAGATCTCAGGGCATGCACAAGTATTGGCTTTCAATATGTGCCATCCTCTGAGAACACTCATGCCACGTTGCTGATCTTCCTACATTGGGCTTCTACACTTTAACGCTGCACCAATAACCATCATTGTAATGCTGCTGCAAGGGCAGCGTGCACTCAGCGATATGTACCCTGCTCATGGGCAGGACCAGGCTGTATCTCCAGCCTGTTTGTTTGCTGTCATAAAGCTCACTCACTACCTGAGTGTTCACACTTTTCCTGCATTGCCTTGCCATGTCTTTTTGCAATTCTTCCCTTCCAACAGAGGTACCAGGCTCAGAGCACTTCTGTCTTGCCTTACACTACAGAACAAACACAAAGCCAAGAAGCCCGTTGTCAGCAGTCTTCAGTCAGGACAAAGCAGGTAGACTTCACTCAGGGACACCCAGCAAGTTAGGTCAAGAGCAGTCTCTGTCACCAGTGCAGGGGCTTGGACATAGTCAGTCTGACACTCAGAACAGTCAGAGTCAAGATGCTCTCCACAAAAAGAATGAAGACTCAAATGTCAGGCAGCCTAAGATCTGTCGTGCTGCTTTCTGCCTTTTTGTGGGCTGGTTTCCTACTGGAGAATGTGTGAGAGGCAGGTATTAAGGCAATGGGGTCTGAAAATGGGTGGCACAGCTGTTACTTTGGTGCAGTTAGGAAAGGCTCTCAAGAAGGTGAGTAGGCAGCACATAGAACATGTAGGTTTGGTGCTGTCAGGGGTTGGAGTGAGATGTAGCAGACGCAGGAAGATGCTGCAGGCAGTAGTGAGAGTGGGAGAGCATAAGCCTCGGTGGGAGGTGGGCACAGTAGCAGAGATAGAGTGAGTGTGAGATACTAGAGAGAAGATAGTGGCATTTACTATGCCAGAAGGCCAAAGACTTTCTTCCTAAATTGCTGTGCAATCCTACAGACAGGTAGGACTGCACTGACTCAGGTGACAACATGGTCTGGTGTCATGGCTCCACTGCTGGTCATGGGAGAAGAGGACATCTTGTCTGAATACTTCACCATCCAGTAGTCCCTTTAGGGTTGCAAGAAATGTGCCAATTTCCCTATGCTTAGCATGTCTAGGGCAAATATCAGGAATCATACAGGGCAGTCCAGACTGACAATGCATGACCAAGTTCACAATGGGTTTTTTTAATTAGCGCTGGTACCATGGACGCCGGTCAATTCCTGGTATCCAATGAACAGCGAATTGTTCTGGGAATGGAGTGTGGTAAGGTGAGGCTAGGATTGGACTACATAGGAATACCGTAGGGCAGGTTGTTAGTGAGGCAGTTTGGTAAAATATAGAGATAAAACTTGCCCGGCCACATGGCAAAATGACTCTCCAAAAAAAACCTGAATGTAACTCACAATTAAGACAAAAAACATATAGCTCAGCCCAATTAAATCAAATTGGCTGGAGGGTTGCTGCAAGCAATATTTTCTTATGGGATACGTTCTGGATTTGTCTTAAGATAACAACAGCTCAATCGGTTCAGAAAATAGCATGAGCAAAATAATTGTGATCAATGCTGTTTTTTTGTTTTAAGATTTCATAAATTACAGTACAATCTTAATAAGGAGCACAAATATAGCCAAGTTTTGCAAAGAATAATCTACCTTAAAGACTACGGTGATCATGTTTTGCAATGTTTTGGTCATGAGTTGCATCTCCAACTGCTTCATGAATGACCATCCCTCTGTCATAAATGTCAGAAGTGGGCATGTCCAGTGATGACTGCAACTTCAGTATAATGTGTGATTCCTCAAATCCTACAGCAGTTATTGACAGCATGTGAGAATACCTGGTAAACATTCAAGCTTGATTGATAAATGACAAGTAAAATTTATATCATACGAGACCCAAGCAATTATCATTTACAACAAGAAAAGAAAACTAGTCATCTTCACTTGATTTGCAACAGCATTAATGTCATTTAATTCCTGACCATCAATATCCTGGGTTTTACCATTGACCAGAAACTGAACTTGACTAGCCATATAAATACTGTGGCTACAAGAGCAGGTCAGAAGCTAGGAATTCTGAGGTAAGTAACTCACCTCCTGACTCTCTAAAGCCTTTCCACCGTCTACAAGGCACAAGTCAGGAATGTGATGGAATACTCCTCAGTTGTGTGGATGAGTGTAGTTCCAACAACACTAAAGAAGATGGACAAAGCAGTGCACTTGATTTGCACCACATTTGCCACCTTCAACATTTATTCTACCCACCACTGACACAATGTGTATCATTTACAAGGCTCTTTAGACAGTACTTTCTAAACCCATTTTTACCACCTAGAAGGACAAGGGCCGGAAAATACATAGGAATATCACCACCTGCTAGAATTCCCCTGTAATCCACACATGATCCGGACTTAGAAACATCTTACCTTTCCTTTGCTGTTGCTGCGTTCAAATCTTGGAACTCCCCCGCTAACACTGCAATGGCTGTACCTACACCACATGGACTGCAGTATTGAGAATGGCAGCTCACCATCACCTTCTCAAGGGCAACTAGGGAAGGACAGTAAATGAAAAGCCAACATCCCTATAATAAATAAAACAAAATCGGCTCAATCTCTAATCCTAGCACTGTAATTTTAACATATTATTTTAGAGTTCTTTGCTTTTAATTCATAGTAAAGAGTAATTCAAAAGTAATACTGAAAGACCATGCATTTATATAACAAATCTCGCAACATCAGGATGTGAAAGTGTTTCAGAGTTTTGAAATATAATCACTGTTCTAAACTAAGGAAATATGACAGCCAATTTGCATACAGTCAGCTATAACACATGCTGTTATTTATTTTAATTATACTATTAGAGATGAATTGGTTGAGACATTGGTAAGATCATTTGATATTCTTTAACAGTACCATAATATCTTCAACATCCACTTGAAAAGGTAACTAAAGCCTTGGTTTAATGTTTCATTCCAAAAGATGGTATCTCTCACAGCTGCTCCATCATGTAAATCCAGATCATATGCCCAACACACTGGACTGGGACTTGAATGCATAATCTTCTGGCTCAGGGGTGAGAGTGCTAGCACGTGTCATAGCTGATGGTCATATTACAGCAGTAAACCACTGTAAAAGAACCCCATTGAAAAGGAACACCACAAGATCTTAACTAGTGAATTAGTAGAGTTTGAACACTAATCAATATAGTCTATCACACGCTGAAATGGTAATACGGAAGAAAACATGTTCAGGAACTTATACAGAACATTTTCCTTCATCTGTGTCTAAGCACACTTAAATAGAAGGAAAATCAGATAGTTCCTTTTCAGGCAAGCTTTCCATACCCACCTGATTTTCCATGATTCACAATGTATCTTGGTGTACCTGGGTTCAGCTTCAGGATAAGGTTCCTCAGGACATTGGAAGTAGAGGGAAAAAAATTAACGAACTATGAAATCAATGCCACTAAGCCCAAGGGTATATATGCAATACACCAACATAACCTACCTGACGCTTTCAATGCTGTCTAATATACTCTACACTCCTCAAGATAGAGACACAAGACATTTAATTATGAATTTTATCCTGCCAGTTCAGCAACTGCTCTTCTTTGAAAATTATAAAGGACTAAAACGATGGCTCCTGAGAGATGTTGGAGTTCCTTTTCACCCCTGGCTAATGATATCATTCTGGGAGTCATGGACAGAAGATGTGTGTAAATCGACAAAACCTATGGAATTAGCAAGTTCCATATTGAGCGTGACTCTTTATCTTAATTCAATTTTTCAAATATCTGCACTGCTCAGAGATCTTCTAAGTTATACCCTTTCCACAGGTTTCTAAGATCATCATCTTCTTCCTGATTCACATGTTTGCCACATATGAAAGTCTAACAAAAGATAATCCAGAATCATAATTGGAGTCAACATTTGATAATGACTATCACTTGTAGTTCCAGAAACACCAGATGTAACAGGCAGGAAGACTGATGTGCCAGATGCTCATCCAAAATACATTCAAGTTAGTAGCTCTGTTTTGTCCCATCCACGTGAAATGACTGTCAATTCCTTTGTCGGGAATCTTATCTCGGAGTGCCGTGATACTGTTGTGAATAGATGGTGCTTTTTCTAAGAGCTGAGAGCTGTTATCTCAATCAGATGGCAGTGAGCCCTTCTCAGATGGCAGTTAGATCTCCTGTCTTTGCCCCACTGCCCCTTCTTTTATACCCTTGAAGACATATCAATTTCATACAATAGAATTGGTCCTAAGTTGTCAAAATCATCAGATTTAAATTTAATTGGTTTTGGGTCTCTAAGTGCCTGATTCAAATTGATTGGCAAAATTCAAAACTCATTGTCTTGGTCACAAAACAAAACTGCTGCTTGGTCTACTAACTGTACAGCCTTTTGATACAAATGTTTTAATTTGAGTGCTCTGTGTGCACCTGCAAACCCACAAGCTGCTCACAGACAACCATTTATTAAATGTTTCAACATAGAAAAAGCACATCATCTTTTAAAGGGACCACACACTGCTTTCTCCCAAGCATTTTACAAACACCAACTTCTAACATCCTGCCTTCCAATCCACAAGTACGCTACTCAACTTCACAACAAATGGTCATCAATGAAAGTGCAGTCTCGGTGGGAGACCATGTAGCTAGCAGCAGGTTTGTCAGCATCAGGCAGCAAACCCATGACTGTGCGTTAAAATTGCATTAGGTTCTGGTGGTGTCGCTGGATACTGGCGGCCCACTTCTGAGTCTTTTCCCCAACTGTGGGCGAGGCCCTCTAACACTACCCAAAAACCACTTGTGGTGAGGTGTGAACGTGACAGCCACACAGATAATGTCCATCTAGTGCCAAGTGGCTTAAAATTAGCTCTAGAGTTGAATCTTCCAACCGGCCCCCCGCAATTCCAACATAAATTGTCAGAAACTATTCTATTTCAAAAGAGTTGAATTGGCAGAATTAAAATGATGCAACTTTTTCAGTATTGATGGTGAGCTCAGTTTATAGTCAGGATACACTTGTGTTTATCAGATAATTTTTTAATGTTGTTCATGGTATGGGCTATATAAAAACTGGAGATTCAGGGACTGTATCAACATAACCTACCTGACCCTTTCAATGCTGTCTAATATACTCTACACTCCTCAAGATAGAGACACAAGACACTTAATTATGAATTTTATCCTGCCAGTTCAGCACTCTCAACATTGTTGCCAAACCACAATATTTTGCCTTGAGAATTATTTTTTTTCTTAGTCTTCACCAGCAAATTAACCCCTTTCCAGGAGGATTTTCTTTCAAAAAATCCTGCTTTCCCATTGTGGAAGTAAGCTTGAAGTTTTGGAAGTAAATTACAAAGGTTAAGCAATGCAGTAACACAAGGCCATTGTGTTTATTATAGAATAGGATAATCACCCAGGATGACATATCATGATTAGTACCACACATTTTAAGAAGTTATTGGAAAATTGGTTATCAATAAACTGGGTATTATATTGTATCAGAATGACATCATGCCTTGCCATTGAAGACATTTTAAAAATCCTTGTCAGTGATGTCACCATTTATCTTTCTCATGTTTCAATTTTTGTATCTGCTGTGTTATTTTCTTTCATTAAATGTCATCACAAGATATTGCTCCATTTGACTCATTATATTCATGAATTCTGAACAATTTCACACTTACCATTGCTGCTACCATTGCTGCTTCTAGTGTTTTTTTTAAACAATTCCTCAGTTTCTGGGTTCATCAGGAAGGCTAGGTATTCCAATTGTCTGATCGTTCTATTTTTTTCCCCTCCGGCAGTCAATCTCCTCTTCTCAATTGATCCCTCAAATGTTGATTCAACAATGTTTCAGGGACGTGCTTTTAAAACAGTAAGTAATAGGCCTCAATTTCACAGGAAGAATCTAACATTCATAAGGTGCCTTTCACAACCACTGGACATTCCAATGCTTCAGGAACGTAGGGAACACAGAACCTACAGCAGGAATAGGCCATTTGGCACTTTGAACCCACGTCATCAGTTGATAAAGTCATGACAAATCTAGTGGAGGTCTCAATTCCAACCTCCTGTCTGCCATCCAGAACCTCTGCCCCCATGTCTGTTAAAAATCTACCTCACCTTATTTTGAATGAATTCAATGACCCAGTGACTCCAATATTTTCTGGGGAAGAGAATTCTACACACTTCTGAGAGTAAAAATAAAGCTCTTCAATTCTGAGATAAAAGGGTAGTCTGTTTATTCTTATATGTGTCACCAAATTCTAGTCATCACAAGAAGAAACATCTCCCCAGTATCAATTTTACTAAGTCCCCTCAACATCTTATATGCTTCAACAAAGGCTTCTCTCATTCTTTTAGAGTCCAGTGGTTTAGGCCCAAACTGTACTGCTTTTATTCATAAGAAAGCAACTCATCCTAGGAATGACCTGAGTGAACCTGCTGTGAACTATTTATATGCATTTTCTAACAAGGACAACAAAATTAGACACAGTGCTTCAGATTTGGCCTCTTCTTAAGCAGTCCTTTGAGATTGTAGACGAATTTCTTCCACTCTAGAATTGTGGGTCCTCAGATATCTAAACTGTCCATGCCTGGATTGCACATCCTGCCATGGTGGAGGGGAGGTGGTGGGTGTGTGCGGGGGGTGGCATGGTGTTTGGTGAGGTGGGTTTCCAGGCACTTTTTGTGCTTGACCTACCTGTGCCTGTCAGAGATTCTCAAGATGGTTGACACCTTCAAGAATGCTTCTGGATGATCTTGAGCAAGTAATTCCCATGGGGATATGATATTATTTCAGGAAGGTCTTGAGGATATCATTGAATTGTTTGTGCTGCCCTCCTGGTAACTGCTTGCAGAGATGGTGTTTAGAAGAGACAGTTTGTTTTCGGAATTGTGCGTCAGGCATGCAGATGATGCGATGTGTCCAATGCAGCTGATTGATTGTAATCAACATTTCAATGCCCAGACTGTTGGCATGAGGGAAAACACTGACACTGGAGCACCATCCCTGTGAACTGGCAGAATTCTAAAGAGGCATCCCTGAGTGATACTTCTTGAGTGATTTGAGCTGTTCCTCAGGTGGGCAAAAGCTGCACTGACACACTAGAGGCGATGTTGAGTTTCATCATTGAGGTGTGGCCTCTCTGAATGGAGACCGCCAAGGCATGAAGATTGGTCCTGCCTGTCCAGAGACTCTGTACTGTTGCAGGAACATTTGCATTCCTTGTATTCCATTTCTGTCACAATAAATGCCAATGTTCCATTTGCCATCATGTCAGATTGCTGCTTAACACATTCCCTAACTCACATTTCTCCCAGGGTCTGCCAAACCAGCAGTCCCAAAATATGGAGTGATTTGTGCCCAAAGGTCTCCATTAGGTCATAGCAGCATCATAGGAAGACAAGGTACATCCCCTCTTTACAGCGCCAGGTGCCACGTTGAAAGTTTATATTCCTTGTTCCAGCCCTACTCCTGCCCCCACCCACAAATCTTTCTCCAGTATATCAATAACATCATCGATGCTGCTTTCCTCTCTTGTCCATAGTTGGAAAGGTTTTTCAATTTCGTTCCATTTTCCACCCCACTCTCACCTTCATCTGGTCCATCTCTGACTCCTGCCTTCCTTTCCTTGAAATCTCTCTTTCCATTTCCAGAGATAGGCTGGCCACCAATTTCCACTAACTCTCCCAGTTACCTTGACTATATATCCTCACACCCTGCTTTCTGTAAAGACTCTATTTCATTCTCCCAGTTTCTAAAACCGATAAAGCTACAGATGCTGTAAAATCAGAAATAAAAACAGAAATTGCTAGAAAAGCTCAGCAGGTTTGGCAGCATCTGTGGAGAGAGATGGGAGTTAATGTTTCAGGTCAAGTGACCCTTCCTCAGAACTGATGGTAGCTAGGAAAATGTCAGTTTATATGCAGAAGATAGGGTTGGGGAGGTGGAGGCGGTAAGGAATCTATTCCATTTTCTCCCAGGTCCTCCGTCTCCTTTGCATCTGTTCTGGTGATGCAAATTTCGACAAGATGGCCTCCAAAATGTTCACCTTCCTCCTCAAACAAGGATTTCCCAGCACCGGGGTTGACAGTAGCCTCAGCTGGGTCCAAGCCATTTCCCGCACTTCCGCCCTCACCCCTTCTCTTCTCTCCCACAACAGCGATAGGGTCCCCCTTGTCCTCACCTACCATCCCACCAGTATCCACATCCAGAAGATCATCAGATGCCATTTCTGCCACCTCCAGCGAGATGCCACCACCAGACACATATTCCCCTCTCCTCCCTTGTTAGCCTACTGCAGGGACCATTCACTACGGGACACCCTGGTCCCTTCCTCCTTCATTTCCAACATGTCCCCATACCCACATGGCACTTTCCCCTGCAATCGCAGAAGTTGTAACACCTGCACATTTACTTTCTCCCTCCTGACTACTCAAGGCTTCCAGGTTAAGCAGTGCTTTACCTGCACCTCACTCTATCTACTCTACTGTATTTGCTGCTCACAATGTGGTCTGCTGTACATTGGGAAAACGAAGTGCAGACTAGATGATCGTTTCACAGAACTCCTACATCTGTCTGCCAAAAAAACCCAGAGCTTCCAGTTGCCAGCCACTTCAACACATCACCATATTCCATGGTCAACATCTCTGTCTCAGGTTTGCTGCAGTGCTCCAGCGAAGTTCAGCACAAGCTGAAAGAACAGCACCTCAGTTTCTGCTTGGGAACTCTGCAGCTTTCAGGACTCAATTCCAAGTTCACAATTTTAGTTCTTGAACACCTTCTCCCATGTCCTTACCCCAATTCCCACACATCATCACTTGGGCTGCTACCACACACAACCCATTGTCAGCTACTAATAGTCCCCATTAGCAGCTAGTCATTGTTCTAGACTGACTTTACCCAATTCTTTGTCTGTCCAACCGTTTTTCTCTTTCTTTAGACTCTTTCTGCACCTATCGATTACTCCTCCCCAGACCCCCCACTCCATCTTCAGCATAAAGGTCAACGTTTTTCTAGCTACCATCAGTTTCTGAAGAAGGGTCACTGGACCCAAAGTGTTAATTCTGCTTTCTCACTACAGATGCTGCCAGACCTGCTGAATTTTTCCAGCAATTTCTGTTTTTATTTCTGATTTCCAGCATCCACAGTTCATTTGGTTTTTTTGAATGTTTATATGTCCAGTTTGAATGTTATTAAACAAGTAGATGGGCAAATGGGAAGATGGGTGAGGTGGATTAGCTGGATGAGGTTAGTAACTGGAAAGTCAGGTCTAGTGAGAAGTGTAGTCAGGGAGTTGGGATGGTAGTTGAAGGATCGGAGGGTAGCTAGAGTGGGTTGTGGAGGTTTGGAGGGGGCTCGTTTGTGACTGAGGAACAGTTGTATAGGTACCCAGGAATATTATGTTAGGTTTTAATCTGCTCAATGTTTCCCGGGTACCTATTCGGATAAGTACATCGAATCTGTGCCATGTCCTCAGCTCCGACTCAAAGTCAGAGACTTTTGCAAAAGATTCCAGGGAGAAAGGGAAGTTGAAAATTCCTGGAAAATTCTCATGGAGGTCAACACATCAGGATCCAAATGCACATTTCAGTTGTACAAATAGTCTCCAACAATCTGAAGACTAGACAATCTAGCCCAATGTACATCATGTAATTGACCAAACAATGGAGAAAATAATTATTGAATGGATTGGTTCTAAATCAGAAAATAATAGACACTGCATCTTAATTTTCTTCTTGCTCTTCAAATTGCATGTCTTGCTATAAGATTATAGTGTGTGTTATTTTTATTAGACATTTCCCTGAAGAACTCAAAAATAATTGCACTAATTATATATCCCAGTCTAACCTGAACCATGGCAACTTATCATCACTTCCCTCTGGATCCAATTTGAAACAGGTTTAGTTCACAGCTACCTATATCTCTGTCATTTTATTAATCCTTAAGGAGAGTGTGCGCTCATATTATTAATCTCCAAGGAGAAAAGTGTTCTCAGAAGAATGTAAGTATTCCCGCCTCTGTATTTTGATTATCTGATTAGAATTATTTCTTAGTTACATTTTCAAACAATAATGTATCGGGAAATCAAACCTAGCATGTGTCATTTGATTGAGTTCAAAGTTTGTGTGTTTATATATCTTAACACGAGCCTCAGTTGTCAATCTGTGTTTCCAAATAGGGAATCTCGTAAAAAGGTTTACAAAAATATCAAGGATGTTCCCAGTTTCAGCGTATTATTTCTAAACATCATAATGTGTGGCAAGATAAAACCTCAATGGCTTTCCTTTTCGTGAGACATTGCCAATTTCCACTTGAGCTGACTGATTTTTACATTCAATTTGTGATGAAACAGTGCTTCTGTTCTGTACAACATTCCCTAGTTCCTAATTAAGGTGACTAAATGCGGCAACAGTATCATCAGCTTTAATACCAAATCTGAAGCACATATTATATGTTTCAAAGATAATTTGAAGTTGGTTAAGTTTGTCATCTTTTCAAAACTAATTTTTCATTTACTTCATTTTTGACTTGTTTGTAAAATTACTAATCAGTAGTGCTTTGAAGAATATATAATCTGAGGAATAAACTTTATGGTGTTATGGACCAGACCGAACACCCTCAAAATATATTAAGAAGATAGCCTTAGACCCTACCTTTTACTTATTTTATAGGTAAGTGTAAAGCATTGTATTCCAGATGAATTCCATTGGTCAAACATCTGACTTTAAGCAAAACACACTATTTTTACACTGCAGTTAAAATATAGACAAAATAAAAATAAAAGAATTGGCTTAACTGTAACTCTATCAAAATGCTTAACAAAATAATATATATAAAATACTACCAATTAACTGTTCCAATATAGTAACATCTTATAAACACAAACTGAAAGAACTGCGAATGTTGTAAATCAAAAACAAACGCAGAAATTGCTGGAAAAACTCAGCAGGTCTGGCAGCACCTGTGGAGAGAAATCAAAGTTAACGTTTTGGGTGAATATTCCTCAGAACTGTAGTGTAAAGATAATGTGTTTTGCTTAAAGTCAAGTGGTCTAAGGAAGAGTCACTCAACCAGAAACATTAACTCTGATTTCTCTCCTCAGATGCTACTAAATCTGCTGAGCTTTTCCAGCAATTTCTGTTTTTGTTCCCATAAACGCACCCTCGACAAAGGCAACTTTAGTAAAGTAGATTGTCTCACATGCAATTCAGCAGGAGGAAGTGAACCCCAGCTTTTATCTGTAACCGAGGGAGGAAATAAGAGCTTCCACATCCAAATTCAAGACCCCAACAACTGCAGAAAGTTAAAACTAATAATCCTGGTTCTGTGGTAGCTTGACCCCACCCATTCAGGCTGCTTTTATTGTTCCAACCTTAAAAAAAATCCCAAGCCTCACAAGCTTTTTACTTTGTTGGCTTTGAGCAGACTGCTCAGCAACTATCTCAGCCTTACTTTGTAAAATAAACCAGTACAAAATACACTTCTTAAAGCCAAAGTATCATCACAATGATAAAAGACTAAATCTTAATGTCCAGCAGAACCAAAGCAGAAACTCATTTCAATTGTCTTGATCTGATTAAAATCTTACGCAGGGAGGCATTACAAAAAGCAATAAGGGAAGTAAAATTGAAAATCCCAAAATGTCAACAATACAATCAAACCTAACCATGTGGAAATAGATAGTTAAAATAGTACTGTGCCAGTAATAGAAAATTAAAAGGTGCCACTAAGATCTTAGGTATGTGGCAGCAAATAATTGTTAATCAGTACTTGACAAAGTTATGCTCGTGCATAGTAAGCTTACACTGATCATGTCAGTATTTTTAATGCATGCCAACAATGTGCTCTTAGTATAAACATGAGTCAAAGTCACACGGTTCCAACGTTATTAATAATTGCATGATTGAAATTATTTGAAAAAAGAAACTAACAACAGAGATGGATGAAGGGATTGACTTATTTACCTTTCAGGGCACATGGTAAACTGGGCAGCAATTTGCAAATCATCCAGGGTGGGTTGTCCAGCAGGCATTTGGTGAAATTGGGAAAATCTCACTCCTGAACCCACAACAACTTAACACACTTAGGGGGAGGTGTTGCAGAATACCATCTTATCCTTGGACCAGCTGGGGCCTTGTAAGAGTGTCTTAGCACTCCAGAATTAATTTTAACCACACCAGAGAGAGACCGGCACCAAATTGAGGCCCGGGGCATATCAATCCCTGGGGAAAACTGGGTTTACCTCTTTTATTGCCTGCCCAGGCCCATGTGAGGCCACCCTAAGATTTCCTCCCACCCCAGATTTCCTCTCTCCTTGTGCCTAACACTCTGGATTCCACTACCATCCCTGAGTCTTCAGAGCCTGGTTCCCCCAGATTACGATCCCCAATTTACCTCCCCACTAGACTCCAGCAACGATATCCATCGGGAATTCCTGGTGGTACTACTGGGAGCAGAGAGCTAACAGTCAATCACTTGGTCATGGAGTTGTAAATGGCTGGCCATTCTGATGTGGCCATTATGTGTTGCTCTCCTCCCCCACTGCCACGATCAACACCACCCCTCCGTGGCCGATCAAGTGCCTGTAAAGGAGGATACCATCGAAAGTGGACTGGGTTGTCACCATGAGTAACACAGCCGTCTCTGCACACAGTGGCAGGCCCTTCAATTTTGAGCAAAATGCCAGTGGAAATGGGAAGTAGCCCTCAATTGATTACTTAAGCAACTTAATTTGACACTTAGTGCATGACTGTGCTGCCAATAACCCTCCTCTCACTCTCCTATTTTGCCAGCCATCCCATGCCACAACCGGTTGCCATTAGGCTGTGAAAATTCAGCCCAAAGTTGCTATTTCATGCCATTTCATGTCACTTTTCGCACCTCCAGGACATTTTTATTGCAATACCTTATCAGTATACAGTGCAGTCCTTCTGAATCCACTGTCATTGACAAGTCATCACACGCTTAAATAACTGTCAAAAAGTTGACATGGTTCCAAGCCCTAACCAATCCCTGGGGTTTGTTTTTTTTTTGAGATGCTGGGGATCCTGCTAACTGCTTATTCACAGGAGGGTCTTATTGTTATGATTGTTTCCTCACTTACAGGGACTGAGGTATTATTCTTAGTGCCCTGAGAATAATTAAACTGATGCAGTTTTTCAACCATATTCTGTATAAATAGCTGAGAATTTTGCACAAACATTTAATCGGATGGAACAGATTAATATAAGTGGACTTTTATGTCAGAGGAAATTTTTCCTTGGGCTATTCCGAGTCCATTTCTCTTTAAATCCAAGGACGTACTTTTAGAATGTGGTTTAAAATGAGGCAGGCAAGAAATCTAATTCATTATTCAAGAGGTGTCGTGAGTATTCCCTTCTTCACTCCTTCAGTAAAGGCATTCAAGCACAACCTGTCATACATACATGGAAATACATCCTCTGGTAAAACTGGATGGTTTTGCAGCGCTAATGTGCTTTCTATAAAATATAAATAAACATTAATAAGTAGAATAGTGAAGCTCTGTATTTCCTTGTCATTTTCATGCCCCTATATTTCAACAACAGGAGCCAAGGTTAAGCTCCAGATAGCATTTTAAAGATCAGAACCCTTAAAACATTTAATTTTTCATCATTTAAGTAATCTAAATGTAATGTGTAACAATTTAAATTATCCAATAAGTCAGTTGGATCATGTGCTACAGAATGAACCTAACTGGCTTTAAAAAAGTTATATGGTACAGACCGTGTTATTTGTTCACTGGACAGATTTTTTTCTTCCTATGAAATATTAGGCAGCTATAGAATTTCTCTCAGCTGAGGTATCACAGTTTAACTGTCAAAACAAAACCTTTGAAGTTTAAACCAAAATGACAGTGCGCCCAATTAGATAATGCCATTCAGCATTATTTGCAATTTTTGTTTCCCAATCTGTTCATTTCAAAACACTAACTTTGCAACCTAAACTCTCTTCTTCCACCATTGCATTCCACAACACCGTATTAAGTTTTTTTGTAAAGTTAGAACCAGTTCTGAACTCAACTGTATAATGTGCATACATTCTGCTCAAATCTCTGCCATCAGAGATTAGTGTTAATCACAAGGAAGTCAAAATTCCCAAAGTGGAATAAAAAAAATTACAGAGGCTAAGTTCCTCCCACTTTGTAGGGAACAGGCTGGTAGAAAAGTGTTAAAAGCCCTGTATTGATTTGTACTTGAATTGAAAGCCACACACTGATGTAAATGAAAATGCGTCAAGAGTTGATATTGATTTTTTTTTAAGTGAGACTGTCCCTTGGGAAATCCTGATAACCACACCACTGCACTTGTCAGAAAGTGAAATAAGACCCTTTTCTATCAGGCTACGCATGTCCAGACATCAAGTTTCCCTTCTTTTATATATAATATTTCCACCATGTTGAGTGTCTGCAATCCGTTAGAAAATGTCATTTGAAATGCCAGAAGAAATCACAAATATATTCAGAAAATTTTTTTTTGAAAAATGGAATATTAATTCACAATTTATACTGAATATGTCTCAAAGGATAGGAAATATGCTCCATTTTTGAAAGATTGTGGACCTTCTTAATTAATTATAAGCAGTAGCTGTAGGACTGGGGTGGGATGGATTATTAAGAAGCCGAATGTTGAAGGTGAGTTCACTTTATTTAATTATAAGGATAGTACACACAAGTCCTGAGACATGCTGGTAAGCACATTATCCAGTTTAGATCAGAGTTAATAAAAAGGGCATAAAGTCTCATGAATTATGCAATTTAAAGCATATTTCTGTCTAGGATATGAAACAGAGATAATATAAAATGGAAATAAGTATATTATTGGGAAGGATACCTAATAGGAGATCATCTGGTGATTAAAGTTATTCCACAGAATTCTTCTAAGAACAAGAGGAAGAAGCAAAATGCTTTGTCTTTGATTCCTGTGTTTTTCCTTAACATGCTCAAGCTGAATGTGTTTTTCCCTGAGGTAATTGCAACATTTTGTTTGTCTGCAGATTATAATTGGCCCTCCCTGCTCCTGTCCCTGCACTTACAGTGATAGGATGCTCCTGGGAAGAGCGAGGCTGTTAAAAAAAAGCATGACAGAGAGATTATATGAGTGCGGAGGAGTCTGCTTTTTTTTTCCCTCCTTACCTGACAGTTGAAGCAGCTGCAGGCTGATAACACTCCTCTGCAATGGATATTATCTATTTGCACAGCTTTCTTTTTCATTTTAAACATTAAATATGTTGGTAGACAACAGAAAAACTATCTCTAAGGCAAGACTGAGCAATTGTGAGAGTCAGTTCTTTACGGATAATATCCCATAAGTGATGAGTGTGCATGCAGACTTGATCCACCCACAGAAGTTTGAAGCAGGCACATGTTCCCTTCTTCACACTTGCAAAGGAAATTGGAAATTAGCTGACAGACTCAAATCAGAGCAGTGTGCAGCTTGACAAGGGAAAAATGCAATAACTGAAGTAGAAAGTATTATCTGTAGAAGGGACTGTTGATAGCTTTAAACTTGCGAAGGTTCGTCGGTTCCACATTTTCTAATGATGTACTTTTAAATCCACAATGAAGCAGTGAGCACAAATAAAAATCTTATGTAAAAGGTTCTGCTGACTTGAACATATCTGGATGGGGATTTATTGTAAGTGATTTAAACTTAAAAGCTTGAAGTTAAAAATCACAAATTGGTGAAAATTCCAACACTACTCAGATTTTAACATTAACAAATTCATTATGGTAGATTTGGGATCAAAGAACTTTTATTTAGGATGCACTCTTCACAGTCTAATGACTTACTAAGCCATGTTACATTGGAGCAATCGGAAGTATTGTCATTTCTATATGGAAACACGGCTGATAATTTGTCTTCAGCAAGTTCCCACAAACAGCAATATGGTACAAGCAGTTCATCTGTTCCAATACATTGAATTGAAGACAATAATTGTCCAGAACAGTAGAGGGAACTCCCCTTGTCTCCTTCATAAAAGTGTAATGGGATCATCCAATTGAAGCTACAGTCTGATTTAAAGATGAAATCCAATTAGTTCTTTTTAATGATGTACCCAATACACAATAACACAACTCCATGATTTTTTTTAGGCAGACAATGTACAGCTTTCATCAATAGCTTCTATTGGAGCCACTCCCTACACAAGGACTTCCTCAACCCATCAGTTGCACGCTTTCCCTTGTGCTATCCTGTGTAGAATCATTAAATCCCTACAGTGTGGAAGCAGGCCCTTCAGCCCAACAAGTCCACACCGACCCTCAGAGCATCCCACCCAGACCCATCCTCCTACAACCCACCTAATCTACACATTCCTGAACGCTACGGGCAACTCAGCTTTGGCCAATCCACCTAACCTGCACATCTTTGGACTGTGGGAGGAAACCGGAGCACCCAGAGGAAACCCACACAGACACAAGGAGAATGTGCAAACTCCACACAGGTTTGTGGTGCTGTGAGGCAGCAGTGCTAACCACTGAGCCACCGTGCCACCCTAAATGGTTAAATCCAACACACCAAGGAATAACAGCTGAGGACCTAAGGCAGAAGGATTGGTGGGAGAAAACGTTCAGGTACCAGAAACAGTACTCTCATTGTAGACTGCATTGCTCATGTACTTGGCTTGATCTACCATGGTGACCAAGGGCCCATTTAAACCATTTCTGGATGGGCAGCCACCCAATATAAGTGGTACCACTACGATCAACCAGGTAGCTTCTGTGATGTAGTTCAAACAAGGACTAGGGTTTTGCTGACTTGAACATATCAGGATGGACAAGTTCAATCAAGGTGTGTTCACTGACTAAACTTTAAGGTGGGATCAAAAAACTCCATCTAGCCACTGACAAGACTGTTGCATGGCTCATTTTCTGAAGAAAGGTCTAGATCCGAAACGTCAACTTTCCTGCTCCTCTGATGCTGCCTGGCCTGCTGTGTTCATCCAGCTCTACACCTTGTTATCCCAGTCTATCCAACTTTTATTCATAGCTAAAATTCTCCATACCAGTAAACATCCTGGTAAACCTTTTCTGTATCATCTCCAAAGTATTCACATCCTTCTGGTAATGTGGTGACCAGAACTGTATACAATATTCCAAGTGTGGCTTAACTAAAGTTCTATAAATCTGCAGCATAACCTGCCTATCCTTATAATCAATGCCCCTTCCAATAACGGCAAGCATGCCATAGACTTCTTTTAACTACTTTATCTACCTGCACTGCCACTTTCAGTGATTTGTGATCCTGCATACCCAGATCCCTCTGCATATCACTACACCTAAGGGTTCTGCCATTCACTGTATAATTTCAACCTGTACTTGCCCTTCCAAAATGCATCACCTCACATTTGTCCATAATTGGGAATCGTATATTCAGGGAATAGACACGGTTCCCTGTGGCCCGGATTCTCAAAGGCTGTGTTGCCTGCCTGTTGCCCAGGTTCAGGAAATCTCATCTGGGCTGTGGAGGAACTTGGAGTGGGAGGGGAAAGATCCAGTCATTGTGGTCCACGTTGGTACCAATGATATAAGTAGAAAGAGGAAAGAGGTTCTGCTGAGGCAATGTGAGCAATCAGGGGCTAAATTTAAAAGCGGAACCAAAAAAGGTAATCGTCTCTGGATTACTACGTGAGCCACAAGCAATCTGGCACAGAGTCAACAAGATTAAAGAGGTAAAAGCGCGACTAAAAGATTGGTGTGGGAGAAATGGATTCAAATTCATGAGACATTGGTACAAATACTGGGAAAGCAGGGAGCTGTTCCGATGGGACAGGCTTTACCTGAATCAGGCTGGGACCAGATTCAGACACCAACATGAGTCGGGACGTGCAGGGAGGTTCAGTTGCATGGAAAATTATAGAAAAGGTTAATGTGGGTAGGGCTCAGCAGAGCTTATTAAAGTTTTCAGAACAAGTAATTGGACAGAATAAGGAAAGGGTAGCAAATATAACTTGAGGCACAGCAGATAAGAAGACAAATATAAGAGGGGGCAGTCAATGCAGTATTGAGAGTGTTGTACTTAAATGCACTCAATATATGAAACAATATAAATGAGCATATGGTGCTGTTTGATATTGGCAGGTTGTGCATATCACAGAAGCATGGCTGCAAGGGGATCAGGGCTGGCAGCAAAATATTCAAGGTTACACATCCTATTGAAAGGAGAGGCAGATGGTCAGAGGGGCAGGTTTGCCTTGTTCATAAGAAATGAAATTAAATTAGCAAGAAGTGATATAGAGTTGGAAGGTGTAGAATCTGTGTGGATAGATTTGAGAATCCACAAAGGGAAAAAGTCCCTAATGGAGTTGTGTACAGCATCCTAGCAGTAGCCAGGGGTGGGGAAGAAAATAAATCAGGAGATAGAAAAGGCATGTAAGAAAGGCAGTAATACAACAATCATGGGGAACTTGGACTGGGAAAATCAAGATTTCACAAAAAGGAGTTCATGGAATGTCAATGAGATTTTGTTTGGTGCAGCTTGTGGTAGAGCCCACAAGGGAACAGGCATTTCTGGATTTGGTGGTATGCAGTGAGGCAGGCTTGATTATGGAGCTTAACTGAAGGAACCCCAAGTGGGCAGTGACCATAATATAATAGAATTCACCGTGCAGTTTGAGCAGGATAAGCTGGAATAAGACGTACTGGTATTATAATTGAGTAAAGGTAACTACAAAAGCATGAGGGAGGAGCTGGCCAGACTTGATTGGAAGGAGAGCCTAGCAGAGAAGACAGTGGAGTAGCAATGGCAGGAGTTTCTCAGATAATTCAGGAGGCACAGCAGAAATTCATCTCAAGGAAGAAGAAACATGTGAAGGGGAGGATGAGGCAACCATGGACGACAAGTGAAGTCAGGGACAGCACAAAAGCAAAAGAAAAAACATACAATGTGTTGAAGATTAGTGGGAAGCCAGACAATAGGGAAGCCTTTAAAAACCAGCAGAAGATCACTATAAAAGCAATATGCGGGTGGTGGGGGGGGATGTGGTGGGGGGTGGGGGAGAAGATGGAATAGCATGGTAAACTAGCTAGTAATATAAAAGAAGATTGCCAGATATTTTCAGATATATAAAAAGTGAGAGAAACGCAACAGTAGACATTGGACCATTGGAAAATGAGGCTGGAAAAGTAGTAATGTGCAACAAAGAGCGGCAGAGACACTGAACAGGTACTTTTCATCCGTCTTCACTGTGGAAGATACCAGTAGCATACCAAAATTTTAAGAGAGTCAGGGGTAGAGGTGAGTGTAATGGCCATCACTCATGAGAAGGTGCTATGGAAACTGAAAAGGTCTTAAGATGGATAAATCACCCGGACCAGATGAACTACACCCCAGAGATCTGAATGAGATAGTTGAGGAGATTGTAGATCTTCCAGGAATCACTGGAGTCAAGGAGAGACCCAGAGGACTGGAAAAGAGTTAACGTAATGCCCCTGTTTAATAAAAGAGGGAGGCAGAAGACAGGAAATTATAAGCTGCTTATCCTGACCTCCGTTATTGGTAAGGTTATCAAATCCATTATTCAGAAAGATTTCAACGTACTTGGAAGTGCAGGGTAAAATAGAGTTAAGTCAGCATGGCTTTGTCAAGAAGAGGTCATGCCTGACAAATCTGCAATTTGATTTGATTTGATTTATTTTTTGTCATGTGTATTTTGTTACAAAATACAATGAAAAGAGTTGGAAAGTATCGCTGCTCACGAGCACCATCTTAAAACACAGAAAAATAAACCAAAATATAGAATATAAAGGCAGAAAAATAAAGAAAAAGTCTTCAACTTTACAGTTCTTGTTGTTAAGTGCACTGTTATGGGTGGCCAGGCATGAGTCTCCTTCACTGAGGCGCCACCATTGGAATGAAAGCTGGCACTGTTCAGCATCAGCTTACCTCCACTCTCGACTTTGCCATTATGAGTCCTCGCTGGACCTTACCAATGCCAATGCCACTGATGCCATCGAGTACTGCATTGGCCCAAACATGCCTCCACTGCCCTTCCATGAATCTGCATTTATGCAGATGCAGCCAGGAACCAAAACTTGCCTCCACCACAGCAGCCATGAATTGGTACTACTGCTGCCTCAAGTCTTTGAGGAGGTAACGAGCAAGTTAGACAAAGAAGAGCCAGTGGAGGTGGTCTTTTTGCATTTCCAGAAGGCCTTTGACAAAGCGCTGCTCCATAAGATAAGAGCCTGTAGTGTTGGGGGCAAGATACAGGCATGGATAGAGAAATGGCTGGCTGGCAGAAGGCAGGGAGTGGGGTTAAAGGGTATTTTTCAGGCTGGTGGTCAGTGACTAGTGAAGTTCTGCAGGGGTCAGAGTTGGGCCCACAACTATTCACCTTATACGTTAACAATCTGGATAAAGCAATTGAGGACATTGTTGCTAAGTTTGCAGATTACACAATGATAGGTGGAGGAACAGATAGTGTTGAGGAAGTGGCGAGGCTGCAGAAGTACTTGACATGCTAGGCAAGGGGGCAAAGAATTGGCAGAGGGAATACAATGTGTGACACCGTGAGATTATGGACTTTGGTAGGAAAAATTGAGGCACAGGCAATTTTCTAAATGGGGAAAGGATTTGGAAATCTGAAGCACAAAGTTCTACTTTACAATTCTCTTAGGATTAACATGTAGGTTCAGTTGACAGTTAGGAAAGAAAATGCAATGTTTGTATTCATTTCAAGAGGGTTAGAGTACAAGAGCAGGGATGTACTATTAAGACTGGTCAGACTGCACTGGGAATATTGTGAGCATTTTTGGTCCCTGTATCTAAGGAAGGATGTGCTGGCCTTGGAGGGGCTCGAGAGGAGATTTACAAGAATGATCCCGGAGATGAGGGCCTTGTCATATGAGAAGCAGTAGAAGACTCTGGGTCTGTACTTGATGGGGGAAATTTCACTGAAACTTACAGAATACTCAGACGCCTGGATAGAATGGATGTGAAGTAGATGTTTCCACCAGTAGGAGAGACTAAGACCCAAAGGCACAGCCTCAGGGTGACAGGATGACCCTTTAGAGCTAAGATGAGGAGAAATTGCTTCACCCAGAGGATGGATAATCTGTGGAACACATTGCTGCAGAAGGCTGTGGAGGCCAAGTAATTGATTTTATTTAAGATAGAGATCGAGTGATTCTAGACTCGTCAGGTATCAAGGTCTATGGGGAGAAGGCAGGAGAATGGGGTTAAGAAACTTATCAACTATGATGGAATGGAGGTACAGACTCAATAGTATGAATGGTCTAATTCTGCCCTCATATCTTATGATATTATGGTTCAAATTTTTAGTTCAGAAAAAGTCAGGAGTTCAGTTCAGAATGGACAAATATTTCTCCTAGCAGGAGAATCAAGTTTTTGTTCAGGAGGACTAGTCATGCTAGGTGGAATATTGTTAGTTTGTGAAACTTTCCAGCCAAAATTTCAAGCACATTTCAAGTTGTCAGAACCAAAAAAGTTTAAGCCATCAGAATTGCCAACAGTTCATTCTAAAGGACATGAAAAGGAATCACTGACCAAGGAAAAGAAACTGGGATGAATCACTTACTTATAAAATTTAAAAGAGAGGAGATAAAATTGATTTTTCTGTGGAATTGGGTAAGGATTCAAGTCCCACCTGCTCCAGAGGTGTGTAATAACATCTCTGAACAGGTTGATTACAAAAATAGGTGAATAAAATAAAAGTATAGGAGAACAGATTGAAATTCGGTTTGTGTTAAGGTCTTTCTAGTTGTCAAAAAGAATAACTTTGGTTTATTTTTCCCTTTGTGTAATAAACTTCTGTTGTTAAAGAATGTTTGCAACCTTTTACTTCCTTCAATCCTTTACTCCTTTAAAAATCTTTAAATTTTATGACAATTCCGGCAATATCAGGTCTTGATTTCCAGTATGCTATCCGAGTGAGTCATGACAATGCTAGCTTCTGCATCAAGTATTATCCCTGGTATGTCTTTCCATGACTGTTTCCATGTTGCATAAACATGCCTTTTTGTTTATCTCATGGTCATGACTAGATCAATGGAATTTTTTTCTGATTCTCATTAAATGATCCCCCCAACACAAGAAACATAGTCCATATTTATCAAACCTCCCTTCTTCATTTTCTCCAATAATGAAAAGATGCTCACTACAGACGTTGCCTGACCCAGTGAGTAATTAGAACAAAAAGAACAAAGAAAATTACAGTAAAGGAACTGGCCCTTCAGCCCTCTAAGCCTACACCGACATGCTGCCCGTCACAACTAAAACCCCCTACCCTTCTGGGAACCGTATCCCTCTATTCCCATCCTATTCATGTATTTGTCAAGACGCCTTTTAAATGTCACTATAGTATCTGCTTCCACTACCTCCCCCGGCAGCGAGTTCCAGGCACCCACCACCCTCTGTGTAAAAAACTTGCCTCGTACATCACATTTAAACCTTGCCCCTTGCACCTTAAACCCATGGTCCCTGGTAACTGACTCTTCCACCCTGGGAAAAAGCTTCTGACTATCCGGTCTGTCCATGCCCTTCATAATCTTGTAGACCTCTATCAGGTCACCCCTCAACCTCCATCGTTCCAGTGAGAACAACCCAAGTTTCTCCAACACCTCCTCATAGCTAATGCCCTCCATACCAGGCAACATCCTAGTAAATCTTTTCTGTACCGTCTCCAAAGCCACCACATCCTTCTAGTAGTGTGGTGACCAGAATTGAACACAATATTCCAAATGCGACCTAACTAAGGTTCTATAAATCTGCAACATTACCTGCCAATTTTTAAACTCAATGCCCCAGCTGATGAAGGCAAGCATGCCGTATGCCTTGTTGACTACGTTTTCCACCTGCATTGCCACGTTCAGTGTACCTGTACACCCAGATCCCTCTGCTTATCAGTACTCTTAGGGGTTCTGCCATTTACTATAAATTTTCAATCTGGATTAGACCTTCCAAAATGCATTACTTCACATTTTTCTGGATGAAACTCCATCTGCCATCTCTATGCCCAAGCCACCAACTGATCTATATCCATCTGTATCCTTTGATGGTCCTCATTGCTATCCGCAATTCCACCAACATTTGTGTATCGGCAAACTTACTAATCAGACCAGTTATATTTTCCTTCAAATTTTTTATATATATCACAACAGCAAAGGTCCCAACACTGATCCCTGAGGAACGCCACTAGTCACAGCCCTCCATTCAGAAATGCACCCTTCCACTGCTACCCTCTGTCTTCTATGACCGAGCCAGATTTTTATCCATTTTGCAAGCTCACTTCTGACCCAGTGTGACTTTACCTTCTGTATCAGCCAGCCATGAGGGACCTTGTCAAAGGCCTTACTGAAGTCCATGTAGACAACATCTACTGCCCTACCCTCATCGATCATCTTCGTCACTTCCTCAAAAAACTCAACCAAGTTAGTGAGGCACAACCTCCCCTTCACAAAACCACATTGCCTCTCGCTAATACGCCCACTAATTTCCAGGTGGGAGTAAATCCTGTCTTGAAGAATCCTCTCCAGTAATTTCCCTACCACTGACGTATAGCTCACCGGCCTGTAATTAGTTGAATTATCCTTGCCACCCTTCTTAAACAAAGGAACAACAATGGCTATTCTCCAGTCCTCTGAGACCTCCCCTGTAGCCAGTGAGGATACAAAAATTTCCCTCAAGGCCCCAGCAATTTTCTCCCTTGCCTCTCTCAGTATTCTGGGGTATATCCCATCTGGGGACTTGTCTACCTTAATGTTTTTCAGGACCTCCAATACCTCCTCCCTTTTGAATTTGTTATTTTTTCTTATTACTTTAGCTTGAATATGAGTTTAGTAGTTTTTTTTCTATATCTATGACCTTGGTTTCTCAAATTTATACACAATGGCTCAGAATTTATTACAATAAAGTTGCTGGAAGTTCAATGTGATAACACTGGATCAAGGGCAACAAGGCATCTGGATATTTATGAATGAGTCAAGCAGGGTATCGCTTTAACCTGTTAGATTAAATGGCTGAAAAATAAACAGAAAAAACACTAAAAGTTAGGTGAATTGGAGTGGATGAATTCAGTGTCAGGTTTGACACAGTGAGAAATAAAGTTCAAAAGGTCAGAAAACAGTGTTATTAAGAAAAAGTACGAAAAAGCATTTAAAATTTGACATTATTAAATGCAAAAAAAAAGCAACACAAGAAAAAGAATAGGACTCCATTCTATTATTATTCATTTTCTGGGCAAGAGGGTAATTGTTATTAATTAACAATTATCTTGTCGATTAAAGGGTACTTAAGATGTTAATTCCTGGACTTTTTATGATGTATCTCACAGGATGACTACTGTGCAACTGCAGCAAGTTCATGAAAGTTACTAAGAGTCTTACAAGGTTACCTGTTCTCAAAAGGTTTATGATAAAAGAGTGCAAATTAGTTGCAAATTATGGTGATTCACAATTTACAGGACATCTCTTCCTTGCTGGCTGATTTGTGCATTAATCAATACGTGCCTTGTTTCTGACATGAATTTTCCCAATGAAATATGGACCACTGTGGTGTAACCAATGATTTGTATTGGTTAGCATGTGGATAAAATTTCTCCACTATCTAGTTCCCAAGTTCTAACTGGACATTCAATTTTAATAATGAATATGTGAAACAGTCAGTTCTAACATGGTGATTTTAAAACTTTATTTTCATGTTGATTTGTCCATAAAGCTAAAGCAATCAGGGGTTAACTTTTTGATGTGGTCCTCTAACACTTACTGAAATTTGATACAATTTATCAAATGACCTGTCTTTGTGCGATTCTAGCATGTAAGGTAACACAAAACTCATGGTAAAACCAGGTCTTAAATATACAAGAGTGACATATTTACCTGTGAAAGTGGAGGACAACAGCACAAACAGTTGAGATTATTGATCAGAATTTAAATGCCGAGTTACTGCTCAATGTCTAAAATCTGTACTCACAGGACACCCTTGTATTTCGTAACAACGTAAGAAGTAGGATTGGAAGCAAGCCTCTCAACCCCTCGAGTATATTACTCCATTTGATCTCATCTTGGCCTCAAATCCACTTTCTTTCCCGCTCTTCATAACCCTTCCACCCATGACTAATCAAAAATCTGCCTGTTTCCTACTAAATTTATTCAATGTCCCAGCATCCACCCCACTCTGGGGTAGTGAATTCCACAGATTCACAGCCCTTTGACAGAAATAATTTCTCCTCATCTCTGTTTTAAATCTGCTATCCCATATCCCAATCCTACTGCTTTCTGCTACCCCTTACTCTATTTCCTGTCAGACCAGTAATGCATCACAAGCAAACAAGTCAATTATGGGGAGTGATGAGTACTAAGACTTCACAAGGAATTGCATTCTCAAGCATTGGTAAGCTGAAATAAAGTGATGCAAGAAGGTCCGATATCAGAAAATAGCACAGTTTGTTCTAACTTTGGAGGGATAGAAGTGTTACCATTTGAATTTCAGATTGAAGAATCTTTTTGAGAGAACGGAAGGCTTAAAATGCCAAGGCCAACTTGTTATACAGTAGGAAGCTAGAAAACCTTAACTGGACCCCTGAGCTTTATGATTCCCAGCTCTAAATGTCTCCATTTCTCTATTACCATCTCAATTAGTAAGATCAAGAGCAGTAAAGAGACTCTCAATGGAACTTGAAAGTACATGTAAATAAAATATATATAAGACCAATTGTGCATAATGAAACATCTTTCAGCTGTGGGAAAGACTCCAATGTTGTGAACTTCACAGGCGGAGGTAATTTATGAAGTCTTTCACATGGGTAAAGGAAGACACAAAATATGGTGCTAATGGGCAATTTTTTGTTTAATTTAGCAAAGTTTTCAGTAGTGTGTTGGATTACCTCGCACACTGTGGACTAATTAGTGCTGATTGGAAAATGCTTCCATTGCTGTTGCATTTAATTATATTCCTGACCTGCGAATTTGTCACTAGTTCCGATGAAACAAATAGTTTTTTTAAAACCATTTGGCAAACAAGAAATTCTCTCAGTTGGAATGTTCTGAACTTAATATATTATTTTGCTGCATGATTAATTAAAAATGAGAACAACAATACAGATTAATTTCTCCTATATTTGCATAGAGGGACAGAATTCTTTGAAGAGGTTGGGATCTTGTCAGTCAGCTGGATTGCCAGAAGAACACTGTGCCAACTCTTTGAGGCAAGGCCAGCAAAATCTAATGTAAATTGAGCATTGGCAAGGCCACCAGCAACTCTTCTCTTAGAACCAAGACTGCAGGGGAGGAGCTTTTATCCAGCGAGAGCTGCTTGCCAGTCAGAAGGCTTTGGCTCTTGGCAGCCAGCAGTGCCACAGAGGAGGCTGTTGATGCTGCCAGAAGCTACTGAGGGTCACAAAGGACCAAGATGTAAGGCAAGTTAATAGTAAGGGAGAGCAAGCATTGGAGCAGTCAGAAGCCAAGGTGGGGATGGTTCTCAACAGAACCATCCCCCCCACCTCCCCACAGCCAACATAGTCCCTTGATGAGGCACTGAATGCCTTTGATAAGTGGAATCATCCATCTTGCCTGCACAGGTTTACCATCGGGCACACTCCTCGGCAAGTTTGTTAATTCCTGTGATGGGTCTGAGGCTGTGAAATGGCCCCGAATTGCCCATGGAGCAGGAAGGCTGAGCATGGGCCTTTCCACCCCAAACCTAATGCTACTGGAGACAGGCAGGCTACGGGGTTCAGATATGAGATCACCCTGTCAAATTAAGTACCCTCTTACTGTCAAACCCAACACTTCTGGGAGCACAATATTGCACTCGGTTTGTCCAGAAACAAGCTGCTAACCTGTATTTTGTAAAGCACAAAATGCTGGTTTCGAAGTATTACTGCAGTGTGATCTTGCTCAGTATCACACAACATTTCATATTTGAGAATGTCTGCTGACACCAATCATCTGACAATAAATCATGACTGCACGTGCCCACCTCTGATTTTTTAAATGCATGTACAAAATATAAAGCTAATTTCTAACTTTTTAAAAGCTACTTTATTTAAATCTTTTCTCTTAATTATTTTTTAAGGATTTATTAGGTATTTATCATTCTTTATTTCAATTTATTTCAGTGCTTACTACTACAAAGTAAGCTCCTACAAACACAGCCTTCAGATTTACCTGAGATTCCTCTCACTGCTATTTTAACAGCAATGTCAAGATATGCAAAATGGATAATAGAAGAATTTCAGGCTAGCATTCCATTTTAATTGCCAATACAACATTTTTCTGTCATGGAGTAACTGAGTTTAGATCCAGTGTTTTAATCCTTTTGTATTATGTGCATAATGTATACTTGAGCTTATATTTAGCTTACAGAACCTTGCTTCAAAGATATCTGCCTGACTTCTGATTCAGAAGGAAATGGTTTAAAGTCAGCTGCAGAGATTTGAGCAGAACTTCAAGGCTTATACACCAGAGTGCAGAGAGAATACTGCACTAGCAAGACACATTAAATAAAATCCCTAACTGTCCTCTGTGTAGACTTAATGAAAATCCATGGCTATGCTAAAGGAAGAACTGGGGAATTCTTTGGATGTCTAGCCAAACTTGTCTCTCAGCCAACATTGCAAGCAGATAGCCTGTCACTTTGTTCATCATTATTTGGGGGTCAGGTGATGATTACTTCAAAAGAGCCTGTAAGGAAATGAGGACAGCAACTCGCCAAAGCTAATAGAACCGATGATCATCCAGAAGGACAAAAGCAGTTGGTACAGAGAAGCATCACCAGTTGCAAGTTCTTCTCCAAGTCACACATTATCCTTACTTGGAAATATATTGCTGTTCATTCACTGCCATTAGGTCAACATCCTGGAGTTCCCTTCATAACAGTGTTGTAGGTGTCCCCAAGGACAGCGATGGTTTGAAAAGGTAGCCTCCCACTGCCTTCTCAAGAGCAATTAGCATTGGGTAGTTAGTGCTGCCCTAGTCAATGATTTCCAGATCTTCTAAATTAATTTTTAAAAATCCATCAAGGTATATTTATCTCTTCTTCAAATTCAGCTCAATGGGATTGGGAGATTCTTTTGAGTAAATGCTTGTGTTTTATTGTGCAAGTGTTTAACTTTCTCTGTGATCACAATTATGTTAGCTATTAATATCAATCAAGGAATGTTAATGGTGTTTATTTGTGACAGCTTTAATTATCAATCTAGGTATTTGAAGTCAAAGCTGTTTACTTTTATAGTCTTATTTTGTGTGTTTATGGAGTCATAGAGTCATACAGCACAGAAACAAACCCTTCAGTCCAGCCAGTCCATGCTGACCAAAAATTCTAGATAAATCTAGTCTCATTTGCCAGCATTTGGCCCATATATCCCTAAACCCTTCCTGTTCATATACCCATCCAAATGCCTTTTAAATGTTGTAATTGCACCAGCCCTCATCAATTCCTCTGGCTGCTCATTCTATACACGCACCACTTTCCGCATGAAAAAGTTGCCCCTTAGGTCCTCTTTAAATCTTTCCCCTCTCACCTTAAACCTATGCCTTCTAGTTTTGGATTTCTCTACCCCAGGGAATAGACTTTGTCTGTTTACCCTATCTATGCCCCTCATGATTTTATAAATCTCTACAAGGTCACCGCTTAGCCTCCAATGCTCCAGAGAAAAGAGCCCCAGCTATTCAGTCTCTCAAACTGAAGTAAACTCTGGTTTATGGCTGGTTTCTCTTCACATCTCAGTTTAATCAAAATAAGGGCAATAATGAAGCAGTTCATCCCAAACATACCAGAAGCCTCCTAACATTTTCCCCAAGTTAGATGATGAAATTAAGGGGTTGAGGGAGGGGCAGGTGAAATTGGCCCACAGTAATAGCATAAAATGAGTTAAGATGGATCAGTCATGATTGGTGCATTTTATACTGTACCAAATATCCAGTAATGCATAAAGTAGGCCAAGTCATTATCACCTGT
The DNA here is from genome assembly GCF_021869965.1 of Rhincodon typus. Classification (NCBI taxonomy): domain Eukaryota; kingdom Metazoa; phylum Chordata; class Chondrichthyes; order Orectolobiformes; family Rhincodontidae; genus Rhincodon; species Rhincodon typus. The sequence goes on from NC_063336.1 coordinate 52,721,037, forward strand.
AAGGCATTACCAACCAAAACTAAGTTAGCCATATGATCAGAATGCTGGCGCTGGTCCTACTGACTGCAATATTTCACTGCATATAGGATGACATAACTGAGGCTTTTGCCACAACTGCAGTTGTATCTGTTCATGTAATGGTCTGACATAATTGCAGAAAGTTATGCTAACTTTCCTACTAGGATGCAATTAATAGCCCCGTAATTAGTTGAATGTTAAAATAAGCTAATCACTGTTAATTACAGAAATTAGCACTTGTGCTGGGATAATTTCAGTTTTGGATTTTGGTTTCTAAACTTGGAGCTGTTGCTTAATTAAACTAGAAATTCAGTTATTTCAAAAATGTTGAAATTTTTGAGATTAGATGATCAGGGCAGTTCATCTTTAATACTAATGAACAGCCTCTAATGTGGTGCAAATGTTTTTTTTCAGCTAATCTGCTGACTTTATTCATTTGTTATGTTTATCTTTTTAAAAATTTACATTGTCTATTTACATAAAGTATTTAGTAATTTTCCAGTCCTAAGGTCCAGTGCTGTGCGGAATTTCTTCCAAGATCAGGCGCAAAGTTGCTCTTATTCTCCCTCAAAAAATAAACTTAATTTTGGGTGTTATTTCTACACAGGTGCCTCTTGGTCTCATCTGTTATATTAGATCTGTACATGTTTCCCATAATAGGCTGCACTTTTTTAGTATGTCACTGAAAAGATTATTTCCCAATGATCCATGGCTTCACTCTATTCTCATCATTCACCTCTGGTCATGAGCATGCATTAAAAAACATCTCCTGCAGGGAACTTGATTAGAAGAGTAATATGTGTCTCAACTCAGTTTCTCTCCCCACAGATGCACTGCTAGGCCTACTTACTTTCTCCACCAATTTCTATTTTTATTTCATATCTCCAGCATCTGCAGTTCTTTGCTTTTATTTGATTTTCAAAATATTTGATGTGTGCAGGCCAACACTATTGTGGATATTGTCTCATCTTGTCCTGTGAATTCTCATTGAACTTGTTTTTGAATATTTCCTGTCAGCAGTTTGATTGTTGGGGATATACATTGTAGTAATGTCACTGGACTAGCAATCCAGAGGTCCAGGCCAGTGCTCTGGAGGACATGGGTTTGAATTCCACCATGGCAGATGAGGAAATCTGCCATCTTTACCCAGTCTGGGCTAAATGTGACATCAGACCCATGGGTCATTCTGAACTGACGTCTTGACAATTAGGGATGGACTTAGCTTAGCCAGGTAACCATATATTTTAAAACATAACATATATTAAAACATATATTTTTAAAAAATGCTTCAATCACGTTGCTGATGTGACAAAATGAGCATTTGTGATTTTGGTGCTGTCTGGTGGTGAATCACTGGAAACTGGTCATTTTGGCATCAAAGATAACAAGGTGTAGAGCTGGATGAACACAGCAGGCCAAGCAACATCATAGGAGCAGGAAGGCTGACGTTTCGGGCCTAGACCCTTCATCAGAAAATAAGTTGTTCTGGTAGTCTCTCAGCCATCTGGATCTTCTGCTGCAAAAGACATAGAGCAGCTACATAACTAACTGTTGCTCTGAAATATTTGCTGGATTCAGGGTTTGACTTCATCCAATTAAGTGCATACATACGCATTGCATATCCAGCGATAAAGCAACCATTCTAACAACTTTTGAGAATGTTTTCAAAGACATACTTCTTAAATCAGGCCAAAGTCTGTGTTCTTGTATCTCATTTGGACTTTGGCAAATTCTTCGGGGTAAATTCCTCCTTCTTCTATTCTCTCATAAGATTTTCATTAACATTGAATTTCCTCACAACAGCAAAATTATTGGATGAGTTCATAAAAGTTATGAAATTTGGCTTGAAAATGGCTTTTTAATTCATTCCCTTTGCAAAAAGTTCCATTTCTGTTATTTGTTGGCCATGCGCAGTCTACTCTGCATGAACACAGTAAACTCCTGTGAGTTTAACCCCAAACATATACTTCTAAATTAAAAATTAAGGAGGGAGCCTAATGCAAATGTAGCCCTAAATATATATTTCCTGAAAACGGGTGATCAACTCATATGCCGAGTATGGGCTTAAACAACTTTTGCATGAACTTGTCCTGTAAATTGTTGGATCCACTTTCCAACACAAACTGGTGTATTGAGCTTGTCAGTGTAGGAACATAGGAATGCAAGTGGTTGATCTGCAACCTAACTCCATATGCCTTCATCTGCAACTTTCCTTGCTCATTCATGGAGTGTGTGCATCACTGGCCAGGCCAGTATTTATTGCTGATTCCTAACTGGCCTTGAGAAGGTGGTAGTGAGCTGCCTTCTTGAACCACTGCCATCAGTTTGAAGTTTGTAGATCCATGAAGCCGATAGGAGGGATTTCTAGGATTTTTATCTAGTGATATTGAAGGAACAGTGATCATAGAATCATAGAATCCCTACAGTGTGGAAACAGGCCCTTCGGCCCAACAAGTCCACATCGACCCTTGGAGCATCCCAGCCAGACCCATCCCCCTATAACCCACACACCCCTGAACACTATGGGCAATTTAGCATGGCCAATTCACCTAGCCTGCACATCTTTGGACTGTGGGAGAAACCAGAGCACCCGGAGGAAACCCACACAGACACGGGGAGAATATGCAAACTCCACACAGATAGTCGCCCGAGGCTGGAATCGAACCCGGGTCCCTGGCGCTGTGAGGCTGCAGTGCTAACCGCTGAGCTACCGTGATATATTTACAGGAGCCAAAAGAGCGTGTGGCTCAGAGAGGAACTTGCAGATAATGGTGCCCTTTTCTTCTAGTTGGTGGTGATTTGGAAGGTGCTGTCTGAGAAGCGTTGGTGAATTTCTGCAGTGCATCTGAGGGATATACTGTGAGGTGGTAGAGTGAGTGAATTTTGTAGATGTGGTGGCAGTCAAAGGGCTGCTTTGTACTTGATGGTGTCAAGTTTCTTTGGTGTTTTTGGAGCTGCGCTCATCCAGGCAAATGTGGTGTATTCCATCAGACTTCTGACTTGTGCCTTATGGTTACCAAGGACTTACCAATCTCAGATTTAAAATTTGTATTTTATCCAGAACCAGTTCCGAGTTTTGGAAATGAATTATGAACTACCAGTGGCTGTTGTGTTCTGATGTTTTTCTTCAAATCACTCCTAAAAGGACTGACACTAAATTTTACACTGGCCATTGGTCCTACAATAAAACAGAAAATGCTGGAAATATTTGGCAGGTTAAGTAGCAGAGTGAGAAACAAAATTAAAGTTCAGCTCAATGATATTTCAGCAGAACTAGTTCTAGTCTGCCGAACCAGTGAAAGTAGTTTCTCTCTGAAACCTATGTGTTCCTGTTAGTATCTTGAAAAGTATGGTCCATTCACCTATCAATCTTTTTTTATTCTGGGGAGTAAAATTGTCATTTTTTATTTAAACTTTATCACTGAAGTCCGAGTATCATAGAATCGTAGAATAATAGGAATTTTACAGCACAGACGGAGGTAATTCAGCCCATTAAAGCCATGTGAGCACTCTTGAGTTAGCTATTCCCACTATCCTGTCCTGCAAATTAGCTTGTAATTGTTTTTAACTTCCAGTAGCTTATCCAATTTGCTTTGGAAACTATGATTGAATCTGCTTTCACCAGCCTCTCCAACGATGCTTTGCAAATCCAGATTCTGTCAATTAACCAGTTAATGACCTCAATGGGTCAAAGACATTTACCTGCCCAAGATGTCATAGGTGACAGGTTAGGTGGGTAAGGTGGCAGAGCTAACCACCTGTCCTATTTTTGTGCCCTCTCTGCAAATTAGCTGATTTTTCATAAATATTAAGTGATTTGACTTTATTACTTTTCCTTTTCTGATTGGCTGTGAGAATTATTTCACATAATTGACTGCTTTGCAGCATGATGACATAATTACAGCTCCTTGTTGGGAATCTGCATTAAAGACTGCAGCAAGAGATTTAACAGGGATTCTTGTTTTCTTAAGGGTTGGTGGAAAATGTCCTTGCTTCACTGCTCACCACAAAATTCAGGCCCTATCCTTTTCTGTGAAACAATGTCCTTCAATACTAAGACCCCACCTGCACAGGCTGCCTTTTGCATCTGACTTTGCATATGTCCCCCATCCATCCCCCTTCCATAATAGAATTTTCAGATACCTGGGCCTTAATCCCAGCATAAAAATTTTGAGATTGGTACTTTGATCAGATTTTAAAGCTTTCTAAAAAATATTGTTTTTACCATGGATCTTTGTTAACAATTCTACTGCTGCACGACCTAGGTGTAATGATTTGATACAGTTCGCTCCATTAAATGTAGTATAAAAGGCAAATTTTATGTGTGGATGTATAGCCAGTCATAATGCCATACATTGATCTAACTTGATTTTTGTTTACTTCTTGCCCTGATGTTAACCTTTGTCAAATCTTTGAAGACATCATTCCAATCAGTGATTCAGAAAAACAAAATGACAGTGGTTGACGCCCAAATGATTTACAAAACAGGAAAAAGGTAAGATTTGCACTGGCCAACACAAAGAAAATACAGTGCTAGCACTTCTTGAAGATTGTACAATACACTCGAGGCTCAAGTAGCATCAAGGGTATTATAGCATACATCTGGGACAGGCTTGATGAAAACCTCAGCATAGTACTTGGCCCAAATGCGTAATTTAATGAGGGCAGAAGTGAGATTGCCAATTAGTCCTGAATAATTTGATTTTAATGACTTTAGATTGCACTGTGTCCAGGTTTACCCTGCAGCTTGCCAAATAAACCTACAATTTTTTATCACTGGAGAATATAGCTTTTGTAGAATCCAGAGCGTGTTGATTGCAATGAGCACTCCCACTCCTCTCTCAACTTCTCTAATCCCAATGATTTGCTTCACCCTTATTTTTTGTGCAATAGTTACACAGAAGGTATTTTGTTCATGACAAATTAGCTTCCATTTTGAAAAGTAAAATATTGTGCAAGCTTTAGCACAATACCTGAACATAATAAATATCCATTTCATTTGTAAAATTGAACAGAAAAGAAGAAAAATGCAATAAAATTCAATGAAATGTTGAATTGTCTCAATGAGCATGGAAAGGTAGATTTTACTTTTCAAACGGATGAAAAATTCTGCTGCTCCTCCTGATCTCTCCTTCTGACCCACTTAGCATTTGATGCAGAATAATAGCAGTACAAAAAGCTTTTTAAAATCATATTGTACAATAGTAATGTGGCAACAAATCAAAATAAAAACATGAGATCACTGTCCAGTTAAGGATGGTGGCACACTGGAAGCCAGTAAGAGACACTCCAGGAGTGAGAAAACTGTAGCCTGCTAGTGCAAGGAAGGCAAAGAGAGAGCACCCTCTCTAAGATGGAGACACCCTCTCAGGGCTTTTATGATCTTTGAAAACAATAAAGGACACACCTGCCAGACCAATCTTTGGGAAGGAAAATGGCTCAAAAATGAGGCCTACAACTGCAGGTGAACACATTTTGTATTGGCATTGGGGAAGGAGTACGGGATGTTTTTGAATGCCTCAGGAACGTTGGCCGCACCTGCCTCACACTGCCCCAAGCCTCTTTGCCACAGGCAGCCCACATCCTCTCACTAACCATATTCCGTCTTTCACAGTGGGCCAGCATGCAAACTGTCAAATTCCAGTCTGTCAGCATGGAAGAGGGACCTTAATAGGTTGCCTAATGGTTTCAATAGATCACATGGTGCTTAGGGTCTAGCTGACATGTCAGATCCTAAACCTCTACACCACCCCCACCTCCTCCAAATACCAATACTAGCTTCAGGTTTATAAAATGCTGCCCGGCATGTTAAAATATACCCACATTTACCAACTGGCAGCATATTTGAAGAAATTGTTGATAAGAGAATGATAACATTATAGTGTTGATTTATCAATGCACCCTCCCTTTGAGCATAGATACCCAAGATTTATCCTTTCTTGAATAATGATGTTACATTTGCGGTTTTTCAAACTGCTGAAATATTTCCTGAATCTGGGAAATTCTGAAAGATTAGAACCAGTGCATTCACTCTCCTTTCATTCACTTATCCACAGATTTGTCAGCCCTTTGACCAATTAGTTCTCTCACACTGGACTTTACAGACTATCCAACTAAGAGTTGCACCCTGGACCTGGCAACACCTTGAACTTGGCAGTGTTTTAGGGCCTAGCTGCAATAATGGCCTTGGTTATCACTCCCAGTGGCACTGCAGTAACTGCAAAGCCGTTGGCCTCTAACTGGTATGCAGGTCACAGACATGGGACTTCCTTCCACACAACGGCAGAAGTCTCATCACATTAAAGTTAAAGAACTGTCAACCAAGAAAAAGATGAAAGTTGGGTAAGTAGCCAACCATAGGCAGCTCAGTAAAGATATTTACACTGGGTATTAGGACTTGCCCTCTCTGTATCGTCCTGACTCTAGTACATTTCCTTGACATTTTCTCTTGCAATGGGTATCGTTTAAAGTTCCTCCCTTTCTCCTCCTGATTTTCAACTTTTTTTTACAATGGATTTTATGAGCTCTGCCATGACATACCATTCAGAACTTGATTATTTCCTTGTTTCTCATATTAATTCCTTAGTCTTGTCTTCTAACGGATCAGCCGTTACTTTTAGTCTTTCATTTTATGTACATGTAGTAGCTCGAAATTTTTGCTTTTATATTTCTTGCTGCTTTACTCTCATATCCTTATTTCTGCCTCCTTATTTGTTTTTAATTATCCTTTGCTATGTTCTAAAGTTTTCGTAATGCTGTCCTAGTAGTAATCTCGGCAGCATTGTACACCTTTTCTTTCAAGCATTGCCTTCTTTGATTTCCTTAGTTAGCCACAGATTGTTCATTCTTCTCAAAACCATTCTTTTGAATTGCATATATCTTTATCGAAAGTTAGGAAACAACTGCTTAGCTGTATGCCACTGCTTATCTACTGCCGTCCCTTTATCTCCATTTGGAGGAAGTATCATTCAGGACCATACGGTCAATCTTATCAATATTCATCTAACAATTTTGCTTGATCTGTGAAACATATTAATGAATCATAATTTAAATGATTGATTAAAAAGGAATTTCATCCTTTTAAAATAAAAAGAAACAGAGAAAGTCTTTAAGTGCATGTGCTGGAAATATGAACACGTTGATTAATCGAGCTGTAAAGAGTAAAATTTTCTCTTTTTATGTTCTGATTGGTCATACTCCATTAACCACTCAGTAAAGCAGAATTACATAAATCTTTGTCTAACAAAGGAATCAAAAAGTATTGGGGGGCTATGCAGGAAAGTAGAACTGAGGTCACAATCAGATGAACCATGACCTAAATGGTGGAGAAGGCTTGAAAGACCCAAATACATCTTGCTTCTAACTTATGTGTCTATCTCGTTGATATTAACGCCTGTAATGGGCAGGAGAGTGTTTAAAATTAATCATAAGGGAACACATCCCCAACCTACCTGAAAATCTAATTGGTTATCCAATGGGAAGTGGAAGATGGTAATAATGATGATGAGTAAAACAGCTAATGGAAAACCATGTTTTACGGCCAGAGGACTTGCTGTTAGTTTGAGCAGGATGTGACAGCTCTAAGATTTTCAGGTCAGTCCCCTCATCAAACTCTCCAATCAAACCCCCCACATTGCTGTCTCCAAAATATACCTGGGTCAATGTTTCTCTTTGCAGAGATTAAGCTCAGTGTTATCTGATCAGTCATCGCTGGTAATGGAGGTCAGTCTCAATCAACAACTGACAGGACTGTCAGTGAGTTTCTTGATTGTATTGGCATCTTTAAGAAGACACTAATTATCCTGCTAATCAACTACATATGCAACAAAATCTAACAAATTACACAGTGCTTTAGAAAGTAGCATCACACAAAGGACAGCAAAAAGCACATTTTGTTTAATCCAACTAATTTAACCTGAATAGATTGAATAAACTATGGACATCACTGTTATTGGACTGGAGAACAGAGTAAAGCAGCTGTATTTCTTGTACTTTGTGCTCTTTGATGGAAAGTTCAAGTGTGAATATTGGATGAGAAGTGAATTAAGTTTGACTAAGGCATTTCCTGTAAGTGACTAGACCATCGCTCACTGTCCAGTTTCGGCCTGAAGAATGGTCATTTTGGCTTCTGACACCTGTCAAAATGTCCCCTGCTTAGTGTCACTGTCAAAAATAGTAGTGAGAACAATCAGTAACTGGCGAATGGAACAGCAGAAGAATTATAAATTCATGTTTACAAGACTTTATGCAGCACATAAGTAAATAAAGTCTGAGAGAAAAAAAAATGTTGATGGAATACTGGGTTTTATAGCCACAGATATAACGTATATCATTGAGTTGGAATAATGAATCTGGATTAACTCTTAGTAAAACAACCATTTGAACACTGTTCACAGCTGTAGTATCCTCAATTTTGGAAGGAATATTGAGGCAAAAGAAGGAAAAGAGGGAACCGAAAGCAATACCAGCTGGACTAAGGAAACAGAATTGCGAAAAAAAAACCTGAAAGATTGCTGCTGCTATTTTTGTGATCTGATTATCTGCTAATTTAAATCAAGGTGCAAGAAATTCTGTTTGGTTGAGAAACAGTAGATAAAGCAGGTCCTGAGAATCAGAGACATGTCTACAAGAGTAAAGATAAGAGATTTCGAACAGAGAGTGGAGAAAATACACTTATTCTGAGTGAACCTGTCGATTGCACTACTAAAGAAAGTAATTGAGGTACATTATAGCTGGGAACTTTCTCAGATTTGCTCTAACTTTATTACTGTTACTTTACTGAAATTGTAGTAGGAGTCACACCTACAAGCATTGCAAGTCTTTGTCAACGATTGTGCAACCAGTGTCATCTACAATCTGCAATGATGTATACTCTCCAATTTTAATTTGCTATTCTGATCAGGTCAACAAAAAAACAGTTGCTAATAGTAGCTAAGGTGCTGTTGCATATATATGATTTCAACTTCCATGACTTTCTTTCCTGGGCCTGAGTGATTAATGGTCAGTGATTGGAAACAAAAATGGGGCTAGTATAGACTCAAAAATTCCTCTGACTATTGTTGACTTTTCTTGTGGATTCAGAATGAGGAGGAATACTTTCTGGGATCCATATATAACCTCCTTTGCACCAATCTCACCACTCCATCACCCAAACAACCTACCAAATGCAGGTATTGATACTTGATGATCTTTTGCCACTTGAAATAGTGCCCTGCCTGCCTGACAACTAAGCTCCTCAACTGTTCCAGGGCCACACAGATGTGGCCTCAGAAGTTGACGTTGTGTGCCTTCACTCTACTGAGATCGAGGGGTTTGCCACTCACCTTGACTCCTATTCACTAATTGCTTCTCTGGGTTAATGCTAAGATTACAAATTACAAGACTGTGCGTTCTGTAATTAAAGTCTCAGAACCAATACCATCATAATTAAGTTAGCTTTTTACAAAAAAAAAAGCAGATCAAGAAATGCCTCTCGCAGGCTTTAATGGGGTGTCAATATCATAGATTTCAAATTTTGTACCATCACAACAAGACAGTCCCAATACTGTTAATTCACAATGCTGTAGTTACTATGCCTAGTTCATTTATATTTGAAAAGTTTATTTTTAACTGTCAATCACCATCTTTCCAAAAAAAATCTAAAGCAAAATGCTTTAATTTTACCTTTAACATATCTATTTGAAACAAGGGTGGGCAGTGCAGCTTGTGAGAACACAACAGTCCAGAAAATATGAGGATGGTTCAGCCTCTTATCTTAATGGTTACAGAATTCAGATTTTTTACACTGCCAAGACTTCTGGGCGTGGCGGAAAATGTAGGAATGCTTTAGAAAGTTATTGCCAGCTCCTTTTGAACAGCTGGGTTTGCTTAGCAGCAGAGTCTCCACCTATTTTCATTGGTCTATGCAATTGAGAACTAACAATAGGAAAATGGAATGATAACGTCCTCAGACAAGAAAAGCATTATATGACTGAACACGGTTTAGACCGAGAATTGAAGGAAAGTAGCATTCCGTTTAAACCCAGAGAAGTGTTGAACACCTCAGAGATACAAGCAGTCAGAAAATACATGAGTGCAAAATGTTTGATCCAAATTCTCCAGAGCCCAATGAAACACTTCAAAAAAAATCCACACTGCTTGCAGAGAGAAGCTTCAAAAGTCACATTATTGGCAGAGAGATTGTTGACGGTTTAGTGAATTTGCCTGGTTATGTACTAAAATACTCTACTATGAGAGGGTTTTACTGGTCAACCCATGCTAAAATAATATATCACAGAATCCCTCCAGTTGTGGAAACAGGCCATTCAGTCCATCAAGTCCGCACCAACCCTCTGAAGAGCATCCCACACAGACCCACGCCCAACCCTGTAATCCTACATTTTCCCACGGCTAATCCACGTACCCTGTACATCCCTGGACACTATGGGTACTGGAGCATGGCCACCTAACTTGCACATCTTTGCAAAATGGGAGAAATCCAAAGCACCCAGACAGACACAGGGAGAACGTGCAAACTCCACACAGACAGTTACCCAAGGGTGGAATTAAACCCAGGTCCCTGCCACTGTGAGGCAGTGGTGATAACCACTGAGCCACTGTGGTAGATAGTGCAGGTGCCAAAAGTTTGTAGTCAGAACTCAGAACTTGGACCCTGAGCATGTAGTTGACACAAGCTTCTTGAATTAATTTTTTCATGTATTACTCAACAAAGACTGAATATAAACATGTTTCCATCATACCATACTTCAGTTGTAACATTAATGATTAAGATATTTATTTGCCTCATTTAAAGAGTAAAATTTGTAGTTTCACTATGTATTTGTTTAAATATTTACCAGTGGGGTTTCAATTGACCTTGTATAAACCATAACCAAATTTTAAATTGGATTTTGAATGTTTCATTTCAATATTAGACTTCTGTAACAATGCCCCTTTAAGAGCTGTCACGCTTTAATTTGGTTTAATTTGATTAATTTAGTTTAATTGTTTTGAAAAGAGATTGAAGTGAGATTATATAAGAATTTCCAAAGCATCCAAAGGAGAAAGGTGCAGCATAAAGCTGCAGTGAGGCTGGTGGTGTGGGTCAAGTGCATGCTTACCTCATCTGTAGCTTGGAAAGACCGTTTTGTAAAAGGGGAGAGGTGGGATGTGAGAAGGACTGTTACATGTAAGCATACCCTAACCTTTGATAGTTTCAGCCATAGACATCCTATTAATGACCATGCAGCACCACGAACATATGGACATGCAGATACAACAGCTCCTTTTTGTTCACTCCTGCTACCTCAGGGAATGTGAAGTTGCCCTGTAAGACAAAAAGAAATTTCTTGCGGTCATTGTAACAAATTTTCCACTTTGTCCATCATCCTGCTGCAGGGAATTGGTATCAATGGCTTTTTGTTATTTTATAAATGTCGCTTCCCTCGATAAAATGCATGTATTCAATCTCCGATCTTGCAAATAGATTGTAAAGTTACACTGTTATAAAGAAAAAAAAGTCAAATACACAGATTACACAATAAGTAGGATTTACAGATGTATGACTCCATTAAGTCTGCCTCACCTAAAATAACAAACTTAACATGGCTGCTAGATGACACATCAGCACCTTCACAATCAATTTGCTATCAATCAGACATGTGAACAGTTATGAGAAGACACTGATATAACATCTGACAGATAATATAAGTGCAATATTTCATAAAGACAGACAGAATGGTCATAATCATTATAGATGTGTTGTCAGTGTAGTGTATTTTTTTAAATTATTTTTTAACAATAAAAAAGCTTTGCACATTGGGGATTTGATAAATTTGTAACTATTATAGCAAGTCGTGTTTGATTAAATTCAGCATGAATAATTCCTTAAAGTTCAATTTAATGTTCCTCTAATTTATAATTATTTATCTGTTGGTGAATTAGTTAATTGCAAACATAGAATATCACTGTACAGAAGATGCCTGTCAACTCAACTGGCTACACAACTTCTCTGAAATACCTCTGCTCTTCATCTAATTGACTTGCCCTTTCCTATCTCATTTAAATTTTTCCCTCAGTTAAACATTAATCCACTTCCATTTTAAAGCCAATATGCATTCTGCTTCAATCACTGTTTCTGGTGACACACCTATGACATAACAATTCACTACATTAAAATGTACAGAATCTTTTTCAGATATTCTTTATTCCATTTTCTTAAATCTTTAGTTTATTCTAATTTTTCATAACCATTTCATTTAATGGTATTTTGAAGGAGGACATTAGCCTTTATCAAATTTAGATGATTTTCTTGTCACATTCTTGCATTCAAGTCAAATATGAGTGACATAATAATTTTTTAGATTTTGCACTTAAAAGCCCTGACTGTTGTCATAAGAAAAGTTGGGACAATATTTCTGGTTCTAGAATATGTTAACTTAGTGACTGTAAGTCTTTATGGGTCATTCACCATGGCTTAAAGCCACTTTGCACAGCTGTTTCAGTAGCTGGCATGTAGTATTTGTATGATTCAGCCATAATTACCTTTTAATGAAAAAAAACAGCATACATATTCTACAGAGATAGTAGGAACTGCTGATGCTGGAGAATAACAAGGTATAGAGCTGGATGAACACAGCAGGCCAAGCAGCATCAGAGGAGCAGAAAAGCTGACGTTTCGGATCTGGACCTTTCTTCAGAAAAATTCTGCAGTTGTGGCATTATAGTATTAGCATTTAATTGTGAAATAAAACTCTCTTTCCTCACCTCTCATGCTAGAATTTGGAATTTTAAAACAAGCCACAATCTTAGAATTTTATGTCCAATTTCAAGCAAATGGCACGCGGAGGCTCGGGGACCGCTTTGTAGAACACCTACGCTCGGTCCACACTAAACAACTGCACCTCCCAGTCGCGAACCATTTCAACGCCCCCTCCCATTCCTCAGACGACATGTCCATCCTGGGCCTCCTGCAGTGCCACCCGAAGGTCGCAGGAACAGCACCTCATATTTCGCTTGGGAACCCTGCAGCCCAATGGTATCAATGTGGACTTCACAAGCTTCAAAATCTCCTCTCCCCCTACCGCATCCTAAAACCAGCCCAGCTCGTCCCCGCCTCCCTAACCTGTCCTTCCTCCCACCTATCCCCTCCTCCCACCTCAAGCCCCACCCCCATCTCCTACCTACCAGCCTCATCCCGCCCCCTTGACCTGTCTGTCCTCCCTGGACTGACCTATCCCTTCCCTAATCCCCACCTACACTCACCTTTACTGGCTCCATCCCTGCCTCTTTGACCTGTCTGTCTCCTCTCCACCTATCTTCTCCCTTATCCATCTTTTATCCGCCTCCCCCTCTCTCCCTATTTATTTCAGAACCCCCTTCCTCTCCCCCATTTCTGAAGAAGGGTCTAGGCCCAAAACGTCAGCTTTCCTGCTCCTCTGATGCTGCTTGGCCTGCTGTGTTCATCCAGCTCTACACCATGTTATCTCTGGCACTAAATGTATGATGCAATTCTAATTTGACGTTAATAAATACATAAACAGCAATATCTAGGAGTCATGTTGGAGGCAGTAGACTGCTTAGTATTAACAGATTGTTGGAAATTTATGGTTCATGATTGTTAATAGATCCCCTCATAAAACCTTTCAAAACCATATATTTTGTATTGTTTTTTATGGACCTTGGATGATCTAAGTTTGATTCATATTTCTCAAAACGTAGAACAAAAAACCTAATTCAATTCTTCACAGTTTGCACCAGCATAATAATTCAGATCCAAACAGCATTATCATAACTCCCTTATTGATTTTGTCCCTTTGAGTCTTCAGCAAAAGTATTGGGTAGTTACCAATATGTCAAAGGGCCACACCCGAGACATTCTCATTCATTAACAAAAGAAGGATAATTCTGCCCAAAAAGTAATTAAGTATCGTCCCATAAATAAGATTGATTCCCCTAAATTCATTGCAGATAATGAAAATGTCAACTGAATTGTGGCACATAAATACAACCCCAAATAAATTCAGAAAGATAATGATAAACAGATATTTGAATTCATAAATAATTATGTTCCTTCAAAAGCAATGTGCATAGTCCCAGGCTGAATGCTGTAATGGTGGAATTGGTACATAATTGCCATTCCTTATTAATGGAATTTTATTAGTAGAAAGTTGCAGGCTTCTAAAATTTTTATCAAAAACCTATCAGATGTGCTGGTCAAAACAGTTGTCTGAGTCAACAGTTTTTTTTTAACTGAGCCCTGTTACTTAGTTCTTATTGAATAAATCCATCTTACATATATAAGAATCCGGGGATTAAAATTAAGCACCATCCTACGGTGATTTATTTGCGACCCCTTTGCGTTATCTGGTAGACACAAATTATGTGCTGCAATATTCCAGTGCACCTAGAACTCAAGTGTGTGCTAATGCTACCCTTTTAGCTGTTCACTAGGATCAAATTGCAGCTTACAAAAACATCGGGAACTGAAATTTCATAGTGAATTTGCAGATGAGAAATAATTATCTGACCATTTAGGTATAGTTTTTTTAAAAGCTGAAATAAATTTGTTTCTGTTTAATTCAGATAGTCATGTATAAAATTGAAGTAAATTCAGATTAAAAATGAATGAATGAATTTATGATGTTTTAAATTTCAATATCAATTAGTCTGCTATGATGAAATAGTCTCATTTAGTCCTCATTGGGAATTACTTAATCAAAAATGAGGATGGAAATTGTTTTTATTTCATAAAACCTTAAGTAATTTAACAGTGCTTTCCTCTTTCCGTTTGATTTATTCCTATGAAAATCAAAATCCAACTTGGTTTTTCTAAGTTGCATTTCCAAGCTTGTCAAGTTTTTTTTTTCAAATGGAATATCAATTTTGTAGTATGGTTTGATACTTTGACACACAGTCCCATTTCAGAAACATATGACTTTGCAGAAATGTTTTTATTGTTTGGTCCATAAATATCTGTGTACAGAAATGGACATTGATAGATAAACTAGATTTAACAGTCCCTGAGGTGCTCTCTGTCCTTGGTAGAAGCTGAGCATGGGTTGTTCCAAGTTCATTTCTGATGATTCTAAGTACAATATTGCCTATTCATTTTAAAAAGCACCAGTTTTGCCTGTATTAGCTCTGGAAAAAGTTTTTATTAATGTTGTTATTTACAAACATTTATATCTGACCAACAGTTTTGAATGGTATTTTGCTCAGATCTATAATTACATGTGATTTTTTTAAACTTATAGAGAAAATCAATGAGTTACACTTATTTGATGCTTTCAATATCCCATGTTGTTTCACAACAATACAATTAGATATAAAAAACGTTATTTAGTGGGGTGACAAAAAATTGATTAAGTGGTTTTTGGGGGGCGGGAGAGGGAAGTGGAGACTCAACAGACGAGGAAAGAAATCTCAGAGTTGAAGATCTACATTAGTCTAAGGAAATGTCAATGTGTAAGGAGCCAGAGCTAGAGGAGTAAAGAGATAGTGGTGAATATAGTTCTGGAGGAAGCTGCAATGTAGGAAAGATTTTTGTTCTAGATATGAATATGTTACAATTTTGATTTTATTGTGTTATAAAGCAGAGATTGACCAGCTTTCTCCGTCGATTCTTCTGCCAGAAATATTAACTAGTTATGCCGTTCGTATTTAGATGGCGCTTTCTCTATGACATAGAGGAGGCTGTGAGAGCCAGGGATTTTCTTTTGAGAGCTGAGGGCTGCTAGCTCTGGTGACTGACAGTTAGCTCTGTGGCTTTGTCCAACTGCCCCCTTCCTTTATACCCTTGATGATGTATCAATATTGTTAGAACAGGATTGGTCCTATAGGTGTCAAAACCATCAGACTCAAATTTGTTTGGTTTTTGTTATCTAAGTGTTTGATTCAAATTGATTGGCTAAATTCAAAAGCCTGCTGTCTTGGTTAAAAAAAAAACTGCTGCTTGGTGTGCTAACTGTACAGCCTTGTGATACAAATGTTTCAATTCAGATGCTGTCTGTACACTTGCAAACTTCCAAGCTGCTGCTCACAGGCATCTATTTTAAATATCTAAGTATTGAAAAATCACATCATCTTTTAAAGGGACCATGTAATGCTTCCCCCCTCGCATTTTACAAACACCAAATTCTAACTTCTGCCTCCCAATCTGCAAATAGTCTACCCAACTATGCAACAATTGGATTGTCATGTTTTGGGACTGTGTCTTCAATTTAAGATTAAATGAAGAATATTGTATGATCTGTTCTAAAGTCTGCCTGACAACAAGTGATTGTTAGAGATTTGAGGGAATCTAAATTTCTTTACTTGAAAGAAGAGGAAATGTGTTTAAGATTTGAAGCAATGGCAGTAGTCTGGGAGAAAATAAATCAAGAATGTTAGGTTGTGCATAGTTGTGCTATAAATTATTCATTTATTTTCACTATGAAAGATACTTGGGCCCTTGAGGATAGGTAGTCAGCATTTCTACCTGGATATAAGGTCCATGTGAATCTCATTGCCATGGTGATGGATTTGCTTTCAGATAGAAAGAGTATAGAGGAAACCATTATTATACTGGGTTATAAACTTCCCTAAAATATCGCTGAATATCACTGGCTAGACAGGGAGAGAGAGAGAGTGAGAGAGAGAAAGAGAGACAGAGAGAGGAAGAGAGAGAAAGAACAACTAAAGACCAAAAGTCTGTATGGTTCTGCATGGTAGAATTTTAATGAAACACTGCACTCAGGTTGAAAAGAACAAATTTCTGAGAATTAAAACAGGGAGTTGCCTAACATACAGTCGAGGTAAGATCCCCAGTAATACACTTACTGTGGAGGACAGTTCAGGGGTTAAAAATTATCCAGGAAGACAGAAAGGAGAGTGGAGGTAAATCATCAGGAGCTCAGAATCATTTTGGATGATTCTAAGAGATTTGAATGTCTAGTTAAAGTGCAGTATAATTTATAACTAATTGCGGATTTGTTCTGTAGTTTAAAGTATAAATTGCCTACATAAATAATGTTGAATCAATAGTACATTTATCGTTTTATTTCAGTAAACTGTTAAAAGATGTCCCCATATTACAGAGGAGATGGTGCTGGATGTCTTAAAATGCATAAAGGTGGATAAATCCCTGGGAAATGATCAGGTGTACCCTAGAACTCTGTGGGAAGTTAGGGAAGTGATTGCTGGGCTCCTTGCTGAGATATTTGTATCATTGATAGCCACAAGCAAGGTGCTGGAAGAATGGAACTTGGCTAATGTGGTACCACTATTTAAGAAAGGTGGTAAGGAAAAACCAGGGAACTATAGACCAGTGAGCCTGATATCAGTGGTGGGCAAGTTGTTGGAAGGAATCCTGAGGGACAGGACTTACTTGTATTTGGAAAGGCAAGGACTGATTAGGGAGAGTCAACATGACTTTGTGCATGGGAAATCATATCTCAATAACTTGGCTGAGTTTTTTGAGGAAGTAACGAAGATGAGGGCAGAGCAGTGGAAATGATCTATATGGACTTCAGTAAGGCGTTCAACAAGGTCTCTCATGGTAGACTAGTTAACAACGTTAGATCACATAGAATACAGGGAGAGCTAGCTATTCAGATATAGAACTGGCTCGAAGGAAGAAGACGAAGTGTGGTGGTGGAGGGTTGTTTTTCAGACAGTAAGCCTATGACCAGCAGTGTGTCACAAGGATCAGTGCTGGGTCCACTGGTTTCATCATTTATGTAAATGATTTGGAGGTGAACATAGGAAGTATAGTTAGTAAGTTTGCAGATGACACCAAAATTGCAGGTGTAGTGGACAACAAACATGGTTACCTCAGAGTACAACGGGATGTTGATCAAATGGGCCAATGGGCCGAGGTTCGGCAGATGGAATTTGATTTAGATAAATGTTAGGTGCTACATTTTGGAAAGGCAAATCAGGACAGGACTTATACACTTAATGGTAAGACCCTGGGGAGCGTTGCTGAACAAAGAGACCTTGGAGTGCAGGTTCATAGTTCCTGAAAAGTAAAGTCCCAGGGAGACAGGATAGTGAAGGAGGCATTTGGTATGCTTGCCTTTATTGGTCAGTGCATTGAATATCGGAGTTGGGAGGTCATGTTGCAGCTGTACAGGACGTTGGTTAGGCCACAGTTGGAATACTGTGTGTGATTCTGGTCTCCCTGCTATAAGATGGATGTTGTGGAACTTGAAAGGGTTTAGAAAAGATTTACGAGGATGTTGCCAGGTTTGGAGGGTTTAAGCAATAGGGAGAGGTTAAATAGGCTGGGGCAATTTTCCCTGGAGTGTCAGAGGCTGAGGGGTGACCTTGTAAAGGTTTATAAAATCATGAGGGACATGGATAGGGTAAATAGACAAGGTCTTTTCCCTGGGGTGGGGGAGTCCAAAACGAGAGGGCAGAGGTTTAAGGTGAGAAGGGTAAGACTTAAAAGGGGATCTAAGGGGTAACTTTTTCACACAGAGGGTGGTGTATGGAAATAACAGCCGAGGAAGTGGTGAATGCTGGTCCAATTACAACATTTAAAAGTCTTCTGGATGTGTATATGAACAGGAAGGGTTTAAAGAGATATGGGCCAAATGCTTGCAAATGGGATTAGATTTGTGTAGGATATCTGGTCAGCATGGACGGGTTGGACCAAAGGGTCTGTTTCCATGCTGTACATCTCTATGACTCTGTGAAATCTTGTTGTATTATACTTCCAGTTATTAAATGAACTTCTGCTTTTAAAAGTCATTGGTTCCAAGGGGTACATTACAAATTAGAGGTTCTTGTAGGAATTTGAATATACAAGCTAAAATAAATACATTAGATTTTGCTGGAGTTATACAAACAAGATTTCAGCGAATTTTGATGTATTTATTGTAAAATTAATATGCTTCGGTCTGTTCTTATAGTATTTCACAAAAGAGAGAAAATGCCTGTGAATACTTGCGTCAGTTAACAAAGTTAATTTAAAAGCAGTGGCAGAAAAGTGAGAAATAGATTTAAAAATAGACATTAAAGATGTTTGCAATATTGTTTCAACATTTGATGAAGCAAAGTTTAATCTAGATAAAACACAGTTTGAGTTGGTAGACTAAGCAACTTGAAATTGAATTCCAAATATTAAAAAATCAAAAGAAGGAAAGGATTAGGCAAAGAGATAGACCTTCTAAAAGTAAAGGAAATCCTTTAATCGCAAAGATAAAGAAAAGCCTGGAAATCCAACTTAGACACAAAGATTTTGATGATGTGACCAGAGAATAACAAGCAGACTCGAAAATAGGTTGTACTTGGCAGCATCTGAGGAGAGAGAAGGTTAAAGTTTTGGGTCCAGTAACTCTTCTTCAGTCCTGATGAAGGATCACTGGACCCAAAATTTTAGGTTCGCTTTGTCTCCATAGATGCTGCCCGATCTGCTGAGTTTCTCCGGCAATTTCCGTTTTTGTTTCAGATTTTCAGCATCCAAGATCTTTTTGTTTATTTTTTGATGGATCATACTTAATTCCTGGTTTTGAATTTGGCAAGGTATGTTCACCTAATGCCTGAATTCAGTGAGAAAGGACTTGAAATGGTTTTTGGCTCATTTGAGAAAATTGTTACAAAAATTACAGTGGCCAAAATAAATTTAGATGATTTTTATTGCACTGTGGTTTGGAAGGCAAAATGTTTGAGTTTTATTTGATTCTTTCAGAATAAATCTGCAGATTTGATATTAAGACTACTGTGCCTCATGTGTATTTCAGAGTCCCAGAAGCCCACAGGCAAATATTTAGAAATCTGAAGAAGAGACAGAATAAACATGTGCAGCATTTGTTAGAGAAAAAGAAATGGTGTTTGATCAGTGGTACAAGGTGAAGAAACTTGATTAAGGTTTTGAAATCCTTAGGTAGGCGTTGTTAGTTGAGGAAACTTAAAACAGTGTTCCCTTAGGAATCAAGCCACACCTCGATGACTGTTAACATTTCAAAACTGAGGGAAATGTGGTTTTGGCTGATCACAATGAAATATCTCACAAATCAAATGTACAACACGCCTTTGTTTTCAGATCTACAAAGTAGTTGAAGAATTAACAGGTTGACAATGATGGAAAATAAATATGATTCAACAAGACCCAATGTTTTAATTTTGCCATGAAATGGGCCATTTGAAAGCCAACTGCTGGAACTTGAAAGCTCAGCCAGTATATGCATACCTAGTGTTTCTTCAAAAACTGTGAGTGAGTAAAGCTTGTGACAAACTATAACATCCAATTCATTTACAATAGATGTGAAAGAGAACAAAAATTATGAGGGAATTTTATATTTGAGAATGAAGTGACTATTTTTGCCTGATAAATGTACCAAGTAGATTATTACTCTTAGAGATATGTGATCACATTGCAAGCTTGATGCCAGCAAGCATGTGAATATCTCTCCAGAGGGTACGCTAAATAAAAGTATATTGATAGAAGATATTGATAAAAAATATTTTTTCTCTTCCCTTTGCAGAGTGAATTTGAACTGTATTCTTCAACAGGTCTTTTATTGTAGGAATGGTGTCAAAATTGCCTATTAAGTATATTGATTTTTGACTAGAGAATCAATTAGTGGAAGATAAAATACTACCATTTTTAAACATGGTATGGAAGTCCATTGAAACTTATATGGGCCATAGGAATTGGGGACCCATTATAAATTGGATCGTTTCATCTCAAAACCTATTAAAACAGGGCATCTCGCAGATTTGCCATTAATTAGACATTTCCATGCTTCAAATCAGGAAATCTTTGCATTGTAATTTGCCAGAAGTGTAACTTCACAACAGAGTAACAAGAAATTGTCGAGTACCTCTGGGTGAATGATAGGATCAGAAGTATATCTCCTTAGCCAATGTGATATAAGCATTGAGAAATAAACTGAGGAGGGGGGAGGGGGTGTTGTGGGGGGCTGGGTGGTGTATTAAAGGTAAATTAGGTCAGAGTAACCAATGTCCCAGATTTTACAAGACCTTCCCATGAGTGGGGCTCTTGTCCCATCATATCCTGGGTTATTTGTTGCTGGGAGAATTGTTGTCCAGTCATCTTGACCCAAATTATGGTTATTGTTGGTTAACATCAGTACGCCCTCGTGATGATCTTTGATTTTCTCATATGTGCAGTATATACCCTTGTACATTGTACAATCTTTCTGGTGGCCCACACCTAAAGTGTAGACAGCAAGCTCCATCCATACCTCTACTCCCTCAGCTCCTAGAAATAAGGGGACAATAAGATTGCATTAAAACAGAGAAAAAAGAATTAGAAAGGAAAGGTTTATTAAAAATGTCCTTTTCTTAAACTTCCAACAACAATTTTCTGAGTGAGGGAATGAGACTGAGCAGTTGAAATTGTTTACTTTCTGCACAAATGGTTGATTGACCATCATTAGTAAATGTCTCTCTGGATTACTAGTTTCATAATATAATTAACCACAAAGCTGCTATATCTGAAGCTGAGGTGTAATGATTATTGTGTGCATATAATGGGGGTCAATTGCCCTACACGTTCTGGACGTTTTCAACTCTCACTGTAGCTCTTAATCTCTTTTTTTTTCATTTGTTCAAGAGATTGGGCACAATTGACTAGGCCAACATTTATTGTCTATCGCTAATTGCTCTGGAAAATATACCTTCTCAAACTGCTGCAACCCTGCTTACAGTACAGGCACATCCAAAATGCTATAGACAAAGGAGTTCTAGGATATTAACTGAGTGAAAGTGAAGGATCAGCAATATCATTCAAAGTGTGACTTAGAGGGGAACTTTCAGTGGTGGTATTTCCAAGCAACTGTTGCCTTTGGCATTCCAGGTGGTAGAGGTTGCGGTGAGGTAAGTTACAGATATAGAAGATGCAGTCGAAGGATATTAGGGAGACAGGAGGTGAGTGACTCGCTGCAGATCCTAACCTCTAGCCTATTCTTGTAACCACAGAATTTATATAACTGGTCCTTTTCAGATCTGGTCAGTCGTAAACTCCACAATGTTGATAGTGATGATAATAACGTTAAAGGACAAGAGATGATGGTTAGATTCTGTCTTGTTGGATGTGGTCATTGTGTACTATTTTTGTGACATGAACATTGTTTGCCACTTCTCAACCAAAGCCTGAATGCTGACCGTGTCTTGCTGCTTAATCTGTTGGTTTAATTTTGAAATGAACACAGACAATGCTAGAACTCACAGTAGGTCCATTTGTGGAGATGAAGGACAAACTGGCATTTTGAGTGAGAACCTTTCGAAATTGGTTAATATTCAATGCCCTTTATGTGTTCTATTTACAGTTCTGTAAATCTCAAACATTCAAATCTCTTTCTAACCTAATCATTCATTTTACTTTTAATGCCCAATTCCTTCCAAAACTGGTATTCCAGGATCTACATAATCTTTTAGCATTAAAATACTGGTGCCATATTCTACTGGGCTAGTCATTCAGAGTCATAAACTAATGTTTCAGAGCCAAGATTTCAAATCCCACTCTGACAAAAATTTTAATTTTAAAAATTTTAAATAAAAAGCTAAAATCAGTAATGGTGGTTGGTAAATTGCCATATTCTTATTTTTAAATATCATGTTCACTAATTTCCTTTAAGAAGGCATATCTACTGTCTTTACTTGGTTTAACCTATATGTGTCTCCAAAGCTACAGCAATCTAGTTGTCTTAACTGCCCTCTAAAATGGTCTAACAATGTATTATATTGTCAGGAAGGTGTGCCAGCAGTTTCATGCTGTCTTGCCAGCGATCACATCCTGTAAATGATGTAAAAATTACTCTTGGTTTTAATGTAGCTACAAAAGCATTTAACTGGATTTTTACCAGACAACAGAATTTCTGCCATTATCACAGCTCTATTCACTACCAGGTGAACTTAAATTCACATGGCAAAACAGCACAGGCAGGGAAGGAACGGGTCCAGATCTCCATCAAGTTTCTCCTGTATGATCCTCATCTCATTAAATCACGTGTTAAATGCTTCGAAACAGTTTATGGCTCACAAGAAAATCAGATACTTCATCTCACTAAGTGTCTGTCCCTCTCTCCGTCACTCAACAACTTCCAATCAGGAAAGGGTGAGCTCCCCTTTTGTTCACCTCCTCACCCCAATATCAGTTTTGAGGACTGCTAGGGAAATCCCAATGGATGCACTTGTTTCAATGATTCAAGAAGCAAGTGGTCATGCCATGTAAGCCTTATATGGACGCTAATAAGTAGAATGCAAAATACCAAGCTGGTTCAATTGCCATTTGAACCTGGAGCCTGCCATCAAAGAAGGAGTAGATGAGCTGGATATCTTCATTTTCTTGTACAGACTGGCCATTGCGCCCATCCTTACAGATCTAAATCCTGATTTGTCAACATGGTAAGTCTCTCTGAGATACTGTTACCAGATACAAGCTATTTCTAAATTATCCCTATGATTTGGCACAAAGACCAGCATGCAGGACTCTTGAATTTCTTTGGTAATGCCCCAACATCTGGGGCAGAAGATCTAGGTTCAAGTCCCACTTGCTCCAGACACGTGTCATTATGTGTCTGAACAGGTTGATGAAAATTTCTAAAGGCCAACTGGTTTAACTTTGAAATGAACTCAAACAATGTGGGAGTCCACGATAGATCCTGCAGCATTTCTGGAGCCAAAGGACAACTCGGCACTCTGAGTGAGCATGGCAATATGAAGGATTCCACTGGAATTTCTAGGCTTTGATCACTTTTCCATCAGTTATCTTATCTCTGCTCTAAGGGTATTGAATAATACTAGGTTAGGGATTTCACAGAATCTCAGAAGTGTTATAGCACAGAAGGAGGCCATTTGGCCCATTGTGCCTGCACTGGCTTGTTAAATGTGCATCATTTCCTCGTGTCAATTCCTGCTTTCTCCCCCATGCCCATGCATTTCTCTTATCCAAATAATCATCTAATGCCCTCTTGAAAGGTTCAGTTGAACCTGTCTCCACCAAACTTCCAGGTAATACGTTCCACACCCTAACCATTCACTGAATGAAAAAAAGATTTTCCACACTTCACCCTCACTTCTTTTGCTGATAACTTTAAAACAATACACTCTTGTTGTTGTTCCTTTTATGAGCAGGAATAGTTTCTCCGTATCTATTATATCCAGCCCACTCATGATTTGAAAACTTCTATCAGTGCTCCTATTAATCTTCTTCTCTCCAAGGAGAACAGTTCCAACTTCTTCAATCTACCCTCATAACTGAAGTTTCTCATACCTGGAACCAGTTTTGTAAAACGGTTTTGTACCCTCTCCAAAATGTTCACATCCTTCCTGTAATGTGGTGCCCAAAACTGCACACAATACTCTAGCTGATGTCAAACCAGTGTCTAATACAAATTCAACATCACCTCCTTGCTCTTGTACTTTATGCTCCTACTAATAAAGCCATGGATACTGTATCCTTTACTTACTACTGTCTCTACCTGTCCTACCAATTTCAATTATCTGTGCACATATACGTCCAGGTCCCTCTGGCCCTGCACCCCACTTAGAATGGTATACTTTAGCTTGTTTGATGGTAGCAGCTGCTGCCTCTAACAGGAACTTCATAGAAAGGGATTTGGATTGTGGATCTCAGTATGATACTAGTTGGCAAGTCTAGCTAGGGTGAACTGTTTACTTTGTTCATGTTTATATGGAAACTAACAACTGCCAAATTTATACAAAACCTATCTAAAGATTTGGGAAGAAGTATCAGCATTTATGTCAAGAACAAATTTAGAAATGATATGCAAGCACAAAGGTAAAAGTGAAATATAGCCTTTTAAAATGCATACCTTTGGATTCTGTCTCCTGGGAGTGACAACCTTCTGGTACCTTCTGCAAATGATGAAATGATATAGAAATATTTTCAGTAGTGAGAAACAAAGTTTGAGGCAAAAATATTTTAAGAGAAATGTTGGCTTTACCTTTTATTTCAAGTATGACACATAATTAATTCTATTGAAGCAAAGTTCAAGTAACCTGCTCTCTCAGACCTCTGCCAGTGTCACAGTATAATCAGCTGCTGAGATCTACAAGAGTTGCCTGTTCTTCTGGGTCTGTCCCCTATTATGCCTACCCCCAAGCAGTGGGAATTTGGCAAGAGGAAATTACAGGTCTAAACCTTTGTTCTACCGCTGTTCCAGGAAATTAATGCATCGGCGTGATAAGCTAATAAATCATCCAATAAAAATGAAATTTATGAAATTTGTCTCTTCCTTTAGATGGTTGGGATTACTGCAGTCTAATAGGGAATGCTTCACAGTTTAATAGCTCCATTTTTTTTATATTTTATTACCTGAGAACATCTTACAGCTGCTGCATTCAGAAAAACAATAACATAGCTTTTCTGTAACTAATGACATCGATAAGACAAAAGCTTGATACAAAAGCTGGAGATTAAAGTGAATGAAGTTGCTTGCAATTTGGAGATGACAATAATGATCAGTTGGCTCAAAATGTATTCCATATTGTAATCAGATTGAATGCAAATTAAAATGTTCCTCATAGGGACCAATACTGCAGCACTGGCTCACTGAAATATCTAGAGCGGTGCTCTCATTTATCACAGTGAATGGTGAACTTGAATTGGAAAGGGCAATAATAACAGGCAAGCCCCATGAAGGCATCTGGGCCAATAAATACAGCGCCACTGCACGCTACATCTCAGTGCCATGAAAGTTGTTTTCCTTTCAAAATGAGGTTGGCATCAATGCTCTGTGAGTACATTTCTGATATTAACCACTGGTGAGGAAATTAGTGATGTTTGCAGGGACTGTCCATCAAAAATATGCATATTTAAGCAGATTGTAATGTTAAAAAAAGCGTGAAATGCTGATTTGACACCAATACTGCCATTTTGGAATTAAATGCTCCAACTCTCATTATCTCTTAGCCTCATTCAACTAAATACACGTAAAGCTGCAATAAGGACTCACATACCCTTTCTCCAGCCTCATCCCTATCAATCAGTGCTATTTGAAGACATCATCAATTGCTTTCGGATTAGCTGCTGATTGGTTTCTTCTGATTGTAGCTGTGATCATAGAAATGTTCTACGGTTTCCAAAGTAGTTTAACATTGCTGACATCTGTAGGGAGTTATGCGAGACATGCTGAAGGACTTAACCTTCACTTCAAAGATTCTTCACAAAGCACTTGTATTCTACAAGAACTGAATAGGTTTCATTTTGTTTGAGCACATGGTTTCATAAGGATTATAGTTTTTCACATGACACAGGTTGCTGTATCACCCTGATGCACATCATTTTTAAGGTTCTGTATGTCAATGCTGAGATGTACCATAATGCATTGTGATTCCACTCCCTCAACATCAGGGAGGTGTACTGTATGACCTTAAGAGCTTATCCTAGTAGGTCATTGACCATAAAACAGGGGAGCAGATATAAGCCATTTGGTCCATTGTCTTTATTCCGTCAATCAATGAGATCACGGCTGGTTTGATAATCCCAACTCCAATTTCCTGCCTTTTCCCCATAACCCTTGATTTTTCTTACTGATTACAAATCTGCCTATCTCAGCCTTGAATATGTTTACTGCTTAATGACCCAACCTTGACAGCCCTTTGTGGTAAAGAATTCCACAGATTCACTACACCCTGAGAGAGGAAATTCGTCCTGTTCTCCACCTTAAATGGTTGATCCCTCACTCTGAGATTATACCCTCAGGTCCTAGAATTTCCCACAACTAGGTAAAAGAGCCTATCTACATGTAACCTATCAGGTAGGCGATGGCCTAATGTTATTATCGCTGGACTGTTAATCCAGAGACCCAGGTAATGTTCTGGGGACCTGGGTTCAAATCCCGCAATGGCAGATGTTGGAATTTGAATTCAGTAAATATCTGGAATTAACAGTCTAAAGCTGACCATGAATCCATTGTCAATTGTCAGGAAAAACCCACCTGGTTCACTCATGTCCTTTAGGGAAGGAAACTACCATCCTTACCTGGTCTGGCCTACATGTGACTCCAGACCCACAGCAATGTAGTTGACTCTGAACTGCCCTCTGGGCAATTAGGGATGAGCAATAAATGCTGCCTGCTCAGCAACACCCTTGTCCCATGAATGAATAAAGAATATAGGAAGCTCTCTAGGAACCTTGTTTGTTTCAATACCACCTATTCTCAACAGAGTTGATGGATGTATTCTATGGAGGTATGCAGTACCACTTGAATTTTAGCCACTATGAGAAGCCATAGGGTGACTATAGGATAAGGGCTAATTACATTGATGCGCGTCAATGCACCAAGCACGGTATTGTGCATCCTTATTCTGTAGCCTGCTGTGTGCTCATCCAAGTTCTCTGCAACAAAATTCATGAATTGGATTGCTCCTTGGTGAACTGGTACCTACAGCATCATTCCCACTGTCTTGGCTATTGAACACACATGCCCAGTCTCTCCCCACACCTAGATTCCATCTCCAAGCTATCCTCTAAAGTACAGTCAGTAGCTGAACTGTTGGCTGTGTATATGTGAGAACAAGTGATGGGTGTTTCGTTTTCAGCACTGTCACCTTGGTCTTCCACATCTTCCCCTTCCACCACTGCCTGGACTGATTACAATTCCTGAGTATCAGAAAGAGAAAAGGTGCAAGGTGTGCTGTGATGAGCTGAGAAAGTGGTAATCAAGAGGTGTTATTTGCAGCTGGTAAATCCAAAGAGATTACAGGATGAGGATTAAGTGGGCTATTGAACAAAGTTTATCTATGAGTGTGACATCATCTTTTAAAATTATAATCCAATCATTAGCCATGGTCTCAGTAATGGCTGCTCTGATGATAGCCAGAAATGTCTATGTCTCTTCCATAGGATTGAACATGCAGGTGTGCCTGGCCCCACTAGAGTACCTGGGGTAGGATTGCCTCAGACTATCAACTTTTCCTTTAAGAGAAATGCAGGATTGTCAGTAAGTATTGTGCAAACTGTTCGGCAGATGTAGCTGTAGTGTATTGAAAATTGCTTCACGCATTGTATTCACTTGAGGTACCATATATAGATAAACTAACAGAGGGGGTCTAGTTGGAAGAGAAGTAAAGAGGATTCATGTTTTCACAGCACATGCAGCTCTAATTCTAAATGTGATTGCGTATCTTACTGTTTCTTCCCAAGAACTTCATAGCAACTGTCAAGTTGTGAGATGTGAGGCTCACAGCAGTGTTCTATGTGTGAGGGTGAGGTGATTGTTGGTGGTTGCTGGTAGGTAGTGATGTACCTATAGCAGTTTGTGAGACTGTTGAAGGGGTACGTTCACTAACATTGACCACTCGTGTGAAGTTACAGAAATTCAGCTCCTTGACTCCTGGCATTCATGCCAAGGCTATCTGTTCCCATTCCTTTTGCAAGGTTTGTTGAGAGAACCTTCTGATCTTTCAACAGATGACACTTCTCCCCCTTTCCATTACATGGCCTAAGACCTCCAGACGTATATTTGAAAAATTTGGAGCCTGTCACACTGTGCCATTCTTCTGTCTTTCTTAAATCCAAATCAATATGAAACAGTATATATCACAGCCTCTTCAGTGGTTCACACTGGTTTTAAGTAGGGTAGGCTGGCTTTACCTTGTTTTAGCCTCTCATGATTAATTTTTTGCTCTAATTATTGAAGATAGCATGCAACATAAAGTTTGCATTATACTTATATTCAAAGCAGCAGACAAAATTATGCATTGCAGTCCTCACACCTGACTTTGGACTGTGTTGAAATTTAGTCTTTATCCCATCAAAATATTTTTGCAAGAGTACATGTCAGCATTATTTGGGACTGTCTTTGGTTTTGCTTCTTTCTTCTTCAGTCCTCATTGACTGGGAGTAAGGAATTTCCACAGATGCAAGTCTTAGTCACAAAAGGTTTTTAATTTCTTGCAGTATTTACGGTATGCTTTGACTGCAATGCACTTATTCTGACATTTCAACTTTTACTACTCATTTCAGAGTCTGGGATAATTTATTTCCCGATGTAAGTTTGCCTTTAATGTGCTTTAAATGCAGTGGAGGTAAAACTAGTCTCTGACAGGAGTACAAAATAGGCAATATTAATACAACAATTAGTTTCACACACTAGCCAATTTTGTTTTTCACCAGGTGGTTATGCCGGGTCCTTGCCCTTCATTAAGCTCAATGCTTGCTACCTCCCGGGCTGGTAAAGATTGGGAAGATTTCAGACAGAAATATGTCTCTGAATGACAATCATTTCCAATAATTTTGATGCTGCAATTTCTGAATACTTTGTGAACCTTGCTGACAATTTAAAGGGAGCATCTGTACGATAAAGTAATGGATTTCCTCCTGAGAATGCAATTGTTCCTGCACTGTGAAGAGGCAAGGGATAAAAACGTGGAAGGGATAAAGATGGAAGCTGGTAGTGAACAACGTCATTCGTGCAATGCATATTAAACCATGGTATCCCTGTCATTGAACCTGAACTACGGAAAGACTTGCAGCGTTTGAAAATCACTGCAATTTCGACCTGATACCGTGACAGAGATATGCCAATGATTTGAACCAGCCTTGCAGCTGCTTTCTATCAGGAACACTACCTTATCTGTGGCTATGACAAAACTACTTAGCTTTTATGTGTCTGGGTGCTTCCATGTGTTTTGTGGTGACATTAGTCACTTCAGTCAGTCAGCAGTTCTTTGCTACATTGGACACATGACAGACAGCTTGCTAAGGCATTTCTCAGAGTTTATTCAGTTCCATGTGACTGTCTCTTTTTCTGTTTTCATGAAGTCATTAACTTCTTCCAAGCAGGGTACTATTTATGTCATGTAGCTGAAAATGATCAATCTAAAAATGCTGCATTCATTGTCATAGAACCCTTAAAACAGAAGCAGGAGTAGGACAGCTAGCCTTTCGAGCCTGTTCCACTTTCCATATGAGCATGAGCAGAAAGAGATTTTATTCTCTAATTATTCACATGGTCAATGGTATTAGCCACATTGTTATGTATGCCATAGTACTTTGCCAATAGAGTAATATTTTTGTTTATTCTCTGAGAATCCAGGACATCTGTACTGCTGCAAGAAATGCAACAGGTCAACCTGTTAGGAGATCAGGGTACCAAATTCAGTGAAGAATAGAAGGATTGAGTTATAGGAAGAGATTGGCAATTTTTTCACTGGAGCAGAGGAGGTTGAGGGATGATCTTATAGAGGTGTTTGAAATCATGAGGAGTACAGATAAGGTGAATGGCAGATGTCTTTCCCTATGCTGGGGAATTTCAAGACTAGGGGGCATATATATAAGGTGGGAGGAGAAAGATTTAAAAAGGATATGAGGGGCAACTTTTTTAGACACAGAGTGGCTCATTTGTGAAGTGAGCCTCCAGAGAACATGATATATGCGGATACTGTTACAATATTTAAAAAATACATTTGGATAAGTACATGAATAAAAAAGATTTGGAGGGATATGAGCCAAGCGCAGGCAGGTGTGACTAGTTTAGTTTGGGATTATGATCAGCATGGACTGATTGGACCGAAGGGTCTGTTTCCATGCAGTATGACTCTATGACTCTACACTTCTAAGAGCACCTTTTTCAATAAGATGGAAAGAAGCAGAAGAAAAATTCATCATAGCTTTCTGTGCTATCCCCAGTGTCATTGTGCAATAGGCCATCTCAGTCTCTGGCCTCATGTGCTATTCAGGCTATCTGAATTCCAATCATTGCTACCACGTCAGAAGTGACAACTTTCTTTGAAGTATTTTACTCTTTTGAAGTAACACGGAGCCCCTGAAAGATATCAGGCTGTTCTTCACCTCAAATGATTCATCCAGCATTGCACTCCAGATGCAGATTGTGAACTGCTCTATCTTTTTCCACAATGTGCAGCACCAAATGAAACCTGTGCTCTTAAATCATAATGGGGCATGAGGCAAAAAAAACTGAATGTTTAACAATTTATTCCATCTGAATTTGGTCTTGAAAAATGACCTTTTGTTTTACTGATGTTCATTTTGATGTGCCTTGAGGTCTCTTAATAGCTGGAATGCAGCAGTCAACAGGTATTCCATTGTAGCAATAATGTTTTCATATAATGGAGGTTATAGTTGCAAAATTAGAATTGTAAAGATTGAGATCACCTGTGTATTGGTGTTGCAAGAGCAATAAATGAAGTAATGCTACATTTTCAGATCTGAAAGCATCTGAAACTGAAACTGCTAACAGTTGAATGTGTTTCAAATAGGCACCACGATGCTGCAGGCAACAATAGGTTTTCGGCCAAAATATTTTTTGATTTAATCAAAATAATAAAACCACTTTCCCAGAAGATTCATCAAAGTAAGGATCCAACTGACTGACTGGTGCACACAAGCAAAAGTAAACCATGGCTCAGTCAAGTGAAAACTGGTGGTACAGTGGGAATGTCACTGGACTAGTTATCCAGAGGTCCAAGCTAATCACCTGAGGACAAAAATACAAATCCCATTATAGCAAACAATGAAATCTGTTTAAACTAGAACAGCAGGGGAATGGAAACCTGAGCAGGGAACCGAGTGAGGGAAGCAAAATTGGAAATGCAGGGTGGAAAGCAAAGGAAACAAGAGCTTAGCAGCAAAGAGGGTTATAGTACAAGAAAATCTAAAAATGTCAAAAAGACAAGTTTGTAGATATTGTAGATAATATTATTATAAGTGGAGCGTTTGTAATAAGGTTGATGAATTAGCAGTGCAATATTTGTAATTAGAAATGATATAATTGTGATTACAGAGACATGGCCTAGGGGTGCCCAAGGCCTGGAAATGGATGTCCAAGAGTAGTCAATCTTTAGCAAAGACAGGCAAAACAGAAAAGGAAGTGAGCTGACGTAGTTAGTGAAAGATGAAAACAATGCAATAGTCAGAAAGGATATTAGCACTAAAATCTAGATACGGATGCAGCGTGGGTAGAGCTAAGAAGCAACAAGGTGCAGACAACATCACTGCGAGTTGTCAGTTGGCCTCCAAGCAGCAGTGATAAGGTAGGAGATGGCAATAAACAAGAAATTAGAAATTCATGCAGTATGATGCTGCAGTAATCATGGATGATTAAATCTATATACAGGTTGTGCAAACAACATCGGCAATAATACTGTGGTAGATGAATTTTTGGAGTGTGTACAAGATTTATATTTGGAACAAGTAGCCATAACAATGTAGAAATTGAAGTAACCTACTATAAGACTAGGGTCCTAAATCTAAGCAAAGGAAACTACAAATGTGGGTTGGCTGTGATACATTACGTAACTTCATGAAAAATGCATGATTTCTTAAATTTTATTCACACGTGTCCTTGAGTACAGAAATACAGGAGTACAGTGAAAAGTGTACAAAGTAACCAACCTCAGGTGCCATCTTAGCATACAAAAGACAGGATTAACAATAGAAGCAGAAATTTAAAAAAACAAAAGGAAACATCCAGATCACTATCCAGCCTCCGCCATGAGTCCTCACCGCCAGTAAAACAAAGCCACAAAGTCCATCCCTCAGTCTGTGAACATGCAGGTGCTCCGAGTCCCTGCATGCTGCCGCAGCTGGAATGCCACTGCTTCCAACAGGTACTGGGCTGAGCCGTGCCCTCGAGCCGCACCGCCACCGCTGGAACTATTCTTTGGTGCCACCTTACTTCCACCGCCATGGGTCCACACTGGGCCGATCTTGGCAATGCAGCCACTGCTGAAGCTGCCAGATCCCGAACTGGACTCAAACTCGACGCTGGGCCCACTACGCTGAAGCAGCCATTGCCTCCCGGGACCACCATTTCAGCAAAGGAAGCCATCGCTGCCGACCCCCCAGGAAGGAACCGTTCCAGCCCCTGCCAACACACCAGGAAGGAACTGCTCCAGCTGCTGCCAACACGCCAGGAAGTGGACAAGCAATGGTTAATATTTAAAGGACAAGTGCCTACATTGCAACAGTTGTATATTCCCTTAGAATGCAAGCAGAAAAGTGACCCAACCATGGATACCAAGCAAAAAATTAAGGATAGCATTAAATCCAAAGAGGAGTCACATAAAGTTGTTAGCAAAAGTAACAAGGTTGTGGACTGGGAGAATTCAGCAAAGGAGGACCAAGACATTGATTAAGAGGGGAAATAAGGTATGTGAGTAACTTACAAGGAACATTAAAAGTAGATGATAAGATCTTTAATAAGTATTTAAAAACAAATGCATTAGTAAAGAAATTAACATTTCAGGCCCAGTGCCCCTTCCTGGGAACCAACTCTGAGGAAGGGTCACTCGACCTGAAAAGTTAACTCTGATTTCTTTCCACAGATGCTGCCAGGCCTGCTGATCTTTTCCAGCAATTTTTGTTTTTGTTTCTGATTTACATCATCCACAGTTCATTCAGTATTTTATTTCGTGAAGACAATTCATAGGCCCCTTACTGTCTTGAGAATTGATAATGCAGAACAAGGAAATAGTAAAGCAATATAACAACTACTTTTGTCTGTCTTCACAGAAGAAGACACAAATAACTTCACAGAAATGCAAGGGGAGCACGGGTCCTTTGGAAGGAGGAATTGAAGAAGGTTATCATTAGCAAGAAAAAAGTTCTGGAGAAATTCATAGAACTGAAAGCTGATACATTTCTAGGGCGTAAAGTCTATATCCCATTGCACTAATAGTGATGGCCACGGAAAAGTAGATGCATTGGTTGTTAGCTTGAAAAAAATCTGTAGAATCTGGAACAGTTTCAGCAGATTTGAGGATGGTAAATGTAACCCCAGTATTTAAATAAGTGCAGAGAAAAATTGTTAATTATAGACCGGATGGTCTAACATCAGTAGTAGGGAAAATGATGGGCTCTATCTTAAAAGGATGTGATGAGAGGGGAAAGATTTAAAAGGGACCTAAGGGACGACTTCTTCACACAGAGGTTGGTGCGTGAATGGAATGAACTGCCACAGAAGTGGGGGAGGCTGGTTCAATGACAACATTTAGAAGGCATCTGGTTGGGCATATGAATAGGAAGAGTTGAGAGGGGTATGGGTGAAATGCTGGCAAATGGGACTAGATTAATTTAGGATATCTGGTTGGCATGGACAAGTTGGACCAAAGGATCTGTTTCCGAGCTGTACAGCTCTATGACTCTAAGATGTGAAAACAGGATACTTAGAAAGTACTGATGGGTTTACACTAGGCCAAGATGGATTTATAAAAGGGAAATTGTGTTTGACAAACCTACTGGAGATTTTTGACTCATAACTAGTCAAGTAGATGAGGGAGAGATTGGCTGAGGCACATAGCTGAGGTTCCCATGAAGGCCCTGTCTGCCCAACCATATCCCTCATCCGAGAAAGGGTGACCCTTGGGTTAAACATACCGCTGCTCAACTTTCTCTAATGAGCGAGCAGCCCTATGGTTCTCTGTGGCTATATCGACTTTATCTTTTTACTCTTTAGATAAGGGACAACCAGAGGATTTGGGGTATTTGCATTTTAAGCAAGATATTGATAAAAATTTATTTAACAGACGGGTATGCAGAATCAAACCTCATCGGAGTTATGGTAATATATGACCGAGGATTGAGAAGTGGTTAACAGACAAGAAATGGAAAGTAAGAGTAAAGAAGTTTTATTTTTGGAGTGGAATGTGGTGACAGTCGGCTTGCCTACTCAGGCACCAGCTATTTACATTGCTCAGCAACTGCTTGGATGCAGGAAGTAAATGTAATATTTCAAGTTTGCTGACAATACAAAACGAGGTGGGATTTTGAGTTGGGGAGGAGGAGGTAAAAATGCTTCCAGGTAATTTAAACAAATGCATGGCAGATGCAATAATAACATGGATAAATTTGATGTTGACCATTTCCGTAGGTAAAACAGAATGGCTGAGTATTGCTTAAATAGTGGTAGTCTGAGGAATGTTGATGCACATAGGGACCTGGGTGCCCTGTACACTGGCCACTGAAAGCAAACATTCACGTGCAGCAAACAATTTAGAAAGAAAGTGCTTTTTTGGCCTTCATTGCAAGATGACTTGAGTACAGAAGCAAGGAGGTCTTACCACAGCTCTACAGAGTCTTGGTGAGACCACACTTGGAGTATTGTGTGCAGGTTTGGTCTCCTGACACAAGAAAAGATGTACTTTGCATTGAGGGAGTGCAACAGAGGTTAATCAGACTAATTTCTGAGTTGGTAGATTTTTTCACATGAGAAGAGATTGAGGTAACTGGGCCTGTTTTCATTGGAGTTTAGAAGGATGGCATAGGATCTCATTGAAAATGATAAAATTATCCCAGGGATTGACAGTCTGGATGCAACAATATATCAAAAGGCAAACTATAATTTAAATGCAGACAGACTCCAAAAATATGCAGCACAGAGGGATTTGGGTGTTCTTGTGCATGTAGCTCAAAAAGTTAGCATGCAAGCGCGGCTTGAATTTAAGAATTTTGATCTGTTTTTCAAAGGGCATTTGAGTTTAAAAGCAAGGAAGTCTTGTTATAACTTTATATGGTGCTGGTGAGGCTGCACGTGGAGTATTGGGTATGGTTTTAGTCCCCATATAAGAAAAAAGCATGTATTAACATTGTAGGCTGTTCAATGGAAATTCACTAAGCTGATTTCTGGGATGAAGGGTTGACTTATCAAGAATGGCTAAACAGGCTAGGTCTTTATTCATTAGAGTTTAGAAGAATGAGACATGATCCTATTGAAGCATAGAAGGTTCTGAGAGGCTCAACAGACCCAGTGTGGAGAATATGTTTCCAGATGTGGGGTGGTGGGGAGAAATCTTGAACCCTAGGACATAATTACAGAATAATGGGGACACTTATTTAAATTGGGATATGAAGGAATTTCTTCCCCAATTTCTTGAACTCGGAGAGTTGTGGAGGCTAGGTCACTAAAAATGCTTAAAGATAAGGTAGACAGTTTTTTTTAATATCAGGGAGTTCTACTAAGCTGGTAAAATAGAAGAGTTGAGGCCTGGGACAGATCACCCATAGACTTGATGAATAACAGTGCAGACTTGAGGGGCTAAATAGCCAATCCTTCTTATGTCCTCATGACCCAATGTGCTGCCGATTGTGAAGGGGATATCTTTGTTACGCACAATAACATGAAATCTTGGTCTCTACTGTTAATTAAATGAACAGACAATGACCATGTGACAAGCGGACAAAGGACATTAGCAGTGTAGTTTACCATGAAGACTGAAAAGTAGTGTTTACTATATCAGCAGATTAATCAGCTACAAATCAGACCTTGCAGTGAGACAAAATGCAAAAAATATAGTTCTGAAAAGTTATACCACAATCAAGATTTTAACTCTTTTTTCACTCCACATATACTGACAGACCTGTTGTGTTTCTCCAGCATTCTCTGTGTTTCTTGCATTGAGACTCCCCACTTTACTGAACTTACTGACTTCTGTTTTTACTTCTTTCGTGACAAAATGAAGAAAGTACACTTATTTCCAATGTTTTTAAAGGGGCACAGATTTAGCCACAAAACAGTTCAGTACAAAAACACCACAGCATACAAATGATATGGCAGGGATCACACAGAATCCAGTAATCTCACCCAAAGCAATGAGATTTTGCAATAACTACGAGGACCCACACAGCACGTGCTCAAAGCTACTTCCACTTGTGTAATCCACAACACAAATTAGGCAGCAAGACCCCTGGAAAACTTACAGAAAGGTGACTGCTTCAAAGACTCTGAGAGGGTTGATGGTGAAGCACCCAAAATGAGGCAGCAAGCCCATTAATGGTACAGAAAGACAGCTAATGGGCATAACGGAGCAAATGAAAAACTTAGAAATCAATTATTACAGCAACTGTTACAATACCCTGACTTTCCCATTGTAACATCAGCTGGTGCCAAGAAGTGTTCAAATCAAAAGGATGTAGAAGAGACCATCTGCCATTTTTGTTCACACTGAACTTTTCTGTCTGATTCTTTCACTTAGAAAACTAAGCTGGAACTACAAAAGAGTTGATTAGCTGACCCTGAATAGCATTTGCCACCCAGCTGTCTGCCAAACTCCTGATGACTGATAGCAGGCCATCAGATCATAAGACCATAACAAATAGGAACAGGAGTATGCCGTTCTACCCCTTCAGCCTCCTCCGCCATTCAACAGGATCACAACTGATCCGATCCTCCTTATGTACACCTTCCTGCATTTTCTCCATTAATCCTTGATTCCCCTACTGATCAAGAATCTACCTACCTCAGCCTTAAACATATACAAGGACTGTGCCCTTACAGCTGTCTCTGGCAAGGAGTTCCAAAGACTCTCAACCTCTGAGAGAAGAAATTCCTCCTCATCTCAGTTTTAAATTGGTATCCCTTAATTCTAAGACTATATCTTCTGGACTCTCCCACGAGGGGAAATACCCCCTCAGCGTTTACCCTGTCAAACCCCTTCAGAATCCTATATGTTTCAATGAGATCACCTTTCATTCTTCTAAATTCCAGTGAGTAGAGTTTCAACCTGTTTAACCTTAACTCATAAGACTAGCCCTCCATACCAGGGATCATCCTAGTGAACCTCCTCTAAACTGCCTTCTCCCCAAAGGTTCAAAACATTGGCTCCGTAGATCTTTCTGGAACCTTTTGTTTAATTGTGCTCATAAAGGCTACACCAAGGCTTAATCAATTAAGCACAGTGAACAGAAATCAATCACTAGACCAATATAATAAAACACCAATCCATTAAAATATTGAACACCACACTTGCCAGGAATGCATGATCACCAAGGGAACATGGGTCAAAGGTAAAAGTGTGGGGGATGGGGATCATGATTGGGAGTTGAGGAAGACAGTAAATAAGGAGTCATGGGTAAAGAAAAGCTGTGGCTTTCAGCATTCACCTCTCCTAATGCCAAATCCTTTATTTCTTTTTATTCATATTGGCAACTTTGGATAGATCAACATTTGTTGCCCACCCCTAAATGCTCATGAGAACATTGTGGTGAGTTGTCTTCTTAAAATACTACAGTTCATGTAGTGTAGTTACATCCACAGTGCTATCAGGAAAGGAAATCCAAAGTTTTGGACCAGCGACACTGATGGAATGGCGATATGGTTTCTCGTCAGGTTGCTACGTGGCTTGGAGGGGAACTTGCAGATTGTAACATTCCTGTGCATCCTTGAACGTCTAAGTGGGAGAGGTCAAAGGTGTGAAAGAGACTGCTACTGTGCATTGGCGGTGAAGCGAGTACTTGTTTAAGACAGTGGAGGCTGTCGAGCTTCTTGACTGTTGATGGAGCTGCATTTATCCAGGCTAGTGGACAGAATTCCTTTACACTTCTGACTTGTGCTCTATAGATAGTCGACAGGCTTAGAGGATTCAGGATGTTACTTACTTGATGCAGAATTGCCAGCCTAGGAATAGACTGCCTGCAAATGATGGATTCTTCTTGGGAAGCTGCTGGGAAACATGATAGAAAGCTCTGCAACCCTTGGTTAATCTCTGAGTCAGCAACAAACTGGCTCAGGAACAATGGGTTCCTGAATCATGAACTGACTGCCAGGAATCCTCCAATTTAATCATGGGGTAGGGGAATGGTTTTGATGCTGATGTGACATCTCTCCCATGATTAAGTGGGCCCAGCTTCCATGGTTCCCAAGTCAATGGCTTAAGTAAATTCCACCCACAATAACTGTACCTATTCAATCAAACCTTTTTGTAATAGTAACAAATTCTACTCGGTGGATAAGTGGGCCATTTTATGCTCTTTCCATCTTCCAATCTCATTGGGAAATGTTTTGCTCTCACTGTGATACTTGCACAGAGCATCTTCCTTGATTAAGTTAGCCCAGTGTTACTCATCGCAGTGGGATGCATTTAATCCAGCCCATTACATTTTGGATTCTAAAGTCCAATTTACCTGTATAGATTTTGAAAAATAGCGGCCACAGCACCAATCCTTGTGAGATCCCACTTGTCACCTTCCATCATGTTGAAAAGCTACCCTTTTCCTGCACTCTTTGTTCTTTGTCTTTCAGCCAGCCAGTTATGCATCTGGTTTTTACTCATGTCTCTGCAAGCTTTGACCTTTCTCATTAGTTTATTATACAATACCTGATTAAAGTCCTTTTGGAAATCTCGATGTTACATCTAGTCCATCAGCCTTGTCTGCTCCAACTGGTTCCAGAAACAGGACAACAGCTAAACAATTACAACTCATGTTTCACTCTTGCATTTCAAAGACTCATTAAAAACCTGAAAATTGAAGTTGCCTTAACCTGGACTAGTCAGCTCTCTACACCTCCCCCATTTCTTTGTAATCTGTGTTTGTTTGTGTATGTATCATCAAGTTTTATTATTTTTTTCAGGTAGGTATTAGTAGGTAATAAAATTCCATTTTCTTTCACAAATATGGATGCCATTCAGCCCATTGCACCTGTACTAGCTCTCTAAACATTTTGACTTTGCAACAAACTCCTGCCTTTTTCTGTAACCCTGAATATTGTTTCCATGTAAATAATCATTCAATGCCACCTCAAATGCCTCAATTGAACCTGCCTCCACTATACTTCGGGAAGTGCATTCCAAACCCAGACTACTCTCAGCCTCAATTTTTCACACCCACATTCGCTTCTTTTGTAAAACTGTTTAAAACTATTCTCTCTGGTTCTTGATCCTTTTATGAGTGGGAACAGTTGCTTCTTATCTATTCTGTCCAGGCCACTCATGATTTTGAAATTTTTCTATCAAATCTCCCCTCAGCCTTCTGCTCTCTAAGCAAAACAGTCCCAATTTCTCCAATCTATCCTCATATTTGAAGTTTCTCATCCTTGAAACTATTCTCGTAAACCTATTGGACCATAACATCAAAAGACATTGGCACAGAAGTTGGAACAGTACTACTTATTTTGTACTGTCTCTCCATGTTCTTTACAACAAAAGTATGTCATCTCACACTTCTCCACATAGAACTTCATCTGCCACCTATCTGCCCATTCCACCAACTTGTCAATGTCTGTTGACTTCTTACACTGTTCTGACAGTTTACAAATCTTCCAAGTTTTGTGTCATCTGCAAACTTTGAAATTAACCACGCACATCATGATTTAGATCATTTATGTATCAGGAAAAACAAGGGTCCTAATACTGACACTTTGGGAGCATTCCTCCAGCCTGAAAAATATCCATTAACCAATACTGTTTGTCTCCCATCCCTCTATTAATTTTGCGTCCATGGTGCTACTGTCTTTTTTCTACTATGACCTGTCACTTTCCTCACAGCTTTGT
The DNA here is from genome assembly GCF_021869965.1 of Rhincodon typus. NCBI lineage: Eukaryota > Metazoa > Chordata > Chondrichthyes > Orectolobiformes > Rhincodontidae > Rhincodon > Rhincodon typus. The sequence goes on from NC_063336.1 coordinate 52,761,237, forward strand.
TACATTGTACTGTATAACTGCCTTTTCGAAGTTCATATACAGCACATCAATAGCCTTGCTCTCACCAACCCTCTGTTACCTCTTCAAAAAGCTCCAGCAAGTTAGTTGGACATGATTTTCACTGAACAAATCCAAATTCTTCTGAGTTGATGCGTATTTTTCCATTTAACTATAAACATTATTCCGAATAATTGTTTCTAGAAGTTTCTCCACCACCAAAGTTAAATTAGCTGGTTTATAATTGCTGGGCCTCTCTTTACAACCTTTCTCGAACAAGACCATAGTTTGAATTCTCCAGTTCTCCACCACTGAATCTAGGGAAGACTGAAATGTTATTACCAGTGCCTCTGCAGTTTCCACTCTCAATTCCTTCAAATCTTATGATACATCTCATCTGGCCCTGTTGCCTCATCAACTTAATTACCAACAGTTTATCCAATAACTCCTTCTCATCAATTTTAAACACTTCTGGTGAGTGAGGTTTCTTACCCATCACCACAGGCCTGGGCTACATCTATCTTATAGATAAAGACACATGCAAAGTTTTCATTTAACAACTCAATTGTGTGTACCACCTACCACATTATCAGCTGTTCAAAACTTCTTCAAAGAATTCAATAAGACTGACCATGCAAGACTTTCCCTTTGATGACTCTTTATTGCTATGTTTTGGTTTCTGCTGTTTATTTTCCATTTCTGTTTAACGACAATTCCATTTATTTTCCTTCTATTGATAATAACCTGATTGATTTAGAGTTCACTAAGCATGTTCTAATTCCTTTCTTAAATATTGGTATAGCATTACTCAGACAGTCCTCTGCCGCTATACCTTCTTCTCATTAAATATCATTATTGATCTTTATTTTATAAGTGATGTCAAGGCCACAGAGACGGTACAGAAGAGACTCAATAACATTGATAGCAAACATGATTTTAATTTCCAGGACATAGTAGAAAATTTGGATTATTTCATGAGAACAGAAACAGTTAAAAATGATAAAGATAATTGACATGGCAAATAGGGGAAATGCTTCTGCTGGGCATTTATAAACAGAATATAAAATTCAGGTCAACATTGAAAAAACTGAAGAAAGACAGTCTATATGGAATGCCTTGTCAGAAACATTAAAAGAAGTAGAATCCATAATTAGCTTTTAAAAGGAAAGCAGGTACATATTTGAATGGAAATACTTAATTGAGTTAAAACGAAAAATAAGGTTTTCACTGAACTTTTCAGATTTTGTACAGGTGCAAAACCTGAAATAGCATCCTCTATGATTTTTATCAAGAAACAAGGCAAATTTTCCTGAGTCTTTTACATGCTTGTATTTTGACCTATTCAATTTTCCAAGTGCTCTAGCATATGAGAAAATCTATGTTCATAATTCAAATGTGTGCTGAGCTCCTGCCTTTTTTCTTCCGAGTCAGACCATTTGACTGAGGGGAGCAAACAGTACTTGTTTAGAGCTGTGCTGTGGTTAGCCATCTCAACTAACATTACTCATTCCCTGAAAAGAACTGAACAATAAATACACCACCAAATAGCAGACATAACAAGGTGTGAAATTCTCTAATTTAATGCAGTTGAATTATTATTGATTATTACGCTTATTCATTCACTAAAATTTATCAACTGCAGACTTAACAAAGTGCAAAATGCTGTGATTAATCCCGTTAACTATTGAACTGGCACACTTCCATTATCCATTTTTCAGAGAAGAATCTGTTAAAAACATACATTTGTCAAGTAAATATCGCATTTAATTTCAAATATTACAGCAGAAAAATGCAACAATGACAAGAAAAAAATGCAAGGATTTACAACACACATTTAACATTAGATGTTTTTCTAAAACATAAATCATTTTATGTTCCAAAAGCACAGGCTTTGTAGGACCAGCAGAATCCAAGACTAGATTTTGTAAAATATAGACATAAAGTACTAGGAATACTCAGCAGATCAGGCAGTATGTGTCAAGAGAGAAACAGAGTTAATGTTTCAGGAAAACTGATTTCCATTTGAACCTCAAGTTTTATCCACAGTTATGAAGAAATAGATATGCAGCCTTGACAAGAACATAGTGTCTGATCTTTGTGTACAGAGCATACGTGTGTAACTACAAAGCACACCTCTTCTTTTTATTTCCATCCTTCAAATCCTTCTTTCATGCAAATGACTGAACAACAAACCAGCCGGGGCCCAACAATCAAACACAAAATATAATGATGCTGGAGACCTGAAATAAAAAAGAGGGCTGCAGCCCCAGTAGCAGTACAGTTAGAAGAAGGTTGTAGCAGGAAAGTGGCCCTAGTCATCTTAATTTGCTTTGCCACTAAACTCGGCCAGCAACCGTCAAGATTGTGTGGAGTCTTATAGCGCATTGGAGACCCCACATTAAACAGTGTCACACGAAGGCCTATGTTCAGCAAAGCACTGTGGTGATGGAGGATTGGCAATGTGGCAGGACTGTGAAGGTTCCTAGCCAAGATTCTGAACACATTTGGCAAATGGTGTCATGTTCATTGGCCAACCATGTTGGGCCAGCATGCCTTTCAGAAACTGTAGCTGAGACGCAGCTGAGGATGGCCATTTGTGGGTCCACTTTCTTCCGAAAATGAACGTCGGACTGTAAGTACAGAATTGGTTTTGCCATAAGAAACAGGATAATCACCATGCTCCCTGAACACCCTTTTGGTGTCAATGTGAAATTCATGGCCCCATGCCTATATATCAGCTGTTACCAACATTCCTCACTGTCATATTTAGCCTCCTTTAGACTTTATGCTGTGGCCATGAAGTCAAGGAGAGGTTCTAAACTAATCTTAATGGCAACCTTGCCTCCACTCCCAGTGATGAAAAGGTCATTCTTGTGGCTTTTATGCCTGGATTGGATATGACCTGGAATCTGGAGTGTAACTATTGGCAAAAATATTGTGGTGAAGACCGAAACCAACAGCATAGTAGCCTTGAGCAACTGTACCCAAAATGGCCTGATTGTGATGAACATGATTTTCTGCCAGAAGAACCAACTCAGGACCATGTGGAGAGCCAGAGATCTGGGTGTTGGCAACCCTAGACAATGTCATTGTCCAAGTCAGAGACTTGAGGGGCATGCTTGTCACATGGGCCATGAAGGGTTGTGAATATTGCAGGACTCCTGTGCTCAGTGATGAACACCTGCCTGATACCAAGACACTGGAAAACCCTAAAAAGAACCTGAAGGAAGCTGAATATTACTTGAAGGATATTACAGCCTTAAAGGATCTTGAGCAGTGAGAATAGTTTCGAGCCCAGTTGAACAATGCACTGGAACAAGAACCCAAACTGATGCATCTCCATCCAGGTATACTGGGGCCAACTGAAGTCTGCTGTCCTAGATACCTGCATAATTACTATTGGGTTTGTTCCTTGACTGAACCAAAGCTGGTTTGATGCCAATAACACCCAGATCAATGATCTTCTTGAGCCTCTGCATCCTCTCCAGGGGCCTGACATTCTTCCTGAAATGCCAGAATTGAACATAATATTCCAGCTTGTGCTTAACCAGTAATTTATAAGTATACTATAATTTGTTGGTTTTAGGCCCCATTCCTATACATATGAAAGTAACCTAAGCTAGCAATTTGTTGTACCACCCAGAGGGGCCTATACAGTCAGAGGTGCTATCTTCAGATAAAATAGGGCAGCAACTGGTCAGTGTGATATGCCTGGTATTTAGGTGAAGAAAGCTACCATGCTTTCTGATTTTGTGCAGTAATTTGTTTCTCATTTTAGCCCATACTGCTGGCAATGGAAAGAAAAAAGCTTGTGTAAGATGTGTAAGTGTCTTCCTCTCAGTGCAAAGCTTCTCCATCAGCATGTTCTCCACTGTACCTCTTTGTGAAACACACACACAGAAACTGGGTCCATTACAGTCCCAAGCTAAAGCTTCAGTGGAACTCAGGGAGGTTTGTTTCCAGATATACAGAGTGTAAGCCCATCCATGTATAGACAGTCCCTGGCACTACAGAAGCAAGCTTCCAGTTGTGAGCAAATAGCTGTACTACCTTTTGGATATCTTGTGAGCTTAAAGTTGAGAAATTCAACAGTGACAAAAGAAATCGCAGGTATAGTCCAAAGGCAGAGCAATATCTAAATATGGCAACATCCTGGACTATGACAACTCCTGAAACCAAAGCAGTGTCAAACATAAACAAAAACAGATGTTGCTGGTAAAGCTCTGTAGGTCTGGCAGCATCTGAGGAAAGAAGTCAGAGTTAATATTTCAGGTCCAGTGACCCTTCCTCAGAACAGATAGTGGCCAGGAAAATGTTTTTTATGCAGAAGATAGGATGGGGGAAGGGGCTAAAGAGTAAATGATGGGTGGAAATAGAGCCCAAAGAGCGAGAAGGACAGTAGACTGACAGAAGAGTGGATAACGATCATGCTAGGAGGATGAAAAGCTATTAATGGGGACTGTTAATGGTGAACATAGTGCTTTGCATTCCTTTGGATTTAACCATAGAGGCTGAAATGGGATTCCAGATGTTTGGGCAGCTCAGGGTTTCCCTCAGTTTTACCCGGGAGTAGACATGCTCACATCCAAGTGTTAATACAACACAAGGATCAGCAGTATTGAGTGATAAATTGATTGGTATAAATTACAGAGGGACAATTGTGTTTCACTTGTCAGTCGCTACCCACCTAAACTGTAGCACACCTGATCCACCACAGCCGGGCAGTGGGTTGGGGTGGGTGATGTGGTGGTTTGGTCTAGCTCCTTCAATGGTGCTTGGAGATCAACAAGTAGACAGAATGTATCACACCAGGTAACCCATTAAAACAAGCACAAGGAAGAGGATGCCAACTCTTCAATTGGCAAACTGATAAGAACTTGTGCACAGGATTGACAGAAAACTTGCAGCAGGTTGATAATATGCACAAGACAGATACAATCACTATGAAACTTGATAGACTGAACATTGATATCACTTTCCTAAAAGAAACCTTACTTGGTTAGAGTAGATCAATGAAAGAAAAGCACCACATGTTTGTCCGACGGGGAAGAGTTTAGAGGGAAAATGTAGGCAAGGTTTAGGTTTTTCTGTAAGGAACTTGCTACTCTGGATGATAGAAGCCTCACAAATGGATTGGACTGTGCTCTCAATTCAAACAGGGCCAATTAATCTCCTGAGCGTCTATACTCCAACACTGTGCTCTAGCACAGAGCTGAAAGGCCAGTTCTATTGGGTGATTGACACTGTTACCAGTGGAATCCCTTAGTGAGAGCATCTTTACCTTCTTAAAGAATTCACCACAAGAGTCTGCATGGACCATAGGGGTTTGGTCTTCCTGCCTTGGATAGCACGGTCTGGAAAAGATAAATGAGAACTGACAGACTATTTGAGCATTGAAGCTACCAAAGAACGAAAAATGGTGTCATTGAAAACAAAGGCAGTGGAAGTCATCATCAACTGTAATAAACAGTCGAAGAGCTGGGTGGAATCCACCTTGAGTTGCACTCTAGGGAGAGCACTGTTAACAAGGAAGTATGACATAGGAAGTCTGTCTGCCACAGCAGAGTTTGAGATCGAACCCACAGTACAGGAGGAACTGGTAAAGTTAATGACGTGCTTGCCAGGCCCAATGGAATCTGGCACTCCTGCTGTGCCTGCGTGAACTTCATTGGCTCTGCCGGAGGTGGTCAGTGCCTTAGGATAAGCATGATGCAAGGACTGTGAGCATATACAAGAATTAGGGCAGCCACAGTGATTGCAACAAATAGACGTCACCCAGCAGAGCATTGTGGGAAAGGTATTTTCAGTATTGCCCCTGTCAGACTACGGATCCCAGCTTAAAGCTTCTATCCTGAATCCCAGTGAAGTTTCGGAACTGAAAGATCCACAATTAACGTGACCTTCACAGTCCAGCAGCCGCTAGAAGAATGCTGTGGTCAAAGGAGACCTCTATATATTATCTTCAAAGATCTAAGCAAAGCATTTGAGCATGTGAGCTGAAATAGTCTATTTAAGCTGCTGAGGAAAACTGGTTCTATGATGCTCAATGTGATCTCTTCTTTCCATGACAAGTACGATGAGTGAGCTCAGCTATGTTAGGACAATAACTGAACCATTTGAGGTCTCTACAGTGGGATCAAACAGAGCTTCGTTCTGCTATTGACTTTCTTTGACATGTTCTTGAGCTATAGGGAGAAGCTGAATAAGCTAGGGTTATTTTCCCTGGTGCCTCAGAGGCTGCAGGATGACCTTATAGACGCTTATGAAATCATGAGGGGCATAGATAGGGTGATAGATAGCCAAGGTCTTTTTTCCCAGGATAGGAGAGTCCAAATTAGAGGGCATAGGTTTAAAGTAAGAGAGGAAAGATTTAAAAGGGACCTGATGGGCAACTTTTTCACACAGAGGGTGGTGCGTGTATGGAATGAGCTGCCAGAGGAAGTGGTGAAGGCTGGTTCAATTACATTTAAAAGGCACCTGGATGGGTACATGAATGGGAAGGGTTCAGAGGGATGTGGGCCAAATGTTGGTAAATGGGACTAGATTAATTTAGGATATCTGGTCGGCATGGACGAGTTGGACTGAAGGGTCTGTTTCTGTATTGTACAACTCTATGATCCTGTTTGCCTTGAGCTTAGCTATGAGAATCTTTACTTATATACCAGAACTGACAGAAAGCTGGTGAGACTTGATCATCCAAGATCCATGACAAATGTGCACCTACTCCTTTTCAGAGTGTTACTCTGTACTGATGGTGCCACACTAATATTCCATACCGAGAAAGAGCAGCGGAATTATGTGGACAGACACTAGCATATCTATAAAGTGTTTTGATTGATCATCAACATCGGGAAGACAAATGCCACAGTCCAGGATGTTGCCATACTGTCACTTTTGTATGACTGGAAGTTGTTGATAGCTGCACATATCTGGGCTCTACAATCACCATCAATCTGCCAGTTCATGCTGAAATTATCATGTCCTGCAAAAGAATGCAGATGTTACATCCAAGCTGAGTAAGAAAGATTGAAACAACCTTCAATTCAAACATATGTAAAACAGTCAATAACATCTTTTTCAGAGAGCAGTATGATTTCAGTGTCTTGATAAATGTATTTTTTAATTCAAGCCATAAAAAAGATGAATTTCTCATTCAACTCATCAAAGCTCCCCTGAGTGGTTATTTCCTACTTACTGGGGAATTTCGAACATGTGGGCAGTCTCTTGACAAGGGGTGGGTCATTTAGGACTGAGACGAGGAGAAATAACTTCACTGAGAGCATTGCGAATCTGTGGAAATTACCGGTACAGAAACCTTGTTACAATCGTACAAGGTTTTGATGAGACCACACCTGGAGCATTATGTGCAGTTTTGTTCTTCTTATTTAATTACTTTGGAGATGGTGCAGCAAAAGTTTATTAGTCCCAGGATGAGGGAGTTGTCCTATGATGAGAGGCTGAACAAATTGTGTCTACATTCCCTGGAGTTTAGAAGCTTGAGAGTTACTGCCATTGAAATGAGCAAGGTTCTGGAGGGGCTTGATAGGGTAGAAGATGAGAGAAAGATTCTTTAAACAGTGGAAAGAGGATTGTGCTTACTTCACTGTTGACTACAGTTAAAGCTGGGCTAGAAGACCTTTGGTCTCTCAGGGAATTGAGGAACTCAGAGAGTGGGTGGGAAAGTGAAGATGAATCCCAAGATCACATTGAATTGCTTGATTACCACAAGGTGCAATTCTGACCTTCTTTCTTCTGTTCTTGTTTTTAAATCCTTCATGAATCACAGAAGTGTTCAGCTCATTGTGCCTGCAACTCATCATTAAAAAAACACTATTACCTAGTGCCAACCTCCTGCTCTCCTCTTATGCTCACACACATTATTTTTAAGCAAGTAATTCATGGATCTAATAGATGGATTTTTGGTCTCCTGGGTAATACTAGATGTTTGCAGACGAGGCAGAAGATCAGCCATGATCATACTGAATGCTGGAACAGGCCTGAAATATGAAATGATCTATACCTGCATGCATTTCTGTTTTGTTCTCTTATTGCTGCTCGTGAACAATTGAACATCACATTTATCAGTGAAACATCAGTGACTACAGTGCAAAAATATTATAGTCAATCCTGCACACTCCTGCTTTTTAAAAAGCAGTTGCTGGCTCCAAGTATGGGCAGCCTCTTCAAAGGTAATGGTTTGTCCATCCAGTAGGATGCCAGAAATATGATCCTAGGGCATCTGTGAGCAATATAAAAATGAAGCAAAATTTTGTACAGATCAGTGGATGCTGCAGCCAACTTTTATGGCAAGATGTTGTCCTGTGGATTTCTGAGACGTACATGTCAAAAATAATCGACTTCTAGTGATTTTGTTTTGTGCCATCTTGAAAGTATAGAATATATAAATATTTTGTAATGTTTTCAACTTCTTATTTTATCTGCTAAATTGAGGACTGAGATTTTAGAAAGCAAAGGTCAGACATCCTGGAACCATATTGTTGGTTCGTCAACAAGCTCTGTTAACAAGTGAATAACTGGATTTCATGAATTCTTTCCTTCAATGGCCTTGATGTATTCTCACATCGAGAACTGAACACAGTGGGAGAGCAATCGCTTTGTTAGCTGACAAGACTAAAGCCCAATCTGTGTTAAATATGGAGGACTGAAAATAAGACATTAGGAGTGAAACAACGGTTAGTTTGTTCTCAATGATCAAGGTGCCTTCAATCAGAATTAAAATAATTTGAAAGCTAGAGTAAATCTTTTTAACTTACTATTTTGCTAAACTGACTGTTCCAACTCTGAGATAGTAGGAGAGAACTCTGCCCTCTTCTGGCAGTGTTGGAGAACTACAAGAGAAACTTATATTCTGGGAAATGCAGACTTGTATTGTGATCCACAACATGAACACAGCAACATTTAAATAGTTGTACACACAAGTGAACAAGCAAAGACAAAATAACTTATATTCTGGTTCCATTTTAAGAGGCAAATATGGGAATTTATGTTAACTGAAATAACTGTGTGTTTCAATAAGTCTGGTATCCAGTTTAATTTTACCAACACAATTACATTTACTGTCGAGGTAGTCATTAAGCAAATAGACAATTTCTCAATTCTGGTGGAAGCGACCTGAAGCTGTCACTGAAGAGAAAAAGAAAGAGAGAGAGAGAGAAATGCAAATTCAAAGATATTCAAGGGACAAAGGTAACAGCCATTGTGTACACTACCAAAACAGGACAAGATTTTATTGAGTGTATACCTTAGGTCAATTGTAGGATGTGCAAATAATGCTGCATCACATCCAAGTATTTACTAAACTCCTTCCTTCCATTATATAAAGCTCCTGGCACACTGCCACTAACAATGTTGATGCAAAAAAATGATGTAAAATATTAATTCCAAATTTAAATTTGTTACTTTATTTAAATTTAATTCTACACTGCCTACACCAGGGTGGGGAACCTGTGACCTTAAGGTCACATGCGACCTTTTGGGGTACTAGTTGCAGCCTTCTCCCTGTTTGTCTGCAATTACTAAATATGCCTTTTTAAGTCTGTGTACCATTTTTAAATTTTGACTGGTAACTCAGTCATGTCAAAAACTAATAAAAGAACATTAAAGGAAGAGAACGGAGTATTCAATGAAGAATAGGAATTGCAGTATTATGTAGTCACTGTGAAAGATAAAATGATGTGTTTGCTCTGCGATTCCATTATTGCAACAGTAAAGAAATACAATGTATATCAGCATTATGCAACTCATAAGGACCACAATTATGCTAAACTGGAAGGAGAAACCCCGAAAATCTGCACTTAAGAAAATGAAAGATCAAAATCTGCAGCAGCAAGTATTTAAAACAATGTCAGGACAAGGGACTGACATCACTGAAGCAAATTATAAAATAGCATGTATACTTGGAAGAAAAGGTAAGCCATTTAGCGATGTGGAAATCATAAAAGAATGCATTGTTGAAGCTGTAGGATGTTTAGATTCAGATAAGGTTAATAAGTATAATCAACTACCTCTTTCAAGAAGGACTATAACTGATCAGCAACATGAATTAGCCCTCAATGTAACAGAACAACTTCATACAATATGCCAAAGCAAAGACAGTTATTATTCGATTGCCTTGGATGTATCCACTGACATTACTAACTCAGCGCAGGTGTTTTTTTTACTCGTATTATAACTGCGGATTTTCATTGCCACAAGGAGTTACTGGCTTTGGGTATCCTTACAGCAAGGACACATGGAATTGACATGAGATAGTAGGAACTGCAGATGCTGGAGAATCCGAGACAACAAGGTGCAGGGCTGGATGAACACAGCAGGCCAAGCAGCAT
>NC_063336.1:52771589-52798883 GCF_021869965.1 Rhincodon typus
AACAAACAGGTCGAAGAGGCGGGGATGGGGCCAGGAAAGGTGAGTGTTGGTAGGGAGTTAGGAAGGGGATAGGTCAGTCCAGGGAGGACGGACAGGTCAAGGGGGCGGGATGAGGTTGGTCGGTAGGAGATGGAGGTGCGGCTTGAGGTGGGAGGAGGGGATAGGTGGGAGGAAGAACAGGCTAGGGAGGCAGGGACGAGTTGGACTGGTTTTGGGATGCGGTGGGGGGAGGGTCCAGATCCAGATACTTTGATTTCCTTTCATTGTCTTTTGCATCAACAGAATCTCTGTGCCAAATCTACTGTTTTAAGTGACACATTAAATAAAGTTACAGGTATTTTAAACTACGTTCAAGCAAATACACTGCCAATTTTGCAACATGCTTCAGCTTGATTATGAAACGTTCAGTGTGGATCTGCCGTATCATTCTAAAGTGCGCTGGCTGTCACAAGGACAAATACTTGTAAAACTTTTATCTTTGTAAAAACAAATCACAAGATTTTTTGATGAACTGAATGAACCATGTGAATTGTCAAAAGAGGATTTCTGCAGAATGCTGCATTTTTGTGTGATATAATATCAAAGCAAAATGATCGAATTTATTTTTTGCAAGGTAAAACTAAATCTATATATGATACGTGGCTAAAAATCCAGGCATTTCAGAAAAAGCCGACCTTTTTCAAAACTCCTTACCTGATCGGAACTTTCAGCTGAACACTTTCCTGAACTGGCAAAGATAATTAAGGAACAGGATACAAGCGAATCATTAGGGAAATACAATATGAAAAAATACACAGTTGTTCTAGACTCCCTGATTGAAGAATACAATGAAAGGTTTGCAGATTTTGAGAAACATGATCTCACACTGAAACTAGCTTTTCAACCACACCTGGTTGACGTCTCCAAAGTGCCTGATGACTTACAGATGGAATTGATTGAGCTTTCAGAAGATAATATTCTGAAGTTTCTATTTGATGCTAAGAAGGATCCCATTGAAATATGGAAAAATGCCATGGAATACCCACATCTACATCAACATGCTCGTCAAATGCTGCCTTGTTTTGGCACAACCTTCTGTTGTGAATCAACATTTGCAAATGTGACACAAATTAAAACGCGCTTGAGATCTCCGATGACGGATATTCACCTGGAGGATCGATTAAAGCTGCGGTCAACGATGTTAGAACCAAATATCCGATTCCCATCTCGCAATAAGCAATCACAGAATTGTCATTAACTGGTTTGTTGTCAAAGTTTTTCACTTATTATTAATTCTATTAGACTCGCCAACTTTAAGGGCATTTAAATGGTCATTGGATAAACATATGGATGATAATGGAATAGTTTAGGTTAGATGGGCTTCAGATTGGTTTCACAGGTCGGCGCAACATCGAGGGCCGAAGGGCCTGTACTGCGCTGTAATGTTCTATGTTCTATGTTCTGTGTTCTATTGTCAACTTTGCCGAACAAATGAATGTATCCTTGCCGAGTTTTTATTGTGTTTAAAGTCCTCATGCAATAGCAGGCATTAATTAAAATTAGTAAATATGTCGACAAAAATATGACATTTTGTAGTAAATGTCAAATCCTCAGCATGCGGCCTAATAGGATCTCAGTTAAATAAGTTGTGGCCTTCCAATGTAAAGAGGTTCCTCACCCTTGGCCTACACCACAGTCTGCATTACCTTAAAGTAACATTATTGTCATGGAGATGTACTTCATTTAGGCTGTGAAATTATGTAGCGTGAAGTTTAGTGTAAATGCTTAACAAATCCATACACAATTTTTTTCATAGCTATGAGTATCAAATAAATTAACTACCTTTTAAAACAGGAGATACTTTATGTTTTTAATGTTTGGAATAAATAAGTTAATGATCATGATTCATGTTTTGTTGTTTTAAAAAAAATCAGCTCTACAAACATTAAGAAGAATATTCCCCAGTATGCTAACAGAAATACTTAGCATTTCTAGAATAGTATCTTAAAAACTTCGACACAAAATCAAGCGAAAATAACATTTATAAACAATTTGATTTTCTACTTTTGACTTAAATAACAAAATATTTGACAGTAAAGGTAGTTAGTAATTACAAGCAATATAATCAATGATTTCTTAAACATTATTGTATTTGAATAGGTGATTAAAGGCATTACTGTGGCCCAGTATAAAACTGCATGTGGAGTGAGGTTACTAATATGGTACTGCACTTTATGCCTTTTACCATGTTCAGCAGGTAGAAATTTAATCAAGTGCTTTGTGTGTGTGTGTGTGTGTGTGTATATATATATATATATATATATATATATATTTTTATATATGTATGCCGATATTTCTCAACTTCATCCAGCTTCACTCAAATTCACTGCTGAATCAACTTTCTGCCTTTCATCATTTGCTTTCTGCCGTTAAAATGATTAAAAGCTCTCATTCACTTTTATGATTTGAAATGGCATTGATACATAAGTCACATCATGAACACAACACAGAAGTCTACTGATTTTGCACTTCGTTTTCTGAAAGAGACCTGTTTATCTGGCACATTTTCTAATTAAGTGCCTACGTTTACAACTCAGAAGCACATTTCACATTGATAAATGGTCCATCTATGCATAGTTTGTGAATCAGTATGAGATATGCATACACATTCAAAAGAACACACATTGAAATGATGTACCAGTCTTGCACATTTGCCAGAAAATAAAGACAGACTTCAATTGTGCAATTTATATATGGGGTGTATTCCACATTTTAAAACAAATTTTGGATAAGATAGGTGCGCATTATACGTGAATATAAAATTCCTTGGTACATGTGACAAATTTTGTGCTTACATGGAATAATTTCTCCTGATCTACTCTATTCAGACCTCTTAATTTTAAAGATGGCAGCAGCATGGTGGGTAGGAAGTGTTTAGCCTCCTAAGCCTGTCTGCTTCTGATCACCAGGTCTGTGATATCCTTCTTTTTAAAAAATGTTTTCATTTATTTATGTTTAACATCAAAATTCATCTTACCTTCTTCTAACACCTTCGGTGGAGGAAGAATGTTTCAGGAGGTTGCTGCAGCTGTGATGGCAGTGTGGTCCATTTCTCATTGACATTGTGGCCGCGGTCTGGTGGGTAATGCGGAGTTGTAGTCTGTTTCCGTGTTTTCGGCGGCATAGTGGGTTCAGCCGGGATTCCAATGGCCAGGGTCAGAGGTGTCCTTGACAATGAGGTGGGTCCAGCCGGGATTCCAATGGTCAGGGTCAGAGATGTCCTTGACGATGAGATGGGTCCGGCCCAGGATTCCAATGGCCAGGGTCGGAGGTGTCCTCGGCGATGAGGTAGGTCCGGCCCAGGATTCCAATGGCCAGGGTTGGAGGTGTCCTTGGCAATGAGGTGGATCCGGCCCTGGATTCCAATGGCCAGGGTCGGAGGTGTCCTCGGCGATGACGTAGGTCTGGCCCAGGATTCGAATGGCCAGGGTTGGAGGTGTCCTTGGCGATGAGGTGGGTCCGGCCCAGGATTCCAATGGCCAGAGATTTGGCCGCTTCAATGTTAGCTTTCAGCAGTAGTGGTGGAGAATGTTGTTTCTGTCTTTTTATTGACTTTGGACACCAACGAGCTGCCAATTGAACAAAAATAGTCTTGGACTTAATTCTTTTTTATGTATGATTTCTGTTATTAACATAGGTGCTGGAATATGGTGACTTAAACGTTTCTTACTATACTTTTTGTAAAAATACAAGTGACAATAAATTACTATTCTATTCTATTTTTAGATTTACCCATTGTGGCAATGGATAGAAATTTGGAACTGGAGGTTAATAGTCAGTTCAGAGTTTTCCATTAATAGATCGAATACCTTGAAGAACTCACCAGCCACCTAGTCCAAATTCTAAACAAATACACCCAGTAGGTGAATCTCCAAGCCAGGAATACAAATGTGGAAAATTTATCCTAAAGTCTGATAACTACCCTTGAGGGTAGGCAATGGCCTAGTGGTATTATCACTAGACTATTAATCCAGAGACCCCAGATAATGATCTGGGACCTGGGTTTGAATCCCACCATGGCAGATGGCACAACGTGGAATTTGAATTCAATAAGAATCTGGAAATAAGAGTCTAATGATGACCATGAAGCCATTGTCAATTGTCAGGAAAAACCCATCTGATTCACTAATATCCTGAGGATGGCATGGTGGCTCAGTGGTTAACACGGCTGCCTCACAGCACCAGGGACCTGGGTTCAATTCCAACCTTGGGTGACTTCTGTGTGAAGTCTGCATGTGTTTCCACTGGGGTGCCCCAGTTTCTTCCCACAGGCCAAAGATGTTTAGGTTAGGTGGATTGATCATGCTAAATTATCCATAGGGTTCAGGGCTATGTAGGTTAGGTGTGTTCGCCACAGGAAATGCTGAGTTAGGGGATGGGTGAGTTGCTCTTCAGAGAGTCAGTGTGAACTTGTTGGGCCAAATGACATGTTTCCGTACCATAGGAATTCTGTGGAACAACTATTTTATCTCAGTCTTATAATGTTTTAATTTAGTGGAGTTATAGATAAAGAAAACATAAATAAGTATAATCAGTTTAATAATAATACTATCAAGACTTCTATGACAAACATTGCATGGCTAAGCTAAAAGGAACAAAATGGTAAATATATATTTACTTGAGGAAGAAGAGGCACAATAACTGTACAATTTCTGTAACAATGGTACTGTGTGCAAGCAAAACTGAGGTTCTTTCACAGCCATTTAAACATTTATATTATGGGAATGACAATAGTAATGGTGGGGAAACTTAATGCTCCCATCATTGCTGTACAGAACAGGTAGTAACTTGTGCCATCTGCATTTGCTGAATTAAAAATGAAAATCTGGAAATCATTGTCAGAGTTACCTTGATCCTCCATACGATGTTCTGTTACAGTCTTCACATACGACACATATCAACAGAGTTTTCAATTTTCAGCACAAAGTGCATTCCTATGGATAGCCAAGTACCCTTTTAGAGAGATGACTTTCCTCTTTGGATTTGGTCACTGGACATCTTTGGGAGAGATAAGGCACGTTTTTGAAAAGGTAATTCTCCGTTTGGGATTGAGAAAAATTGCACAAATCTTTTTTTTAATCATTCACAGGACTTGGGCCCTTGAACGGCTGCAGTCCATGGGCACAATAGCAAAAATAAACTTTCCATAGTTCTACCAGACCATAGGGCTGTTCATTCATTAGGGAGAGAGAGATGACTGGTGGCAGTTTATACTGAGGGTTATCAGCCACATGCAAAAAGCAAGATTGAGAAGGTTAGTCTTTCATGGTAACTTCGGCCAGTGTGGGAGCTAAACCCATGTTGTTGGCAACACACTCTATCGTAAACCAACTGCCCAGCCAAATGAGCTAACTGACCTTCGCCCCCCCCCCCCCCCCCACCCCCCACACCTCCATGCACAACATAGTGTTGTTAGGAAAGGATTTGCAGGATCTTGAGCCAGTGGCAGCAAAAGAATGGAAATGCTGATCCAAATCAGAATGGTGTTTGGCTTGGAGGGGAAATTGTGGGTAGTGGTGACCCTGTGTATCTGCTGCCCCTGCCTTTCTAAGTGATAGATTTTGTGGGATTGGAACATGCTAACAAGGGAACTTGTTTGAGTTACAGCAGTACACCTTGCAGTTGCTATATTCTGCTGTCGTTATGCACCAGTGGAGAAGGGAGTAAATGTGAAGGCGCCAATAAAACGGGTTGGTTTACACTGAATGATGTTGAGCTAGGTTAGTGTTGTTGGTGCTGCATCCATTCAGACAAGTGGAGAGTATTCTATCACAATCCTAACTTTTTAGATGTTGGACAGATCTTAGGTGACAGGAAGTGAATTACTTGAAGCAAAATGTAGCCTCAGTAATTGTGTGGGCTGGTCCAGTTCAGTTTCTGGTAAATCATAACTTCTAGAATATTTATCATTGGGAATTCAGCAAATTCTGTTAAATGTCATAGGGAAATGATTAGGTTCTCTCTTGTTGGACATGCATATCGTTTGGCACTTGTGTGACATGAATGTTACTTGTCATTTATCAAATCATCCCAAGCTGGACTTGTTCACAGGTCTTCTTGCATGCTGGCAGGAGCTGCTTCTGTATCTGAATAGTTGTGAATGATACATTGTGCAATCATTAGCAAACATCCCTATTTCTTATACAATGATGTCATTGATGAAGCAACTGAAGATGATTGGGCTAAGGACACTACCCTGAGGAATTCCTGCTGAAACAAGCACAGAGAATGCTGGAGAAATTCACCAGGCCTGACACCATATGTGGAGAGAGAAATAGATTTAACATTTTGATTCCAGTATGATTCTTCAGAACTCTTGCAAAGATGTCCTGGAGCTGAGATGACGATGTCAAACCGCACAATCATCTTCCTTTATGTGAGATATGAGTCTAACCAGTGTCAAGTTTTCCCTGGTTCCCACTGATTCCAGTCTTGCTTGATCTCCTTGGTGTCACACTCAGTTGAATGCAGCCTTGATATCAAGGGCTGTTACTGTCACCTCACCTCTGGAATTCAGCTCTTTTGTCCATGTTTGAACGAAGGCTGTAATGAGGTCAGGAGCTGAGTGGCCCTGGCAGAACCCAAACTGGGCGTCACTGAGCAGGTTATTGCTGAGCAGGTGCTGCTTGATAGCACTGTTGATGACACCTTCCATCACTTTCCTGATGATCGAGAGTAGACTGATGGGGCGGGAATTGGCCAGGTTGGATTTGTTCTGCTTTTTGTGTACATGACATACCTGGGCAATTTTCCACATTGTCGGGTGGATACCAGTGTTATAACTGTACTGGAAGAGCTTTGCTAGGGGAGTGACAAGTTCTGGAACACATGTCTTCAGTATTATTATTGTAATGTTGTCAGGGCCCATAGCATTAGCAGTATTGGTATCTCTAACTGTATCTTGATATCACATGGAGAGAAACAAATTTGGCTGAAGACTGGCATCTGTGATGCTGAGGGCCTCTGGAAGAGGCCGAGAGGTCAACTTGGCACTTCTGGCTGAACATTGTTGAGAATGCTTCAGCCTCAACTTTTGCAATGCTGTACTCGCCTCCTCTATCATTGAATCTGGGATGTTTGTGGAGCCTCCACCTCCAGTGAGTTGGAGATAGTAAGGACTGCAGATGCTGGAAGCTAGAGTCAATAAAGGTGAAGCTGGAAAAGCACAGCAGGTCAGACAGCACCCAAGGAGCAGGGAAGTCAATGTTTCGGACTGAAACTCTTCGTCAGGAAGGATTTCAGCCTGAAACGTTGACTTCCCTGCTTCTTGGATGCTGTCTGACCTGCTGTGCTTTTCCAGCTTCACATTTATTGACTCCTCCAGTGAGTTGTTTAGTTGTCCACCACCTTTCACAACTAAATGTGGGAAGACTGGGGGCTTAAATCTGATCCTTCGCTTGGAAGATAACTTAGCCCTGTCCATCACTTGCTTATTATGCTGTTTGGCACTCAGTAGCCCTGTTCTGTACTTTCACCAGGTTCACACCTCATTTTCAACTGTGCCTGATGCTGCTCCTGGGTCCTGCGCTCTCCATTGAACTAGGGTTGATTCCCTGGCTTGATGGTAATGGTATAGTGAGGGATATGACCCATGATCCTGAAAAAAATAATTCTACGATTATAAAGATCCATCACCTCAGAGTACTATTTACAATTGAAATCAAACATTTAAAACAGAAAAATATCTCTTTAAGGTCGGTTCTATCATCTTTCTTAATCACAAGTCAATATTGAAATCTCAATCAACTTTCTGTATAATGAGGTCAGCATGAATTATTACCTCCTCATTTTCTCTCACTGAATATTCTTCAGTCTGATTGATTATCAACGTGCTTGCTGAATGCCATAGATGCCCCATAAATGCTCTCACATTCAAAATGGACATCTGAATGGGCAAATTCTATATCTTAGAGACCAGTAAACCTTGACACACTGCTCTCTTTGAAGTCCAAGTGACGACCAATCTGTTTTTGAATTGATAATACATGTTTGTCAAACACATTTTCACTGACAATATCCCATCAAATTGGCATAGTGGTGCAGAAAAAATAAACTGTATATCATACTGCAACAGATATTGTAATATTAGGCTATGACAATCATCAATGAACTGGCAACGAACTTTGATATTTTAGATTATTACAGAAATTTCAGATTCTTCACTTGTTAGCTTGTCTAGTTTGTTAAGATGCTTGCCTTTGAGTCAGAAAGTTTTGGTGAGTGGGAAAATGTGCGGATAAATAATGATGGAGCTGTCTGGAGAATGCCAGGTGGAAAGGGTCATGATGGTTTGAGGCAGGGAGGGGGAATGATCTGATGAGCAAACTGAACCTGCAACTCACTTTGTCGAGTGCAACCTCCATTGCTTTCAATCTCACAATTCCTAAATGCAACTTACAATTGGAAACTGGCTGCAACCACACCTTCGAGCAACTGACACCTTCCAAGAATGCACTGGGGACCTGTTGGGATCGCTAAATTGTCCACCCACAAATGTATTAAGGCTGTTACCAATATCGTTTGCGTCAGATCACAACACTTCAACTCATTTTCCCTGTGACTCAATCAGTGCCTGGGCAGTAGGCTTTACTAACTTAGCTGCCTTCCCCAAGGTGCAATGTGTATCACACAAAGATGGCCCCACTGGAATGCACCCGAGCGCATCAATAGAAAAGAGTTCCATTCCATAAATGTACTGTGATCATATTTTAGAATCTGCACATGGTACCCTGGGAGCTACTGTAATGTCTATACACTCTGTTCCTGCAGCATTTGAGGGGCCAGGTGTCATACTAACTTGGTTGCTGGGGTAAAAGAACTACAGACTGTGAACATGCCTGATGAGTCCAGTACACAGCTTCCTGACTGAGGCCTAGTACGAATACAATGCTGCACATTGCTCGACTAGGACAACAGTAGAACAGAAAAAGGTCTCCTAAAGATGAGCTGCCACAACTTGTATAGGTCTAGGATGGGTCGTACAAACTGGACAGATTGTGCCTCATAATCATAACATGTCATGCTTTGAACAATTCGAGCAATCAAGGAGGACATGGGATGGATTCTTAAATGCTGGGAGAGTGGGACCAGTATTCCAATGAGGACATTGAGCAGGAAGAACATCGCTTTCTGCATGAAAGAGCGCAGCAGCATCGGGCGCTATTTGGCAGCCAGGACTAATGTTCAGAAGCATTTCCAGTAGACAAGAGCTGCATCCAGTGGTCATTCATCAACTGTAAAATTGTGGCAAGCGGTCCATTTGTATTCCAAAGAGGCAATGCAGTTGGTTGTTTGATTACCATTTGCTTTTGATGCACCTGAAAAAAGGTGAATATTTTGAAATCTTCCCTGAATGAGATTGACCCACATTAAACAAGGATAATATGCTTATCTGCAGTGGACACTGTGGAAAGAGTAACACTGATGTATGTTTGTAAGAGAGAGCATGGTTACAGGCAGGTAAGCTATGTGGCTTGATGCTTACTTGGTGATTCGGACAGGAATTTGAAATTGTACATCCAAGGAACTATCAACTGTGCCACCTCTGTGCTGTGGGAGGTGTTGGTTTGAGGCTGCTGTGTCACTACATTGACTGTGAAAGTTAGCTCCAGAGGATCAGAGATGGCACCAGCACCATGGATCCCAGCAGCAGTGAGTACTTCCACCTATGGCAAGTGGGAGAATTGGGCTAACATTGGATGAGAAGGGTACCGTAGGAATGTGGTATCTAGTTAGTTAGGCAAGTTTGGGGTGATCTCGTCAAAAACCACACTGAGCCTGGAGCAAGGAATGCTGCGTGAAAGTTGAAGAAACTGACACTTAGCTAATTTCTGATAATGTTCAGCCCTAAGTATACAATCAGGTATCTCACATCCACCCAAGCCAATCTAAAAGGGTTTAGCTGGTTCATTAATGTTTGTGATATTTTGCTACGTATTTGCCTAATAACAAGAAATGTACTTCAAAACAACATGTTATGAAACAACAGGAAAGTATTGAACATCATTAACAAGGAGTCAGAATATAAAATTCTTATCAAGTAACTGAAAAGACAGAATCAGAGACACGTCTTTTCATGGACAATGTTTTTGGAGCTTTGGGTGCATTACCATAATGAATGGTTGAGGTGTACACCATATAAGTTTCAAAGAAAATCTGGTTAAATGTTTAAAGTGGAGGAAGTTATGGGGTTTTGGGAAAAAGCAAAGCAGTGGGATTAGTTATTGAGAACTATAACAAGCAGTAAATACAAATATAATGAGCCAAAAGTCCTCCACTCATGCTGTGGACATCGATGGCTCCATGTAAAATGCTTTGGGCTTCCTTTGACAGATGTGATAAGAAAAGCAAGTTTTGCGAACTAACTTGCCTGAAAGCTTATTATATTGCACCAGTACTCCTTCAGGGGCTAATATAAAAGAAATGGCTGGCACTGCTCCATTCTTCACCAACACCTATTACATTTGACTTATAGGTACTACAAATGAAAGCAATGTGCACAAAACTTAACAGCTGCTTTTATAGCATTTAAAATTGAATTGTATAGAGTAACACACACAAATAAAGGATCTGATGAGAAGGTAAATCTCTTAGCGCTCTTAAGTAATTGCAGTAATTATCTTGCTTTCACGTTATGGTCATTTACATGCGAGCGACATAAAATGATTTCTGCCCATAGTCCCCAAGGAATAAGCTTGCGGTTCTGTTCCATTCTATACACACACTGAACTGTCAAACACACAGACAGTGAGTTTGTCTACTATTAATATCCAGATATCCTTTCTTTTATCAAATTCAAAACATCTGAACGGTACTAATCAACTGGGAGAAAGAAGCTGTTACCATTTAAATCTTAAAGATGCAGCCCTTTCTAGTGAAACTTAATACAAAAAATGGAATGTCGAATAAGTGATAGTTGTATGTTTATCAGACTTTATGAAGGACCTTGAACAATAATTGATTTACTGAAACAAATGTTTATTTGACATAATGTATCATGATAGGTAAGTCTGCCTATTGCAGCTTTTGTTCTTGGTCCTTATAATTGCGATATGAGATTGAAACATAATCATTAATTAGTCCTGTGTGTTTGTGTGTTTGTGTGTGTGTGTGTGCGTGCGCGTGTGCGTGTGTGTGATGATGCTAAACAAATCACCTGTCACTTCATTGCCATATTTACTGGTAATGTAAGGTCAGAAACTCTGTAAATTCTATTTAAAGCTCAGGAGTAACATTATTGAATTATGTATGAAATTTGCATTTGAGTTACTATTTTCTTTTTCATTATGGAGAATGAAAATAGTGAATTTTGGAAATCTGAGAACCAGCAGCATCTGAAAGAAAAATAAGATTCAACATTTTTGGTTGTGACTCTATAACAGAAATTGTGCAGAAGGAAATGTTGAAAGGGTTGCATGGATTTGGTTTAAGCCAGCAGTGCAGAACAGGCTCACAACAAATTCGCAGTCAATCTTTCACCAGTGATTTGGAAAATGCTGCCCTCTTTATTTAATTCAAACCAAGTAAAAGTGACAGAGGAACTAGGAAATGCATCACTAAAACAAGTTTGAAAAATCAGTTGCTCATTCACTACAAGCCCATTTTGCACTGCTGGCACAGACTATGTTCATCACCCCCAGCCCCCCAACCCCATTCTTTGATTTTCTAGGAGCAGAAGAGGTTTTACTTTATCCTCTGTGCGAACCTTTATGAAGCAATATTTCTTTAAACTGCAAGTTTTAATCAATTCTATTCAATTTTAATTGAAACTTCAGTCACAACATTATACAATTAACCAACTCACTGCATAATAATTGGAAGCATTTACCTTTAATTCTTCCAATTTCTGACTGAAAAAAATCTTTTAGAATTCAAGTGTAAGGTCCACATGAAAAAGATTTTGAGTCAAGGCCAGACTGGAAGCAATGCAAATACAAAGAACCAAAGCTTCCATAGTCATGTAATGCTGAAGTAATTGACAGGCTAGGATTGTTAAGACTTATTCAGATAAAAGCTTCAGCTTGTGATGACAGGCCTAGCAGTATAAGGTGAGAAACTCCATTTTTTATTTTAATTTTTTTCTGAAGCTTTATTTGTAATAACAAGCATCATTTTTCTAAACTGTGCAAACAATTTATTTGCTAAATAATTGTAACATAAATGTTCGACTCTCAGAATTATTTTATGTAGGAATGTTGTTTAAATTGTAGATTCATGTATTTGGAAATATTTCTCAATACTAGGTCGAAATAAACAGATTTGAAATCCTCTCTGCAGTGTAGCATATCTAAAGCATTAAAGTGTTTGCATGAAATTTTACAGACCAGTATTTTAATGATATCAATCTTTTTGAAGTAATTTAACACTTTTGACATATGCTGGACAAAGAAAATGGTTTTTGAAATCTACTATTTCATAAAGTGATTTTATGCTGCAAATGATTAACACTTGCCATTGAAATGACAGAGAGACTGTCATGCAATGGCATGTTTTATTTCTTAAAGGAGACGTATTATGTATGGGTATTGTATTAAGGGTTGTAAAATTGAAAGTGCTTAACCTGAGATAAGTGGTAGTCAATTCATGCATTTTGTGAATTAATTTGTTGTTGTTGTGCTCTCCTTTTGGAGGTCAGTGTTCATCCATCTCTAAACAGTAGACATGCTCAAACAATGCAAGGATGCAGATCTGGCAGATATATCTATTCCCACACAACAGAAGCATTTACTATTGTATAGCTCCAAACTAGGTCCAATAATGGTTTATTTTTTTTAATCACTTCAGTTGTTTTCTGATTTTTTTTGACACTTTTCTCCCTTCCTCTGTTACCTGTGAACTATTTCATTGGATTCAGATTGCTATTTTATGTGTTGTTCAGATATGCAGAATATCTGAGCCTGATCACTTGCTCAACATCAACATGTGCACATTTTTCAGCAGGTCTCATTAGAAAGTAATAAGGAATCATTGCTAATTTTTCCAACTGCAACTCAAGAGCGCTCAAACCCTAATTCAGAAACAACTATATATTGAAACTTAAATACTGTGGTCCATTGCGACACATCTACTGAAGTACTGTACAACTCAGTCTAGTTCATTTTTGATTATCCCATTTATAGGATTATCCTCATTTTGTTCTTTATAAACCAGGTTCAGCAGCAAAGCAGCACTTCAACATTTCCCAGAATTTGAACCTTCCTCCAAACAGCGACTGATGTTAGGTCATTTGAAAATTTCAAAACTGAGATGAATCAATATTTATTAGAGATTTTTTTATGGGTTACAGAACCATAAAGGATGGATGGGCTTAAGATATATATCTAACCATGATTTAACTAAATAACAGAGCGCATCTAAGGGGCAAAATTATTGCTTTTATTCTTAAGCACCTAAAAATTGAGACTGGTATAAAACATAGCCCACAATCAGTTCACAAACAAACGACTGATATCGTAATTATAAAACCAAGGCACTGGCAGCTGATACTATAGTTCCTTATCACTCCAACAACTTCCAGTTTCTGAAATGGATCGATGCAGAATTGTGTTGATGAACAAATTATTGCAATATTTTGGCAATGACTTCCACAAAAATAATAAGCTGGCCCTTATTTAAGGGTAAGTAATTATAACTTCCAGCACTACCACTAATCTATAGATCTTTGTTACTTTTTCAGGAATTAGCTTTTATCCTTTAATTCAATCCTGTATGCTTCTTTTCAAATTCAAGCTTGAGCTACCCATAATAAAGGTTTGACTCAAGGCCAAACTGAATGTCAATACAGACAGAAGAAGCCAAAACCTGTGCAGTCATGTACTGCTGAAGTAATTTATTATGTAGGGTTATTAAACTTTATTCAGATAAATGCTTGAGTTTAATGGAAGACAAACTTGATTTTAACAGATTTTTTTCAAGCAAATGCACAAAATATCAAAAGCCCCACACTCCAGAGACACGTTGGTGCCAATCCAAAGGGCAATATTAAGCTCAAGACAGCCGAATAAGAGCAGCTTTGATAAATAATGCATGTATAATTTCACAAAGAGGAAACCAAAGTCGGGCACTTATTTGAGAATTTGGTATTGGCTTGGAGCAAAGACCATGATTGTTCCCATGTGAAAAGTGCATTGATCAATAATAATAAACTGTCTGTAGCTGAATAATTCATCGAGTTTTTTTCTGTACACTCAAAAGAAATGTTTTTTGATAACAGGAGAAGAAGGCAGACAAAATATATGCTGGAGACATTAAAAAAGAAATCTACGTGAAACTCAAATATTTCAACATTAATAGCTCTATTTCATTATGTCTCGGTTTGACTCATTTAATGCATATCATATTTGAAAAGAAGATTATTTAGAAGATTTATCCACGCCTATAGACATCATTTTTCTTTTGTGTTTGAATTTTGAAACTACCTTCATTTTAATTCTCATTAATTTTGTTGGATTAAAACTGGCCTTTAAGTTTTAATTGAAAACTGTACATTAACTCTTCACAGTTAGAACCAATGCATTTCTATAGGTCTCCTCACCCTCAGGAAAATATCCAAGCAGAAAGAACTAATAATGTGTAGATATTCAGTCTTGATAGTTATGGTTACCATTCAGGGATCAAACCTGAAGAGTGAATATATGTACATTATTCATATGTCTTTTCCTCTTGGATATTTTTGTATTGGTAAGGAACTCTGTAGAATTGTGATATTTCAAACTGTGAACAGGTATTTACGCATTGCAATAAAACTTAAACAAAGACAGACAATGCTAGAGAAATTCAATAGGTCTGGCAGCATTTGTGGAGAGAGAAACAGTTGTTGTTTCGACTCTGGTATGACTCTTATGTGTTCTGAAGAAGATATACATGAGTCAAAACATACACCTTGTTTTTCTCTCTCCACACATGCTGCTAGATCTATTGAGTTTCTCCAGCATTCTCTGTGTTTGTTCCAGTGTTCCAGCACCTGCAGTCTTTCGCTTTTAATTAAAACTTAAACTTGAGTTTCTATCCAGCAAAATTACTGTGAAATAAATTGGCGGTAATTTCAAAATAGATAGCGAGAAGATAACACTAAATAGCTGGAGTAAAAGCAGTGAGCAGCAGTCAGATACAAATCTGTTGCTGTCATTCAAATGAATAATGTCAGCATTGGATTGAAGGAAGTGCCCTCGTATTAGAAACAAATGCAAGCTATGTCAAAACTAGGAAGTTTTACCTAATGTTTGATTATGGAGGCTCACTATGGGACTGTTGGGGTCAGCAGCCAAAATGTCACCACATGTGGCACATAATTCATAAAGTGCAGTGGCTTTGATAGTGAGTACACACTTCATGATCCCAGGATTCCTTTAGAGTCATAGTCATACAGCACAGAAGAGGCCCTTTAGCCCATTGATTCTGTGCTGACTATCGACACAAATATTAATTTCCTGCACTTGGCCATAGCCTTGAATGTTATGACATTTCAGATACTCATCCATATTCTTTTTATAGGTTGTGAAGTTACTCACCTCAACTACCCTCCCAGGCAGTGCTTTCCAGTTTCCCACTAGCCCGTGCTGCAAACATTTTTCCTCAAATCCCCTGTAAACCTCCTGCCCTTCACCTTACAATTATACCCCTGTTACTGACCCTTCAATTAAAGGGAACAGCTAATTCCTATCCACCCTATACATCCCCTTCATAATCTTATGTACCTCAGTCAAGACCACCTCAGCCTTCTCTGCTGTAAAGAAAAAACCTGACCCTATCCAACCTTTTTTCATAGCTAAAATGCTCCATTCCAGACAACATCCTGGGAAATCTCCTCTGCAACCCATCCAATGCAATCACAAACTTACTGTAGCATGGTGACCAGAACTGCATTTAGTACTCCAGCTGTGGCCTAACCAATGTTTTGCACCACTCCATCATTACCTTCCTCCTCTTATAATGTAGGCCAGAACTGATAAAGGCAAATATCCGATATGCCTCCTCTTAACTACTGTATTAATCTGTCCTGCCACCTCTCAGGATCTCTGGACAAGCACACCAAGATTCTTGTGTTCCTCTTTATGATACAAGAAATAGTGAAATGATTGTAATGATGGTAACAAGGTCAGCCAGGTGAACCTCATAGAATATGTGTTCCCTAATTGGAACTGCAAATCTGGTCCAATCAGGGAGCCCTGGCTGACAGATAAGAACAGAAGTGTTAGACATCCTGTTCAGTCTGAGAGCTGGCTCTGAAGAAGCTGGATCAGTGTCAAAGACTCTCCACATGTAAATAAAGGGTGACTTGGTGATGGGATACCAGCATGTGAGAAATTATTTCAATGATCTTACCAAGGGAGTCAGAGTAAATTACCCACTCTCCCTTGCCCACATTTGCATGTGTGGCACTGTTTTATTTATTACATTAAAAGAGTTCTAGGAAGCACTTTGAACTTCTGATCCTTCCTTGCTATCTATAAATGTCCTTTTACCAATGTTTTGGAGAGCAGAAATTCTCCTGGGATAGCAGTTCAGCCAGCATTTCCATATCAAGTTCCAATTCAACCTATTTCCTTGGGTCAGGACTTGATGGAAGAAACGAAAATCCACATCTCTCACCTTAGTTTTACATTTTATAGTGGACAGAACATCAAGTTGGGGGAGCGTAATCTCTATTAGAGCCATGAGATACCAAAGTGTTTGGTAGCCCTCTGCATTTTCCCACTATTTCCAACAGGATCGTTCACATTTCAACTGATGTATAACCCTAAAAAGCAGATACATTATAATACTTATCTCCTTACTCTAACCCCTCTCTTTGAAATCATTTGTGTTTTTCTCCTTTTTGAGGGATGAATGCTGCCTAATCTATTTCATCAAACTGCCTTACATCACCCCATTTGGGTTAAATTTGATTGCCTTATCAAACCTGGATGAGGATGCTAATGAGTTATGTTGGATCATCAAGGAAAATATCAGACGGTCATTAATTCACAGCTATTTATTAACTAGGAAATCACACTTTAAAAATTAGCATTGAATATATGAGTAATTAATAATTAAAAATAAAAATAATGAGGGCGACCTCATAATCTGTAGATCAAGCTTCTGGAACGTCAAGTGACTTTTTTAACATGATAGTGTTATCAGTTCCTTTCAGATGCTCTGTTCCTGTTGACCCCGCTGTTTGGAGGGTGGAAAGTTCTCTTCCTTATTCCTTAACATCTTACATTCAATGGGTCAATCTGAATGACATGGGTGTTCACCTCATTCACCTCAATTACTTTGGATAAACATGAAATGCCCTGTGTTGCCTTCCAGTTGATGCAGAATTGACACTTTGAGATTGCAAGACTGTATGGCCTGAATCTTACTAAAAATCGGTTAAGTATTTTTGGTAAGCTTCGTGGAAGGTTTCCCTTTACAAGGGCTAATAGTTTTCTCACGCTATCACGGAGTCATAGAATCATGCAGCCGGGAAACAGACCCTTCGGCCCAACTACTCTGTGCTGAACAGATATCTCAATTTGACCTAATCTTATTTGCCAGCATTGGGCCTATATCGCTTTAAACCCTTCCTATTGATATACCCTTCCAAATGCCCTTTAATTGTTATAATTGCACCAGGCTCCACCACTTCCTCTGGCAGCTCATTCCATACACACATCACCCTCTGTGTGAAAAAGTTACCCTACAGGTCCTTTTTAATTCATACCCCTCTCATCTTAAATCTGTGCCCTCTAGTTTTGGACTCCCCCACCCTGGGGAAAAGACTTTGGGTATTCACCCTATCCATGACGCACATGATGTTATAAACCTCTACAAGTCAGCAGGGTAAGTCACTCCATTTGCTCCACTTTGCTCGCCAGTTCCCTTTCCTTTTCCTTTCTTTTACTCTTCTTCTTCTTCTCCCACCTCTGTGCAGTAATTCTACTCCCCACCCCCTGCCCTTTTCACTACCTACCTGAGGAGTCAGGAAGGATTCAGGTCGTGACTGGGAACCATGTGGCGGGAGCTGGACACACAGGCCATGTCCTGCAGCGATGGTGGATCGAGTGTGGGCCAGAGCGACAGCGACGGCTCAAGAGTGGGCCTGTTCGGCAGTGAGAGCGGGGTCGGTGGAGGGGCAGTGGTGAGAGCGGGACCGGTGAGGGGGCAGCAGTGAGAGCAGGGCCGGTGAGGGGACAGCAGTGAGAGCGGGGCCGGTGGGGGGGGCAGCGGGGAGAACGGGTCCGGTGAGGGGGCAGTGGGCCGTGAGACCGGGGCCGGTGAGGGGACAGCATTCAGCGGTGAGAGTGGGGCCGGTGAACAGGCAGCAGTGAGAGCAGGGCCAGTGAGGGGGTAGCAGTGAGAGCGGGATTGGTGAGTGGGCCAGTGAGGGGGCAGCGGTCAGAGCGGGGCTGGTGAGGGGACAGCATTCGGTGGCAAGAGCGGCCTTTCACATGGTGGTGACAGCGGCAGCCTCCTGGGTGCCCTAGCAATTGGAGCGGTGCCTTCACCATTGTGGGAATGGGACTTGGGACTCTGAGATCTAGACTTTTCTTTTTGTTTATCTTTGGCTCTGTTAAAATCTTTTATTTCTGGTTTTTGTAACCAAATGGGTGCCAGTGAATGGCGACTTTGTGCACTTTTTGCTGTACTTATACTATATATATAGTATAAATATAATATATATATATATACACTATGTACCAATACTTAGTACATGTGACAAATAAATAAATCTAAGGGTCACCTCTCAGCCTCTGAAGCTCCAGGCGAAAATAGCACTAGCCTATTCAGCCTTCCCTACAGCTCAAACCCTTCAACCCTGACCACATCGTTGTAATTCTTTTCTGAACCTTTTCAAGTTTAACAATATCCTTCTAGAGAAGGGCAATCAGAATTGTACGCAGCGTTCCAAAAACAGCCTCACCATTGTCGTGTACAGCTGCAACATGTCATCACGCTCAATGTTATAACCAATGAAGGTAAGCATGTCAAACGTCTTCTGCACCATCCTGTCTACCTATGACTCCTATGCACTTCCACCGCGAGGTCTCTTTGTTATTCTACTCTCCCCAGGCTCCTACCATTAACTGTACAGATCCTACCCTAAGTTGCCTTACCAAAATGTAACACCTCACATTTATCTAAATTAATATCCATCTGCTACTCCTCGGTCCATTGATCCATCTCATTAAGGTCCCATTGTACTCTGAGATAATCGTCTTCACTATCCACTACTATTTTGGTGTCCTCTTCAAACTTACTAACCTTATTTCCTGTATTCACATGCAAACCATTTATATAAAGGATGAAAAGCAGGGGATTCAATGTTGATCCTTGGGTACACCACTGGTCACAGGCCTCCAGTCCAAGAAGCATACCCCCAACCAACCCCTGTATCCTACCTTCAAGCCAATTGTGTATCCAACTGGGTAGCTCTCCCTGGATCCCAATTAATCTAACCTTACTAACTAGTCTATCATGCGGAACCTTGCTGAATGCTTTACTGAAATCCATGTATTATCATTAATATCACTTTATAATGCAGATCTCTCTTAACAAGATTAAGCATAGTCAAACTTACATATTAAAACTAGAAAATGCTTGAAATGCTCAGCAGGTCAGGAAGCATCTATGAAGAAAACCATCGTTAATGGTTTAGGTTAATGCCATTGACAAGAGGCAAACGTGAAACTGTTAAGAATTCATTTACAAATATCGATGGTTTGAAAATTGGTGATACAGGAAGCAAAAGGCACAATGAGGAGTCAAAAGGCAATGGTAAGGGCACATGGATGAAGTGAGACAGAGTGGAGACAAGCAATGGAGCAAGTAGATGAATGGTAGATGCTAGTAAATAATTTAAAGTAAACTGAGGCACAAAGAAAATGCTGAAAGAATATGTAGTGAACATCAGAAAGACTGGTATGACTGTGAAATATGGAGAGAATGAACAATGAAGACACATGTGAGACTGAGCACTCCCACACTCTGTTGAAGACTTAATCCAAGTGAGACTTGTGATGTTTATGATATTTTTACATGTGCATGCTGAAGACGATCTGCAAATTTGTTCAGTCATTGCCTAAGAATTATGCTATTCTGAACATGCTTCCCTGCCAGATGAGCTAAGGACAGATTTCTTTACCTACAGGGAATCATATGGGTTTTTACACCAATCGCAGTTGTTATGGTCACAATTACTGAATTTGGGTTTATAATTACAGATTATAATATATATATATGAATTCCCTCAGCTACCATGATGGTATTTGAACTCATGCCTTCAGAGCATTTGCCTAGGTATCTGGACTACCAGTTCAGTGACATTACCACAATAACCACCATTTCTCTCAAATCATCTCCCTCTGGTTGGCGGCAGCTTTCGAGGGCAGAAGTTCCGTACTTTCAGACTTTGTTTCCTCGGTAGGCCAGCCCCTAACTATTTACATTCCTGTTACCAAGCCTTTCCAAAGAAGGCAACATGAGGCTCTTACTGGATCACAAACCAATAGTGAGAGCCTAGTCACCTTGATGAACTGCTCCCCACTATTTCACTTGGCTGCCAAGAAAAAATGTTAATTCACTCAAGTGCATTTTGTTAAAGCTTAAATAAAGGATTTTGCTAGAGAAAGGTTAAAATTGTAATTCAATTGGCTTTCATTTGTTACATTAGGATGGGGATTATCTTCAGAGTATTTGAATTTTGTAAGCCATCATGCAGCAGACTCTTGTTCATAGATGCTTCATCAAAGTGGTGGGCAGCTGCCACCACTGCTATTCCTATTTGTAAAGGTTACAACTGATTGTTTGAAGCTTAGAAGAATTTATACGTGTGTAATTAACAGAAATATAAAAAAAAAGCTTTTAAAGCAAAACTGTAATGGGTTTAGCATTTTTTTATTCACAAAGGCATAGGAACTAATAAATGGCTGGCATATTTCTCCAGTGGTTCTTTTTCATAATATACAGAGTTTAAAACATGCACAGGAAACTGCTTGAAAATATAGTGTGGGTGGCTAAGTGACCTTCTAAACCTAACAGTTCATGCCACAATGGGTGATGCGCAGATGGATAGTGTTTGCACACACAGTGAATTTCCAGTTTCTGCTGAGACACTACGAGCCCTTTCCTCCCTAACGTGGGCAGAAGGAGCAAAGTTGGACAGTGATTGATCCTGGAGCTCCTTCCAGCAAATTATAGAACACTATGTGGGGTTGGCTAGCTGAATGGCTGATTTGTAAGGCACAGTGACACCAGTGGCATGGGTTCCATCCCTGCACCTGCTGAGGTAACCATGAAGATCTTGCCTTCTCAACCTCTGTCCTTACCTGAGGCATGGTGACCTTCAGGTTAAACTCATCACCAGTCAGCTCTCTGCAATGAGATAGCAGCCCTATGGTCTTCTGAGATTATAGTAATTTTAATATAGAACACTGTGGCAGAAGATGAGAAGCTCTGTGCCTTAAAGCTTTATTAGGTTTTCACTCATGAGGCAGGTGAGCAGAATTCAGAAATTTCTTTGGTCGCACAACTTCCTTGGGAAAAAAAATAGTCCCAACTAACAGGATCACTCTTCATTCCCCCATACCTATTTGCATGCCTATCCACGCCATCACAAGCCCACTTAACATTAATTGTTTCTTATATCCTCCCTGTCACCTCAATTGCCCCTCCCTCTGTTCTAACCAAAGGTCCTCCATCCACTCTCCATTGCCCCCTACAAAATCCATGCCAACCCTGTACTCGTCCTAGGACACCTCTGGTAGACAAACAGGAGGCTGGGAGAACACAGCAAGCCAGGCAGCGCCTGGAGGAAAGGAGAAGTCAAAATTTCGGGTATTATCCTTCTTCAGGACTGGATGTGGGGGGAAGAGGGAGCTGCAGAAAAAGAGAGGGAGGGTCGTGGAATGGTGGTGATAGGTGGACACTGTTTGTAGGTATGACCTGGTTGGTCGATGGGAGGGATGAATCCGTTTGGTGGCTGGAAGGGTGGGTCAGAGGCCAGATTGAAAGCATAGGAGGTGTGGCTGGAAAGGGAGCCAGGGTATGGGTGGGAAGGTTATTTGAAATTGGAGAACTCAATATTGAGTCCTCCAGGCTGTCGGGGGCCTAGGCGAAAGATAAGGTGTTGTTCTTCAAATTCGCATTCTGAGTCACTGCGACACTGGAGGAGGCCAAGGACGGACATGTTGGAGGGGGATTTGTGTTGGGGGGGTGAGTGGTGTTGTTGAAATGGGCAGTGACCAGGAGGTTAGGTTGACCGTTACAGGCCAGACAAAGATGCTCTGTGAAACAGTCACCTAGTCTACGTTTGGTCTCACCGGTGCAGAGAAGACCACATCGGAAGCACCGGATGCAGTAGACTAGGTTAGAGGAGATGCAGGTGAAGCTCTGTCTCACTTAGAAGGGCAGTTTAGGTCCCTGGGTGGAGGTGAGGGAAGTGGTGTGTGGGCAGGTGTTGCATCTTTTATGGTTACAGTGGAAAGTACCCGGTGGATTGGAGAGGTTGGTGGGGAATGTGGTGCAAACTAAGGAGTGGCGAAGGGAACGGTCCTTACGGAAGGCAGGGAGGGGTGGGGAGTGGAAGATTTTCTTGGTGGTGGGGTCTAATTGGAATTGGCAGAAGTATTTGAAGATGATACGTTGGATGTGGAGGCTGGTGGGGTAGAAAGTGAGAACAAGGGAGACACTATCTTTTTTATGTTTGGGAGGGGAGTGGTTAAGAGCTGTGGAGTGGGGAATGGAGGAGGCATGTGGAGGGCTGTCTGCATGACAGAGGGGGGAAAAGAGAGTTGTTTGAAAAAGGCAGGCATCCAGGAGGGTTGGGAGTGGAATGTCTCCTCGTCAGAGCCAATGCGACGGAGACAGAGGAATTTGGAAAACGGGATGGAGCTTTTGCAGGATAGAGGGTGGAGGGAGGTGTAGTATAGGTAACTATGGGAGTCTGTGGGTTTATTGTAAATGTCGGCCTGTAAACTGTCGCCAGAAATGGAAATGGAGAGGTCAAGAGAGGGGAGGGAGGTGTTTGAGATAAATCAAGTGAACTTGAGGGCAGGGTGGAAGTTGTTAGTGAAGTTGATGAACTGCTCCAGTTCAGCCTGGGTGCAGGATGCAGCACCGATACAGTCATCAATGTAACGGCAGAAGAGTTGGGGAACAGTAATAGTGTACGTACTGAAGAGGGACTGTTCAATATAACTGACAAACATGGCAACCCCCTGGATTTGGAGAAAGTGGGAAGATTTGAAGGAAAATTTATTGAGGGTGAGGACTAGTTTGGCGAGGTGGAGTCGAGTATTGGTGGGGAGGGACTGGATGGGTCGTTTGGAGAGGAAAAGTTTAAGGGCCTGTAGGTCATCCTTGTGGGGTATGGACGTGTATAGAGACTGCATGTGCATAGTAAAGATGAAAAGCTGGGGGCCAAGGAAATGAAAGTTTCCAAAGTAGTGGAGGGCGTGGTTCGTGTCCCAGATGTAGATGGGGGGTATCTGGACCAAGGGGGAGAGAATGGAGTCGAGGTAGATCCTTCCCAGGACACCTATACCAGGCATATACCAACAGTGTGAATCCATGGTCCCACTCATCCCCATGGCTCCTCATAACCGCTATGCCAACAGTACCAACTCCTTCCCACCATGTCCCTAATCATTCCCCTTGCCCATTATAGCTCCTGTGCCAAATTAGTATTATCATCAAGTATCCAAACTAAGAGCCATTCTGACATTAAATAAAATAAATTTCTAAATATCTATTATAGCCTTAACTATATAACAAACCCTCATTGATAAATCATTCAATACATTTAAAGACCTTCAAGTATTTAATTCCTTAAAAAAATTATATTCATGGTCCTACATCAAAGACTGATAATCCTTGAATAATCCTTTGAAATAATCACCAAACTGTGAATTTTCAGTCCCCCACTATGGTAAGGATTTTATGGAAGAAATCACGCAGTAATAGTACTATAATGATAACCCTTTGGTTTATGTCAAAAAATAGCCATTGTGAAGCTTCAACTCAGAGGCAAAGCAGGATAATTTTCTTCTCCACAATTTAAAAGGCAAGTGATTTAAATGATTTCATCCTTAACAGTTCTACAGTCCTTGTTTGCCATTTATGAGCATTCATCTCTCTACTATTAAAAATTATGTCAGAATTGGGGCAGCACTTCCAGATCCTTATTCTCAGCACCATTTGGATAAGATGCAGCATCTCTGGAACTCCAGGAAAATCGGAGCCAAAGTGTACCTAAAGAAAGCTAAAGTGGGAAACAAATATAAAGACAGTAAATATCACGTAATTTTCAAAGATAACATAAATTATACACTGCATAAATAGACAGGACTCATTGAGTACAGACTAAAAGGACAATAAGAAAAGCAGAAACAGATATTGCTGGAAAAGCTCAGCCGGTCTGGCAGCACCCGTGAAGAGAAATCAGAGTTAACGTTTCAGGTCAGGTAACGCTTCCTCAGAACTGACCCCAAAATGTTAACTCTGATTTCTCTTCACAGATGCTGCCAGACCTGCTGAGCTTTTCCAGCAATTTCTGTTTTTGTTTCTGATTTACAGCATCGGCAGTTCTTTTGGTTTTATTCAGTAAGAAAAGCAAGTTAGTTGTTCAATGGAAGTCCTTTTTGACATTCTTAGAGTTCCTTTCAAACACAGAAGCAAACTGGAGGTGGAAGTCTGAAATGAGAACACAAAATGCTGAAGTTATTTAACATGTCAGGCGACAAATGTGGAGAGGAAAACAGAGTTACCATTTTACATCTGTGACTTTTTATCTGAACGGTTCTGATTAAGGGTATGTTCTGGTACATTGAGGCTATTCTGAAGCATTTAGGCTACTTACAGGATTTTAGGTCCAACAGTGTTTATTGGTAATATTGCTTTATGAACAAGTTTTCACAAAAATCAAGAAGGCAAAATAAAGTAGGATTTGAAATACTGGATTAGCAAATATTGAGCTGTGCAAGAAATAATAGATTTCAAAGAAGTTATTTCAACATCTATGGCAAAGTGAACTGAATCAATAAGCAACATGGTGAAGTTGAGGCGTGTATCAATTTTGTTCCAATTGTCTTGTTCATCTGATACTACTGTAATAAACCTTTTGAAACTGATAACAATGTCACAACTGAAAAAAAAATCAAAAGGCCAAAAACAATTGATTTCTCCATCTGCTGTACACAGAAGTGGCCTACAAATGTTGTGATTGATAAGAGTTATCTTCAAGGGAATTTGTTAAGTTCTGTAAATTGGAGCCATACATTTTTGTTAAGTGCCAAAAAGTTAAATATTCAAGGGGCCATCCTGGAATTTTTACACTGTATTATCATTTTTCCAGGGAGGTATTAGGGTAATGGCGATGTTACTAGACTAGTAATCCAGAACTCTGGGCTAATGTTCTGGGAATGTGGGTTCATATCCCACCACGGCAGATGATGACATTTGAATTCAATAATAATCTAAAAGAAAATAGCATAATGGCAACTATATTGCCACTGTCAATTACCATTAAAAACCCATATGGCACATTAATGTCCTTTAGGGAAGGAAATCTGCCATTCTTGCTTGGTCTGGCCTACATGTGACTCCTGACCAACAGCAATATTGTTCACTCTTACATGCTCTCTGGACAATAAATCTTGGCCTAGCCAGTCACACCCATACCCCATGAATGTTTTTATTTAAAAAGAATTGGGTGAAAAATATATGATTAATTATAACATATTAATTTATTTTATTTTAAGTTTATCTAACTTTTACCAAACAAACAATTGATCAGCTAACTTCTCATTGATGATAACTAATGGTTTTCCACATTTCTAACTGGTTCCTTTACTCTCTGGTCACTACAGGCTGAAGAAGCAGTCCTGAAGATTGATGGAGGGCCATGCTATTCAAACAGCAGGTGTTGCTGAGACAGAAGCTCTTTGTGCTGGGCAGCCTTGCTATTGGAAGTCTCTTATACATAGTTGCCAGAGTTGGGAGCTTGGATAGGTTAGTATCCTTACACTGTTTTCACATGGAAAGAGTAACAGTTATGTTGCATTACCTGTATTTCTTTTCATACATGTTTTACTTCCTCAAATTTGTGCTTTAGTTGAAATTGTGGTTGAATGTGATTTGACATGCACTTGTTCAGGATCTCTAAGAGCCTTCCTGAAGACAAGATGTTTTTCCAGTCTAATGGAGGAAAACTGTGAGTGAAAGACAACCTGAGGTTCACACAACTCCTGTTCTTTCACTATTGTAGCAGCATAGGGATAAGCCAATAGCAAGCTGACAAGGATAGAATGGATGTGAGACAGGAGCCTAAAAGTAACACATTAATTAAAGTGAGCAGGTATTATACAAATTATTTCATTGTGGAGTCAAACAATTTGCTGTTTTACAGTATCACAAGAGCACCATACCTCTAAAGCAATCTATTCAATTTTCTCTAAATTTTGATCGAAATTTTAAAATTAAAAATATTTAGAATTAGTTTACAATGGTAATTAGAAAATGCTTAGATTATCAGAAATTCTGCTGAATTTATTCCAACGGTTCTACAGTTGGACCATAAAAAACAACAGCATTTCAAGTAAATCCACTTATGAATCCATCTTTAACACAATCAATGCTTTTTTTTTTATACTTTACATATGCAGAAGTAGACCATTTTATGGAAGTTTCCAAACCATATTACTGAGGCAACGCTTCTGTTTGCTCAATATGGACGAGGTAATTGTATGCCCCTACACACCCTGACTGTAAGCACTTGACTAAATCCAAAGAGTTGGAGAACCTCGGTTTATGCCCCACGACAGCCCACCTCCACACCCCAAGAGCTTTCACGAATATTGCTTCAGTCTAACCAGCCGGAACTACAGCATTTATCACCACTGACCTCAGACAAGTTACCTGCTGCTGCCCCTACAAGGATCATATTATCCAAGTAAATGAAGTAAGATTATATCTACATGACAGCTTAAATAATATTTGCCTCATTGTGTAATTCATGACATTTCCAATTACTGACATTTCCACCTTCTGGCTCCTATGGTCTGCGCAGCTTTATTTATTGGCAAAACTAAACATACAGGGTTCCTTACATTTTTGCTTTCGTTAAGTTTCACAATAAATAAACCACTAACTTATGCCTTTCACCTTATCTTCCTTTTGACCTATGTCCCTTGACTCATCATTCCTTGCTCAAAACATATTACAGAACTGGATGAACACAGCAGGCCAAGCAGCATCAGAGGAGCAGGAAAGCTGACGTTTCGGTTTCTGAAGAAG
>NC_063336.1:52799283-52805250 GCF_021869965.1 Rhincodon typus
CCGAAACGTCAGCTATCCTGCTCCTCTGATGCTGCTTGGCCTGCTGTGTTCATCCAGCTCTACACCTTGTTATCTCAGATTCTCCAGCATCGGCAGTTCCTACTATCTCTATATTACAGAACTGCCTTTTCCCAGTTCTGGTGGAAGGGCAAAGACCTGTAATATTAATTCCATTTCTCTCTATGCAGATACAGCCTAACCTGCTTGTGGTTTTCTGTCATTATCTGGTTTTATGTCA
Source organism: Rhincodon typus (assembly GCF_021869965.1). Lineage (NCBI taxonomy): Eukaryota > Metazoa > Chordata > Chondrichthyes > Orectolobiformes > Rhincodontidae > Rhincodon > Rhincodon typus. The sequence goes on from NC_063336.1 coordinate 52,799,522, forward strand.
AATTTCCTTTATCTGTTGTATAACCATATTCTGAAATTGAAATAGTATGAACAAGAGCATTGAATAACAAAGATGTTGTATAAAATCAAATACTAGCAAAAGTGAAATTATTTTGTGCAAATAAAATTTCAATAAAGTAAGTTCCCGTCTGCAGCTATGGCATACAGAAGAGATATTGAATATTGTCACTTAGACTTATGAGTCACCCAGAACACACTCAGGTAAGGTCTCAGTCAAGGGATAGGAATGAAAAAAGTAATAAAAATAGCCATTGTGCATTACGCTCATGACCAGTGAAGAAGGGGAGTTCATAAGTATCCCTTTTTGTTACTAATCTCTATTCAACATTCGACATTGCTAGAAATGTCCTGAATTTAACTGTAATTATAGAAGTTGACAAGGAGAGAGTAAAACCAAAACAAGAATAATAAATAGAACAGGATATTAAGAAACAGCAAGAAAAGGAATAGGAAAATGTAGGAATTATTTTGAATAAATGTAAACAAAATAAGAGATAAGAAGAAAAGAAAAATATAATGAAAATCTATTTTATTTTTTAGATCATATAATCTCCCATCAAGGCACTCATGTTTAAAATGTTTTCATTCCCTCCTGATCCTGAACTTCACATCCCAATCTACCCCCTGAGATTTATTGTTGCTGCAGTTTCCTTGTATTTTACTCACCAGCCACCGAAGCCCCCCCAACCTTCATACCACATTTCCCCACGAACCCCCAACACTAACTCCACAGCCTTTCACATCTAAAATCTCTAATACGGCCTCTTGGCCTATGAATTTAATTGTTTAAAAAACACAAAGAAGCAATAGAAATGAAATTGTTTCACCACGTCTGCTACGTTATATCTGGAAGGAAATTGGCCATCAGTTTGAACATGATTGATCAACAACATTGTGTTTGAAAAATGGACAAAACCTACTGCTGCATTGTCATGAGGTCTGTGTCAAACTAAAACATTTCCCACACAACACAACATCAAATGAGTTCACAATGCCACACCCTGTCAGATTTCCAATTACTTCAGATGTAACCAGCAGGAATCCAGATGACTAAATTGTATATTATGTATTCTATATTTATTGAATAATAATTGGCAACCATCTAGTATAAAAGCCACATAAGTTTAAAAAGGTAACATCATTTTTATGAGTTTTGTTTTATAAACAGTGGTGTTTTTCTAGTTTCTTCTTTTTTTAAAAAAAAGAAATAGCTAACTTGAAACAATCTGCAATAACATTGACCTGATAATGTTTGCACAGGACTTACAAATTCAGATTGGATTATTTTGCACATTCACACTGAATGGTGAATGTCAGTAGAATCAGAGTGACCACATTTTACATTAATTGTGGTGTACAGGTGTTTTGTCTGAGGAAGTAGTCAAGCTACTGATCCCCCTGAGCATGTGTATAAATGACAAGTCACTAGTGCCAGGGGGAAAAATGCGAGAATGCTAATCAATAGTAGAAGAAGTGATTTTTTAGATATTGAGAAGGAAATTGATGTATTTCACTGACTAGTCCCACTGTTACTAGCAATAAATAGATTGCTCTAATTTATGATTAGAATCAATAAATCTTTGATGAAATCCATTTCTGTAATTGTTCTGTAGGGCAGACATGCTCAATAATTTAAGCAGGAATTTAATACAGTTATGTCAGTTATGTGTCATAAACTGACATCATGTTAATATGATTTAAAGCTCATTTCTTTCATTATTATTTATATGATGTAGAATACCTGTTATTTTGCAGATTCTGCTCTTATGTGACTGAAAGAGCTGCTTTTGCTCTTTCTCCTGCTATTATATGTCAACCTCACTGGTTTGATACAATAGATACTGTTTCTGAGCATGATATAGATCCAACTAATCATGTCCAGATTGTAAGTCTTCATTTATTTCTGGACATTTGTTAGAAGACTTTCTAAACTCTGTTTTGTGAAAGCAGCCATTTAGCTGTGAAAGATGGCTTTTTGACAGTAGGTAGGGGAGTCAAAGGTTGTAAGGTGCTGACAGGAAAGTGGAACTGACAGCACAACCGATCAGCCATGATCATATTGAATGGTGGAGCAGGCTTGCAGGACCAAATGACCTACTCCTGATTCCAAGTCTTATGTTCTTAAGAAAAGACTGTCAGTTCAGCTTTAGAAAAAAATGTCACAAACTACTTCAGTCCCTTACAAATGCCACAGTGGATAAAATAACTATCTGATACTACACACATGCATCCTGACAATAAAAAACCTAGATTCGATCCATGGCTTTTACTCTGTGGCTGACCTCGGTTAAAACGGTGAAAGAATATTACTATTACCCTCGGGAATTGAAAGTCAAAAATCAACAGTTCCTAACTCCTGATCCTATATCAACAAACCGTGTTAGAAGATGAAAGTATTTGTGGATATGATTTAAGGTTATATTTGGGATTGACTTTGGTCCCTAAGTAGTTAATAATTTGTCAGTCTCCAAGTGCTGAAAAAAATAATTGTTATTTGCCTGATGTATCAGAGGGATGCCAGCACAGGGTGAGACCTTAGCGAACTATAACTACTGCCTTCAGGGAAGAGAAGAGAAAATTAGAAGGTAAAGGGATGCGCATGGATGGGGGATGGTTTGTTTCACTTAAGATCCATTGTGTCAGAATTGACTTAAAAGGAGAAACTGCAGAAATACATTAAAAAAGCTGGAGAAAGAGAAACCTGAGAGGAAAAGAAAATAAATTGCAACTGAGGCTAGGCCTAACAGCTAAAAGTATTCTTGCAGTACCTCAATGCAAGAGGTAGTCAGAGAGATGAAAAGGTAAATGATGCAAACGGCCTTGAGACTCAGGATAAGCACAACATAATAAATATTCTGAATGACTGTTCCCTCCAAGCATTCACAAGGGAAGACATGAGCAACATGCCTTTGCCAAACAAAAATACCTCAAATAAAATCACTGACTTGTTGTAAATGGAGATGGAAGTTCTAGATAAACTAAAGAAGTTCAAATCAAATAAAACCCAAGAGAAAGCTGGTATTTTTCCCTGTGTTGCAATAGATTAGGGTGTTGATTTGAACAGCATTGACCATCGTTATGAGAGAGTCCAGTAGTTTGACAACAGACTAATATGATTCCCATATTCAAGAAAGATGACAAAATAGGCTATATATCAAAATCATTAATCCTTCTACATTAAAGGTGCGGCGTTTCCTGCCTCAAAGCACTATGCCTGCTCTCGACGATTCTAAGCCATAGATGGTTGAGTGTTCACTTGCTCAACAAAGTCAATTTTCTCCTTTTCCTCAACAACAGGTTGCCATAAAGTTTTGTAATCATGCCAATGATCTTCAATATCTATGTGAGCATCACATTACCAAGAGCACTAAAAAAAATTTACAAATGCAGACGACTGTGTACTGGCCATACAAACAGCCACCTTCAAAAACATTGAATGTGGATGTAAATGTTCTCTTCAGATAATTATAAAGTTATGGAGTCACAGACTACAACACAGAGAGAGGTGCTTTGACCCATCATGTCCATGCCAGTCATTGAGCACCTCTATACTCTAGTACCATTTTCCAGGACTTGGCTCAGAGCCTTGTATGTTATGGCACTTCAAGTGATCATTAAAAATTTCTTAAATGTTGTGGATGGTTTCCATCTTTACCACCCTTTCAGGCAGTGCATACCAGATACCCATCCTTCCTTAAATTCCCTGTAAGCCTACCGTCCTTCACCTTAAATCTATGTGCGCTGATTATTGACCCCTCTACTAAGGGGAAAAGTTTCTTCCTATCTACCCAATCTATGCCCCTCATAAAATCATACACCTCAGTCAGATCCCCCATCAGCCTCTCTACTCCAAGGGAAACAATCCCAGGCTCTCTAGTTTCTCTAATTAGCTGAAATGCTCCAGACCAGGCAACATCCTGGTTAATCTCCTCTGCACCCTCTCTAGTTCACTCATATCCTTTCTATGATGTGGTGACCAAAACTGTACACAGTACTCCAGCTGTGGCCTAATTAATATCTTACCCATCATGGGACGTTCCATCTTAATCTCCCTGCTCTTATATTCAATGCTTTGACTAATAAAGACAAGTATACCACATGCCTTCTTAACCACCTTTATCCACCTTACCTGTTATCTTCAAGGATTTATGGACATTCACACCAAGGTCCTTCTGATCCTCTGTACTTCCTAGGGTCCTACCATTTATCTTGCACTCCTTCACTTTGTTAATCCCCCCAAAATACATTGCTTCACACTTTTGCTTCTTAACAACAGCTGTACTTACTATACAGTGATTCAAGACAGTGGTGTGCAATAAATACTGGCTTAGCCAGCAATGCCCACATCCCTTGAACAAATAATTTCTTTTTAAAAACTGGTTTTCAGTTGCTAGCTCAGAACCAGTAACATTTCTCCCGTGTCAGTCATACCAAGAGACTTTTCTCCCCTATGAACAATAGTGGAGAAGTCTTGGAAGGATTTGTGGGCTGATTATCAGCCTTTTGAGCTATACCATGAACATCCCTTCAATGATCAAGAAGTCCCAGCATGGCACTTGAATCCAGAGTTTCTGGCCTAAAAGTGGGGATGTTATGACTGTACCACAAGATCTCCATTCTTACATGAATGCCCTAGATTCAAAAGTTAATTACAATGGCACTGTTGCAGAGAATTCCAAATAAAAAGAAAGGGCCAGCGAAATGTGAAGAAAAAGCTCAGAAGTTGTAGAGTGTGTTGGATCAGATATGTAAGTGAGTAGAACTATGACAGGGAGACTTTTGGTCAGATAAATGTAGAGTTACATATTAGAAAGCAAACAGATGCATGTACAAAAGTGTTGAAATAGTAAAGGACCAAACTATATCAGATCTAACAAGTGAACTAGAATAAACTTTATTAGAATAGCCTTTATTGTCACATGCACTCTATTGAATGCTGTGAAAAGTTTGTAATTTTGCCTCTTGGTGCCATCTTAGGTACAGATTACCTATGCACAGATACTTTATGTGTTGTCACAGAATTGAAATAGTAAAAAAAAAATTGCATGGGAATACAAAGTTTAAAAGTCCAGAATGAGAATAAAATGTGTCTTTAAAGTACTCAAGTTATAGTCCTTTTCTACTCAATCCATGCCCACTGGTCTTCAGAACACGAGACCTCCCCCTTGTCCCGGACTCACCTCCAGGAATTGTCCATCTGGCCACTCACTCTGCTCCCTCTTCAGGCTCCGGCTGCAACTTGGCTCCAAGCTCAGCCCACGTTCACTCCGCTCCCACTCTGGGCTCCAGCCACAACTCGCTTCCGGGACTCGGCCCATGCTCACTCTGTTCCCCACTCCAGGATTTGGCCTGTGCTTGCACCGCTCCCCACTCCGGGACTTGGCCCGCGCTCGCTCTGTTCTCCACTCTGGGCTCTGGCCACAACTCACTTCCCTTTGTCTTGCTTCCGTTCTCCAGGTAGGGTAGTTTAAGAAGTTGAACGCTGGAGGAATGGGAGGAAGGAAAACTGCTACAAACAGGAAAAGAAAGAAAGCAAAAGGAAAAGGAACTGGTGGGCAGGGGAGCTTCAGCTGGAGAATCTTATTATGCCACGAGACATGTCCAATGACTATAGAGCCCCAATAACCTACTGATCTGAAAGGATTTTGAACCACATTAGCAAACAGTCCAATCTGAAAGGATTTTGAACCACATTAGCAAACAGTCCAA
>NC_063336.1:52805260-52832240 GCF_021869965.1 Rhincodon typus
ACAGTCCAATCTGAAAGGATTTTGAACCACATTAGCAAACAGTCCAACATAAGTCAAAGGAATAGCATTTACACTTTGCTGTGCTCTAGTTATGCCATATCTTGAATATTATGTCCAGTTTTGGTGACTAAGTGAAAAAGAAGTATTTAAATGTATCATACGTGTAAGGAAAATCCAATCCCTATGGCTAATAATTCAAATATTTAAGTTCCAATTGGACTGATATTTCAGGCTTGCTAACATTTTGCCTCCTATTTCAATAGAGATGGCTTTCCTGGAGCAGGTTATGGAGATCTGTCAAACCTGTTCTGTCATTTAATACAATCATGACATTGAAATTCAACTTTATTTTCCTGCCTGCTCCCCATATCCCTTAATTCCCTGAAACACCAAAAATCTGTCTTCTCAACCTTAAATGTATTCAATGATGGAGCATTCACAACTTTCTTGTATAGAGAATTCCATCGATTCACAACATGGTCAATAAAGTAATTTTGCCTCATTTCAGTCCTAAATGACCCGCTCTTTAGTCTAAAAGTGTCCATCACTGATGTCATTCATTTAGCAGAGGCAGGGATCTTAGACTTTCCTGTACATGTGATAGTGAAGTCTCTGTTTCATCTTTTGAGAAGACTCACCCCTTCAATGAAGAAAGTAAGAAAGGTAAAGTTGCTTACTTATTCACTGAGGTCACCAATGACTGGTGACAAGAACAGCTAAACAGCTCGTCCAAAGAAGAGTCATTCTGGACTTGAAATATTAACACTGTTTCTCTCTGCACAGATGCTGACAGACCTGTTGAGTTACTGCAGCATTCTCTATATTTGTTTCAGATCTCCAGCATCTATGGTATTTTGCTTTTATGCAAGGAATCTGCATGTTGTCCAAAACAAAATGACTTCTATGGAAGGGGTAGGCCTTTCAAACACATTTATTGGGAATTGCCCATTAACTACATTAAAGGTCAGGCTAGAACCATTCATTCAGTCAACAGAGTCCTGATAGTTTAGTTATCAGCCTATATCAACTAATACAATCTAATTCCAATATCTTAGCATGTGTTCCCTCTAAGAAAGCATTGTATTTCTTGATATTTAAATTGCATTCTGAGAAGATAGGCGTTGCCTTGAGTTGGTAATGATTAGATCATTCTACCATAGACAGTTATCTATTCCTAATGAATGTAAGTTTGAAACAAATTACTGAATATGGGACACTTCACTCTCAGTTCCAGTAATCAAAGGTTTATTTGTTCCTATTGTTGTAGGTTTAATGTTAAGAGAATTTGAGCAACATTTTGTTTAGTTCTTTTCAGGGAATTTGAACGTCACTGGCAAGCCCAACATTAATGCTAATCTCTAAGTACCCTTGTGAACTATGGTGAGAACTGAAGCCGTCTATGTGATGTAGGTGCACTTACAGCATTGACATAGGGAGATTTCCAGCATTGTGATCTGGTGACAGTGAAGGAACAACAACATAATTCATAATATCATAAGAAGTAGGAGAAGTAGTAGCCTCTTGAGCTGCTCTGCCATTCAATACGATTAGATTTAATCTGATTGTGACATTAACTCCACTTTACTGTCTGACCCCAAGACATTTGATTCCTTTATCAATCAAAAAATCTGTCTCAATTGGTTTTGAATAGATTCAATTAATTGCCATTTAAGGGCCTTCTCCTGCAACCCACGGCAGCAGAAGGCAGCAACACTTGTACAGCCTGCCAGGTGAAACCTGGGCTTTTTTTTTTCCCCCTCAATGCTGATGATCTTGGCACCAAACAGACCGGTCAGCCTGACCCTGGTGAAACATCAAGCTTACTTCTTTGTCTGGTGCCTCTTCTCCAGGACTATTTGGAGTACCAGCTGTGGCCATGGCTCATGGGACAAAAGGCCTGTTGGTCATTTGACTGGTCAACAACTCTCAGAGGCTGGACTTCCTATGTGATACAGCCAGAAAGCCGGCTTCAAGCCAAGTGACAGACATTAATGTCTGTGAGGTGTTATGACCAAGTTCAATCATTGTCACTCATGACTTCTGCACTGTCAGGGTTGGAGAGGAGGAGCTGTGGGGGTCCCCGCCACTAACATAAAATTGAGCCCCACAGGTCACCAGAACTGTGTCAGAAATAATTGATGTACGTCAGTGGCAGTCACAGGCTATAAGAAGTACTTTGACAATTGCAAAAGACTTAATCTTTCCACTTAGTGAGATTTTTGAAAATTAACTTTCAACATTTATCCCACGTCTTTATTTGTTTAATCAATGAATTGAAATTATTTGTGTAGCTAAAATAAACAACAATACAGGATTGATCTTCAGCAGCACTGTACTCCAGAATTTTCCTCCCTAGCCTTTCAATCCCTCAATGCCTATTGCTTCTTCTTCAAGTACTTCCCACTCTTTTAACCAACAGTTAACGTACACCTTATGGCACTTGTCCCTAATTTCCTTTCCTCCCCAAAATGATGGCATTACTTCTGCCTAAAACCAACCTTTACATCAAAACTGCAAAACATCAGCTATCTCTGTCAGATAGACTGGGGACAATTTTACCCTTAGGCAGCTAATGGATAGGTGATGGGAGATACCTGCCAGCTGTTAACAGAGTGCAGTCTGGATCATTCCGCACTGACCCCTCCATCCCACCGCTTGGGCCAATAAAGCAGGTAGCCTTCTGCTGCTCATCAAACTTTGGAAGACAGGATGTTGAGCCAACCAAGGGATAGAACCTCAGTTAGAAAAGGTATGAAACAATCCTGGGCCATTTTTGGATTTGATTACAGTGAGCTCTTTAACAAGGCAGGTCGTGCCTCTTAACGTTAAACAGTCTGTTTGCGATTAACATTATTTCCGTTTGATGACAGCAGTGATGGCATCAAAACTGCACAGGGGTCATAGAGTCATACAGTTATTCAGCACCAAAATAGTCCCTTCAGTCCGACTCAATTGTGCCGACCATTGATCCTAACCTGATCCCATAGTCCCATTGGCCAGCATTTGGCCCATTTCCCTCAAAACCCTTCCTATTCATATAACCATCCAGATGCCTTTTAAATGTTCTAATTGTACTCACAACCACCACTTCCTTTGGCAACTCATTCCATACACACACCACCCTCTGCTTGAAAAATTTACCCCGCAGGCCCTTTTTAAATCTTTCCCCTCTCACCTTAAATCTATACCCTCTAGTTTTGGACTCCCCGCCCGAGGAAAAAGACCTTGGCTGTTCACCTTATCTGTGCCCCTCATGATTTTGTAAATCTCTATAAGGTCACCCCCTCAGCCCCCAACATTCCAAGGAAAATTGCCTCAGCCTATCCAGCCTCTCCCTATAGCTCAAACCTTCCAGTCCCCTTTCAGCACCCTCTCAATTTCAACAACATCTTTCCTACAGAAGGGCGACCAGAAAGGTAACTTCCTGAAACAGTCTGGCATTTTAGGATGTTAGTCGCGATGGTGAAAGTCAAAGCACCATTTTAAATAGTATTGTAAGTGACCCAGTACTGCCCTGACTATGTTAAATGCAAGGTATTTAAATCAATCTCATGGTGTTTTTCTGTATGCATAGATGCATAAAATAGTGACTTTGTGAAATATACTTCCTGCTTCACCCATAAGTAAATATTCTTATATCTAGGAACAATTTTTCATCATCTTAATTTAAGTTTCCACTCTGCTATACTCTTCTATTCGTTTACAGGTATGAAGAGATAGCAGTTCAAAAATAATAGTGCTAACATATTCCTAATGTTGAATCACCCTGTTTGGTCCCTTGGAGTTCAACTGGTACATAAGTAACAGCATTGCAAGTGACACAAATGGGGAGGGGGTTGCTGAATTCATATTTATATTGCAACAAAAACATGTTGGCACTTGACAATAAAAAGTTCTGTCCCATTTATATGCAAAATTAATCCACTTTTAGAAAATTGACAGCAAATCTACTGATATATTAAAATTTATAATCACAAAATAAGTGGTATGCATGCTAAACAGCTTCTGGAAAATTGAGTACACATTATTTAATACTGCAGTATTAAATATTAGCCGTGCTCTCTATTTTCCCTAGTTTATTACTCCATTGTTACTGTCAAACTCTGCACATTTTTTCATTCAGTCAGCAAGGTTGATGAATGGGATTTATATTCTGAAATAATTATGATGTGACTAGTGTTCTCTTACTAAAAATAGCATGTTTATCATAAGATGTGAAGGCCATGATTTTCCTAAAAAAAAATTAGCCCAAAAGGCCCAATAGCCTTCCTGAACAGAAATGTGTTGGAAAGTATTGTGCAGTTGTTGCAGGATACATCTGCTTTCAACAGAATAGCCAGTGATCTACATTGCCCCTTACCACTTGATAATGAAGATGAAAATGCTCCCCATGAAAAGAAAAAGAACAGCATACCTAATTGGTGATCTACAGGTTCAGTCTTCACAGAGATTTGTGATAATGTCCAAGCTCCCCCAAAACTGAATCATTTATAATTTAGAATTATATTGAAAAAGAACGTATGCTTGTATTACTATTGTAACATTCTTCTCTGAAAGCATAGCCATTTATTAAGGCAACACCCAGGATTAAGCATAACTTCAACTAAAAGATATTTTGATAACTTTTGATAATGGATGTCATTACAACATAATGTGAATTGAAAATCTTAAATGTCATTATGTACATATTTTCAATGCCTCACTTCAAAGTCTATGTTGGTTAAGTTATCACAGGTGTATTAATGGACATTATACTGACCCAGTTTAACAAAAACAGAAATTGCTGGTGAAATTCAGCAGTTCTGGCAGCATTTGTGGACAGGAAACAGAGTTAACATTTGGAGTCAATGACCCTTACTCAGAATTTAGTTCTGAATGGTCAATGGACAGGAAACATTAAGTCTGCTTTCCCTCTACAGTTGCTGCCAGACCTGCTGCGGTTCTCCAGAAATTTCTGTTTTTGTTTTAGATTTCCAGCATCAGCAGTTCTTTGCTTTATTGTTCTGACCATATTTGTTTCATTCCAGACTCCAGCCCACATGTCCCATAGAAGGTCAGTTTGGGGACCAAGAGCAAATCATGCTTCGGGCATTACAGTACAAACGAGGATTGTCACATGATTTACGCAAAGGCAATGTAACAAAGGAACAAATCAGACTACACAACATGGTACAACAGCTTCCCCAGGCCATTATTATCGGTGTCCGCAAGGGTGGGACACGCGCCCTTCTCGAAATGCTGAACTTACACCCAGCTGTGGTCAAAGCCTCACAGGAAATCCACTTCTTCGACAACGATGAAAACTATGCTAAGGGTATTGAATGGTACCGGAAGAAAATGCCCTTTTCCTATCCCTATCAGATCACTATTGAGAAAAGCCCAGCATACTTCATCACAGAGGAAGTCCCCGAAAGAATTTACAAAATGAACTCATCCATCAAATTGTTGATCATTGTACGTGAGCCAACAACCCGAGCCATTTCAGATTACACTCAGGTCCTGGAGGGCAAGGAAAGGAAGAATAAAACCTACTACAAATTTGAGAAGCTTGCAATTGACCCCACTACCTGTGAGGTAAATACTAAATACAAGGCTGTGAGAACTAGTATATACACAAAACACCTTGAGAGGTGGCTCAAGTACTTTCCCATTGAGCAATTTCACATTGTGGATGGTGATCGACTGATAACTGAGCCATTACCTGAACTGCAGTTAGTGGAGAAGTTTCTGAATCTGCCCCCCAGAATAAGCCAGTATAATTTATACTTTAATGCCACCAGGGGATTTTATTGTCTACGGTTTAACATTGTATTTAACAAGTGTCTGGCAGGCAGTAAAGGACGGATACATCCTGAGGTGGATCCCTTGGTTGTGAACAAACTGCACAAGTTTTTTCATCCTTTCAATCAGAAATTTTATCAGATCACTGGGCGGACATTTAGCTGGCCATATAAGTGATTGCTGCAACACTGTGTGTTGATGTAAAGCAAAAATGTTCAATCAAAAGAATGATATCCAAAACTTTCAAAAGTTGTCTTTTTCAGTAAATGGGATGGAATGGAGATGACTATATAATGGTTTGTTTTCAACAAGACATAGCTATTATATTGCAGGGTGCTATACTTCCATTTGGTCATTTCATAAAAAGAAGAGATTGATGTGAGCGCAAAGCAGAGATATTTCCTTTATACTGATATCTACAGTTTCTTATAAATTCTTATAAAAGGGAGAAAAGTTGGATTTTGAGAAATTTATTGCCACGTCAAGCAGGCAATGGTAAAAAGACCATGGATAAATTGAAATTGAGATCAACCATTTTCCAACTTACTTTGAGTCCTTACGTGTGGTTGCCATTGTTTCCAGTTTGGGAGAAGACACCCCTGTTTTAAGTGATGTGCCCTGATATTTTCTGCCCAATAAAAAAAATTAAACTCCCCATGTTTTAAGGTGTGAAAACATCAGTCATCAAGGTGGCCAAGATTTTCACTGAATCATCAATGACAAAGCTATTAGTTCATTATTGTTCCAATTGGCCTGATTCACTTTTGTCTCTGACTGTTTTGGGCTTAACAGAAAGAGCCAACCTTGTCAGTAACAGGAGGTGAAACTGCCAAATTCAATTGCAGAAACTGATATGCGCTTTTTTTTCTTTGAGTATTTCAGTAAGGAAAATGCATTTCTTTTCATTTGGATTTTGATTGGAGAATATAGTGCATGTTGCGAAGATTTTGATTAAATCTTCTTCTTAATTTAACAGTTGTAATCTATTGACATTTTGAAGCAGTGATCGGCTCACTATACAGCTGTCACACAATTTGAATCTACAGTAGAGTTAATGTCCAGCCATTTCCTCCCAGAAAAAGACATTCCTAGGAAAAGCACTGACATAAAATACAAAATACACTTAATAATGGACCTATAAAGTTCTAAACTACCATCAGTTTGTTTAGGTTTTCCCAACTTATAATAATTAATCTCTTGTATTAAACATTTTACTCACTTGTATCCATTCTGGTCTAATAAGCAATATAAATGGAAATTTATCACCAAGACTCCTGAAGAATTCAGTAACATTTTGATCTTCCAGTAGTTTTCTAGAGTCATCAGAACAACCTGTTAGTTCATGAAAAAAGTTGCAGGTTAAGGAATATGTGAGAATGATGATTATGTTGTTTCATACAACAGTTTTATTCAAATGATGTATCTCAAATATTCCAACACAATTTTAGTTGTGAAATATTTCCAGTAATTCTCCTACTGACTTTGTATTACAGGTATATCAGTAGGCCAGAATGTTTCAAACATTGACATTTAGATTTTTATTAAAAAAGCTGCAGACTATGTTTCAGCCACAAAAATATTATTTTAAAAATAATTTTCCACATTTCAAAAAGGTAAAGCACCCTTGCAATTGGAGGGAATATTAGTCAGGGTTTCATTCCATGAGCATAACCTAGTGATCCCCCAGCTAAAGAATGAATAAGTATTGGATGGGAGCAGACTGGATTTGGCTCTAATATGCTCAATACTGAACTTCAATAACCCAAAAACATTCACTTCTTTGCTTTATACATAAAGAATGGATATTTGGCATCGGCATGTTGCACAGCCATATAAGAGCACAATTCAGTACCTTCATGAATGAATGATAGAGAATTGGGGAAGCATTTTATAAACATGTTATTTTCTTTATTTTCCCAGAATTCCTTAGAATAAATCCTATTCTTATATATTTAACACTTTACATGTAGGCATTCACAATACAGACTGATATTTGAGGATCTTCTTATGGTCTGCTTGAGATTAGGAATTTGGCAGATGGCTAATCATAGCTATGCACCATTGCGATTAAAACTCTTCAGTGACTCAAAATGCAAATCTCAACAATGATACATTTGAAAATTGTTTAGAAAGAGGTAAGTCAAGATAGTCCAAACATCAATATGGATTACATTGGCAAAAAAGCTCCCAAAAACATAATAAATCTGTCATGTTTTTCAACTGACTTGTTTTAATTGTTAAATAGATCTGGTTAGATGATTTTGTTTTTGTTAAGTGTCTTTTATCATCACCTTGAAATAATGATTCACTTAGTGTCAGTGTTTATGGTACTGGAGCTTTGAATGCAATTCCCATGCTGCGCATGAATTTTATTTTTTGACTGCATAGTTTAAGTACTGTTAAAAACATCTCAGCAACTCAAAAAATCTACAACTTAATTTTTCAAGTATAGTTTTTAGAGCAAGTAGGTGTGTGTGGGAGTTTGCATTCAAGATCCTGCCTACTTGTGTCTCAGTATTACATTTATAATTGATCAGATGGAAACTCTGTTTTCTTTTCCAATAACAAACACAACCACAGGTCAGAAATGTGTATATGTAACATACTTTTGTAAATATTAGTTTGACACAGCTATTTTGTATATTAGTGATTCTGAAACACGTGTTTAATCTGGGATTAGATTTTAAATTCAGTCTCATTTACTTTTGGCCACTAGCCTCTCTATTTCACATCTAATCCCTGATCATTCTCCATACATATAAGGAGCTCAAGAACATTATCCACATTGCAGTTTCTCTAAAATGTGACTCACTTGTTCTATCATGGTTGTTAAAACCTTGGCATGCTGCTGTTAACATTATTATCTGCCAAGCAGTGAAAAGGAAGTACACTTTCTTAGAGCACATTGGAAATGTCTATGTGAGTGCACAACACTGAAACAACTTTTGTTACTAGACTGTAAATAAATTCTTTTTTGTAATGTCTAACGACGCCTTTTATGCAAAAGACTAATTGACTAAAGTAATAATTTGCCATAAAAATAAAAGAAAGCTGAACCATATCTGTAGAGTGCAACCTGTTTATGTTACAATTTTATCTAGTGTCAGTACTTCAGCACCTAATATTTAATGTAAGTGATAATCACACTACTATAGTTGTATTCAAACCTAACATTCTAACATTTTTATTGGCATGTTTTGTATAAGAGGATTGCAATCACTATTAGAATCCTGGGTGTTCATTCAAAGTTGATGTGGCAACTGTGCTTTACTATTAAAGCCATGCAAAATATTTAGCTTAAGTGATCAGATTCTAATTTTTTTCCATCTTAAAATTATTTATCCATGGAACTGCAAGAGATAATCATTTTTAACCCACAATCTGAGAATGATACCTTGAACCTCCTCCACCATAATGGAATAATTTGACTTCAAACATTTTCCTTGAGCATTTCGGAAAAAGTTTGTTAAATATTTAGCTACAGTGTTGAAGCAGTATTTGTGTTGTTTACCCTGTATAGATGTTAGTGAAGAATAGAGAAAGATGAGCATAAATGAGCATACAAGAGCAGACAACAGAAACATTTATTTGTAACAATCCGACTGATAAACTTTACCAATTTTCATTTAGGCAATTTATGCTTTGCAGTTACTGCTCCATAGTGGGGTGAACTTTAAGACCAAAGAACAGAGTAGAAATGAGGAGAAAAAGACCCAAATCAGCAGTAAACAGTTAGGCTCTACTCTGATTATTAGCCTAGAAGATTGTAACTTTCTGGCCTCACACTAGCTCCTGCCTTGCTCAGAAGAATGATAGCATCATCATTAGTCATCAACATTAATGCAACATTTGATGGCTTCACAGAAAGTTTCCAGCAAGTAAGTATGGAGAGGAGGTGATACCAGTGACAGTTGATGTTTATTAGGAAAAGACCTGAGGAAAGGAAGGACCAAGGTTTCTTTATGGGACAAAATAAGGACTGCTGATCTTCTTGACCCACAAGAAATCTTCACAACTAATATTTTTAAAATCTTCCCTGTGTTTCCTGTGAATTCTTGCTGCTGCATGATATTGTTCAAATCTTAGTTGAGTCAAATACAACAGATACAACCCCTGTCATTTCAATTCGACCTTAATCCTCCAGCTGATCAACCTTCTCCTGCTGCAACGTTGGCTCAATTTTTAGTTCCCTTTCAGAAACATATTGGGAAAATGATGCAAACCACGGGCATCAGTTTGTACCTCCAGCCATACTGATCAAGAGTTATTAAGTTATTGGCCATTGTTGTTTGGCTGCAGATACAGTTTCTTAGGATGAGATAAATGACAGTTTCATTTTCCTATATATAATAAATGTTAAGAATAGATAGATCTAAATTATATCACTTCATATTTCAGAGCACATAAGTTATTTATGTACATTTATAAGGGACTGACAAAACTGCAATGAATCACAAATAGTATATTTCAGACTAATTACACTTTATTACATGCAGTTACAAATACTTCTTCACTGTGCTCTTAATGATTCTAAAGGTTAAGTTGCTGCAAACAGGGTGAGCAGGAAAAGAGCATTGACATAATATTAAACATTATTAGAACCACATCACAATTGTTCACTGATCATCAAAATATGTTTCAGGCTAATTAATACGTTCCAGCACATCCTGGAGCAGTTTCTTTTCATTGACTGAGTCAAATGGATGTCACAAAATGCAACTTATTTTTATTTAGTGTATGGTTGATTTTGTCTCCAAAGTTATACAACAGAGGTCATGTATCATTCTTCTAATGTAAAAGATATAAAAGAAAATGGTGCCAGAATAACTTGTCATCAAATCACAAAAAAAACCATTGTCTTGCATAAACTGAGTCTAAAGTACTCTAAACATACGTGTGTGGAGAGTACTAATCATGCTTTCTATGAAAGTTTTAAAAGTCCAAACTTTGCTTGTTTGTTTATGTGTTCTTCCATACAACATTAAATTAAGCACACCTTTTATGTTGAATTTTAATACATTTAGATCCTGGTGTACCTCTTGTGACAGATTTGCTATGTCTCCACCTTGTGGTAAGCTGTATTTATATCAGGCAATTAAACATTTTGTTCGGTTTAAAACGGCAAAAGATTTAACTCAAGCACCAAGTCCCTGATTTCGGTTTGCCGTAGTATTGTGACAGTTATAGGATATTTCTGCTGTCAAGGGAAACATTAGCATTTTATATGTGCTTTTGAGCCTGTCACCAAATATTTAAATCATTGGTTAATGTAGCTTCTGATGGCTTTTAATGCCAAGGTTGCGATTTTTAGTTATGAGCCTTGGAAGAACGTAGACTCACAGTAGGGTAGCCATGACCATTTTCTGAACATTTTCTATGAATATGCAATGTCTAAAGAAGGGGGCAGTTTTCTTTACAGAAGTTTGTCCTGAGCATGCAATTCAAAACTATTTTCTTTCCCTTTCAAAAGTTAAAACACACAATGTGGGACAGTGACTGCACCAACATTCAATGTTTTGTGAGTGACAGTGGTTTCCTAAGCACCTTTATGCACAATCTTAGTCTGGTCATTAAAATTGCATATATAGCGAATAGTGAAATCTCAGACTCTCAAATAACACATCACAAAAATATGAAATTAGGTCCAATATGGTGATGGAAAAACAAATGCAAATGGCAAAGTAACCAAAATATGTCTTTTTTCCTTAATCTGTTATAAGAGGTGTCCTATTATAACGAAAAATAACTAGCGTGACATCAAATATTACAAACTTCACTGTGGAATTTGTAAGCATTATAACTTCTGTATATTTCACTGTACACATTATTTGTTTATATGTAAGTAATGTATGTACTTATACTGCATTCCAATAATAAATACTTATGTAATATTCACCATTAGCTGTTTTTGAAATTGTCTTATCTTTCTGGTTGGCTGTCAAGGTAAATTCAGGTTACTTTGAAAACCTGTTATTTAGAAATTACTGTTTGTAAAACAGTGAATAAAGTTCTAAGGAAAGGTCCCTCGACCTGAAATGTTAACTGTGATTTCTCTCTAGAGATTATGCTGAGCTTTTCCAGCAATTTCTGTTTTTGTTTCTGATTTACAGCATCCACAGTTGTTTCAGTTTTTTAAGTTAATGGATAAGTTGATATCTATTTTGAAATGTTTGACAAATGAATGTTATGAGAAGTCAAATGTTCTTACCCTAAATTATAAACAAAATTCTGACTGATAGAAGCATTTTTCTGCAATTTTTTTTTCTCGCCCGCTAAAATATCATTACTGTGAGGAATATCTCGATAGAATTAGCTTACTTTAAATGAAATATTTAAGGTTATGTGTTTATATTAAGTAAATGGAAATTTCAAAAAGTAAACATTTTCTACTTTAAAGTCTTCTAAGTACTGTTAAATTAATTATTTCTGTTGAATATGCCTAATTGTACAAATTACATTTATTAACCTGCTTAATGAGTCAAATGACATAGTAACCATCAGCAACAATTACATTTTCATTACTTACACAGTGCATCAAAATACTGCAAATTCCATATTATTCACAGTTTAGTCATATTCTTGTACAATTAGAAGCAATCTAAGGAAAGTAAAGTGGAAAGGTGCTACTGATAGTTATATCTGAAACAGCTGATTACCTGATATTATTCTGACACCTTCACTCTTTGAATAATGCTAAATTAAAATCAGGTACCTCCCTAATTTTTACATCACACTTGAAATTTTCATTCTCCCACTTTCTCCTTCTCCATTATATCTATTCTGACTATGTCATATTTGATTGCAATGTTTCAGATATGTTTTTCTTTTCCTCAACTGCAGATCCCCTACTCCTCTCTATTGTGCTTGATAGATCCCTTGAGTGTGTAAAGCTCGATTCAATGGGAGGGTGAGGAAAGTGAGCAGTCATCCTGAGGGAGGGGAAAAGGGATCAATACCAGGGATAGAAGATCGATACAGGGATTGGGCATGGGGTGGGTTATAAGAGTGAGTCTTGATGGCAGTGGTACGTTAGAGGTTGGAAGGAAAGGTCAGAGGCCCTAGCGTGAAATTGCGGGCTTGGGATCGTAACGGGGAAGATCACAATCCTAAGGATGGATGAATTTCTAAATCTTAGGATGAGGGTTTGGTTGGCAGTCAGAGATCTAGGAATGAATTCAGAGACTGATGATGGTGGGGGGCGGACGGGCTAGAGGTCTGAGGGGACATAGATCAGAGATCTGTAGTGAGTGTTAATGTCCTGGGCAAGAGGAATCATTGTGAATTGTTAAGAATTGTTATTGATTATTGAGAATTGTTGTATTACAGAAGGAGGCCATTTGGCCCATTGTTTTTACACTGACTGCCTGAGTATTTTAACTTAGTGCCAATCTCTTGCCTTTTCCATATATCCCTGCCCACAGTTTCTACTTGAATAATCATCAAATGCCTTCTTGAATGTCTCAACTGAACCTACCAGTTGAACAGATAGTGAAAAAGGCTGGGGATGAAGTGCTTGAATGCAGGGCAGGCACATGGGATCTAAGAGTGCCTAGCTACCTGTCTGGAGTGGAATACTTTGCTCTTGCTAATGGTGAACTTGGAGGTGAACTTGAATTATGCAGGATGGTGGAGTACCTGAACACTGTTACCTTCTCACCTTGACCAGAATTAGGCTCAGGTCAGTATTTTTCCACAATGATGCCAATTGATGTGATTAAAAGGCCAATTCAGGACCACTTAAGGACATCTTAAAAGCTGCATTCAACCAGCTGCAAGCAAGCCGTTCATCGTGCGCTGTGCATGGCATCTAAAGCCGTGTGGCCAACTTGTCTTTCACGGGGAAGGGGAGCTGGTGTTCCTCTGTCAAAGGAATGCAGTGCCTGATTAAAGAACACAACATTGGGATGGAGAGGCACCAGCTGGGAGTTAGCACCCTCTTGCCATTTTTCTGAGCCTCTTGGCCCCCTCACCTCATGACCTTCCCCCACCTGGCAACCAAATCCCTATCCCAGATTAGGTAACTGCACCCTGGGTTGCTCCACGACGCGGGACTCCAGTGCCTGTCCTTGCGGCAGTGATCATGGTGTCTCCTTTGGCACTGCTGAGCATAAAATCAGCCAGTGTATGGTTTATCAGTGGCTCTCAGATGGTAAGACCTCTGTTCCTGTGATTTTGATTCCAGGGGAAGGCCTTCCCACAAAGAATCAGGGTGAGTCTCTCTTCTAATATGCGGCTGGGAGAGACCTGCTTGTATTCCCCGACTACATATTCAAGTAACGTTGGATCCTTTTGAATCATAGCTCTTAATTTTCACTCCCAGGTCCAGACAATTCCCAGCCCTGCAAGCCTGACGCAGGGAAATGTGCCCCAGAGGTTCTGATTTTCACTTCTTGGTGAGGAGGTGAAAACAAGTCTTACGTCTGCTGTCCCCAGGAAAGGTTTGGAGGCTGCTGGGTACAGAGGTTGGCTGGGCAAAAGCCTGGCCTTGGTGCTCTCCCACTTTGTCGAAGAGCGCTCGTCCAGCCTCACATTCCCCAACCCTCACACATTACCCATGACCCATCCAAATCAACCTACGTCCCCCATCCGACCCACCACCCATATTCTAAATGATGTGCAAACAAAGCAAGGGTGATGTAAGATAAAACGTACAGTGACTGGTTAGGACATGGGATGCACTGCCTGCAATTGTGGTGAGGACAGGCTCAACTGAGGCAATCAAGAGGGCATTGGATGGTTATTTGGATATTAATGGTGGTGGCCAAGGGAAATGGGAAAAGATGGGAGATTTGCACTAGATAATAGGACAAATGCAGGCACAATGAGCAGAATGGCCTCCTTCTGTACTGTAATAATTCTGATATGGACTCTCACACGTTCCATGGCAATCAAAGTTTCTCTCTCCTCTTGCCCAATCTTGGAGCATCTAATTTACTGCATGTCCTTTTGGAGAGTGAGGATACTGTTTAATGATGGCAAAATATTTGCTGTCAGTCTGTCTTGCATTTGGGCTGACTCTAGAGACCTCTAAATATGCCCACTTGGATTCAGTGACTGCGACTTTTCTAATTACTCATTGATTGTTTTTGTCACTGGTTGGAGACAGATTACATAGGCTTCTTGAAGAATTTGTTTTCTTTGCTATCTACCACCTAGTTGTTGACTTGTCTGATTGCAGATCTGGCTCTACGTATAGAGTCATAGAGTTATACAGCACGGAAACAGACCCTCCAATTTTTCCATGCCAACCAGATATCCTAAAGTCATGCAGTATTTTGGCCCATATCCTTCTAAACCCTATATAACAAGGTGTAGAGCTGGATGAACACAGCAGGCCAAGCAGCATCAGAGGAGCAGGAAAGCTGACGTGTCGGGCCTAGACCCTTCTTCAGAAAAGATTCTCCAGCATCTGCAGTTCCTACTATCTCCCTCTAAACCCTTCCTATTCATATACCCATCCAGATGCCTTTTAAATGCTATAATTGTAGCTGATTCCACCACTTCCTCTGGCAGTTCATTCCATACACGCACCACTTTCTGTGTGAAAAAAATTGCCCCTTAGGTTTGTTTCCCCTCTCACCTTAAGCCCATGCCCTCTAGTTTTGTACTCCCCTACCCTGAGAGAAAGATGTAGTCAACCTCCAGTCTTCTGGCAACTCACCTATGGCTATCGATGATACAAATATCTCAGCAAGGAATCCAGCAATCTTTGTCCTAGCTTCCCACAAATTTCTGGGGTACACCTGATCAGGTCCCAGGGATTTATCCATCTTTGTGGGTTTTAAGGTATCCAGCACCTCCTCTTCTGTAATATGGACACCATTCAAGATATTGAATTCAGTATTTAATTCCCCAAGTTCTCTACTTTCCATGCCCATCATGATTTTACTCTCAATAAGATCATCCCTCAGCCTCTGATGCTTCATGGTAAAAAGCCGCAACATGACGTCTCAACTCCCATACTCAATGCACTGACCAATGAAGGCAAGCATGCCAAATACCTTCTTCACCACCCTGTCTACTTGTGATTCCAATTGCAAGGAACTACACATCTGCACCCTAGGTCCCATTGTTCAGCTACATTTCCCAGGGCCCTACCAAAATGCAGCATCTCACATTTATCTAAATTAAACTCCATCTGCCACTCCTCAGTGCATTGGCCCATCTGATCAAGGTCATGTTGTATTCTGAGATAACCTTCTTCATTGTCCAGTACACCACCAACCTTGGTGTCATTTGCAAACTTACTAACCATTGCTCCTATATTCATATCCAATCATTTATATAAATGGTGAAAAACAGCAAAGCCAGCACTGATCCTTGCAGCACAACACTGGTCAAAGGTCTCCAGTCTGAAAAACAACTCTTCACCACCACCCTCTGTCTTCTACCTTCAAGCCAATTTTCTATCCAGTTGGCTAGCTCCCCCTGGATTCCATGTGTTCTAACCTTGCTAACCAGTCTTCAATGTAGAACCTTGTCAGATAACTTGCTGAAGTCTGTATAGACAACGTCTACTGCTCTGTCTTCACCGTACTTAGTCATTTCTTCAAAAAACTCAGACAAGTTAATAAGACACAATTTCCCACACACAAAGCTATCTTAACTCTCCCTAATCAGTCCTTGCCTTTCCAAATGCATGTAAATCCTGACCCTCAGAATCCCCTCCAACAACTTACTCACCACTGACATCATGCTCACTCATCCACAGTTCCCTAGCTTTCCTTACCACTGTTCTTAAATAATGGCACCCCATTAGACAACCTCCAGTCTTCTGGCACCTCACCTGTAGTTATCAGTGATACAAATATCTCAGCAAGGGGCCCAGCAATCTCTTTCCTAGCTTCCCACAAAGTTCTGGGATACACCTGATCAGATTCTGGGGATTTATCCACCTTTATGCGTTTTAAGACATTCAGCGCCTCCACCTTTATGCGTTTTAAGACATCCAGCACCTCCTCTTTTGTTATATGGCACTTTTCAAGATGTCATTATTTATTTACTCAGTTCTCTAACTTCCATATCCTTCTCAATAGTAAATATTGATGTGAATTACTTGCTTAGTATCTTACTCATCGCCTGTGGTTCGACACATAAACAGCCTTGTTGTTCTTTATGGGGCCCTATTCTCTCTCTAGTTACCCTTTTTCCCCTAATGTATTTGTGCAATCTCTTTGATTCTCCTTAACCCTATTTGCCAAAGATGGTTCATGCCCCCTTTTTGCCCTCCTGATTGCCCTCTGAGGTATACCCCTACTGCCCTTATATTCCTCTCGGGTTCACTGAGTCCCAGCTGTCTAAATCTGATATATACCTCCTTCTTTTTTGTGACCAGAGCCTCAGTTTCTCTAATCATCCAGCATTCCCTACACCTACCAGCCTTTGCCCTTTGCACTAACAGGAACATACTGTCTCTGAACTCTCGTTATCTTTTTTTAAAGGCCTCCCACTTTCCAACTGTCCCTTTACCAGCGAATAGCCTCTCTCAATCAATTTTTGAAAGTTCTTCTGTAATACTGTCAAAATTGGCCTTACTCAAATTTAGAATTTTAACTTTTTGATCAGATCTATCCTTTTCCATCACTGTTTTAAAACCAATAAAATTATGATCGCTGACCTCAAAGTGCTCCCCGATTGACACCTCAATCACTTGCCCAGCCTTATTTCCCAACAGAAGGTCAAGTTTTGCTCCTTCTGCAGTAGGTACATCCACACATTGAATGGGAAAATTTTCTTGTACACACGTAATAAATTCCTCTCCATCCAAGACCTTTACACCATGGCAGTCACAGTCAATGTTTGGAAAGCTAAAATGCCCTTTCATTACAACCCTATTATTCTTACAGATATCTCAGCTCTCCTTACATATTTGCTTTTCAACTTCCTTCTGACTATTGGGAGCCTATAGTAAGATCCCAATCAGGTGATCATCTCTTTCCTATTTCTCAGTTCCACCCATATAACTTCACTGGACATTCTACCAGGAATATTTTCCCTAAGTACAACAGCAACGTTATTCTTAACCAAGAACATTACTTCCCCTCCTCCCTTGCCCCCCCTTTCAGATCTATTGACAATATTATTTTTTCCTGAATTATGACTGCTCTGTTTTAGTGCTTAGTTGCTGAAGGGTCTCATTGGTAAAAGAATGCAGGTTTCTGACCATATAATGGTCTGGGCTGCTTTTTTCCAGCATGATTTCTTCACAGAAACTTTATAAGTCTCCAAATGACAGATCTATCTCAGTAGAGAATGGCTTCCTCGTGAACTCATCTTATTCTAACATGAGGGCAGAGTTTGAGTTCTAAACATTTTTTTTAAGAATCCTTTACAAGGAACTTGTTAAAGAAGTTAAATCATTTCCAACCTTATCAAATTCAACCTTCATGTTTAGATATTTCAAGATTTTTCTCTATCATTATTATTGATTTCCAAAACCTCACATCAGATATTTCATCTATTTCACACAGACATACCATGTGAGTGTTCACAGATACTATGAATATCAATAAGCCGTAGTGTTAGTACTTATGCATCTTTCATCTACTTCAGTCAAAAAATCTAATCGTGCATATAACTTAAAATCATCTGTTACACTGCAAAAATAAAAGACTAAAATTAAAATATAAAAATATAAAATTATCCTTTTTTCATTTTACTAACATTTTAATGCTTGAATTTAAAGGTGCACACCACATATTTTCTTCAAACCTTGTGTCACCATCATTCATAATACTTAGATGCAACCTTTACTAACTCAAGATACTACAACTTTGAAAGAAGAACAAACTTTATAGAACAACAGGAGATATCAAACTTGACATTTGAGCTTTCTCCTCCATGATTACTGCAAAGACCTAATGTAAAATGTGAGTCAGAGAAGAAAACAGGTTCAAGAGACTGGAAAGTTGAGTCTTGACTTTGTGCAGTAGCATAAATGCTTATTAGAGTGTCGGCAGCTCATTTTACATCTCCTCGAATTTTTATTTTGTTTGGTTATAACACAAACAGTCTGACAGACTACAGGCTCAGCTTCATTTATGTAAATATTCCTTGAACCCTATCAAAACCTGACCACAGGCATGGCAAAGACTTTCCCCTCTCCATTGGCATGAGTAGCACACACCCCAGTTTTCAGAGGAGTCAGCATCTGAATATGTAGGAAAGTGGGAGCTCACTATGCCAAAAGCAACGAGGTGAGCTAAAATAACCCCTATTAAATGAATGGACAAAGCTTGGTCAAAGAGTGCAAGCCTGACAGTGGGAACCATCAGTGGACCACTTCAGAGCAGCCCAGTACCATATTCTTGCCAGGGACCATAAAACTTGCAGCAAGTTTGCCAGTCAGAGACTATTAATACTCTCGTTTCCACAGTAGTAGAAGCCCAGTACTGTCATGGGAAAGGTTCAGGCTGGCAGCAGAGTGCCATTTCTAACCATCCTAACACCATCGGAGGAAGAGGAAGCTCTTGAGTAGACAGGAAGGTACAGTAGTCGCTCTATTGTGGATGGTGAGACAGACGTACAGTTGCAAGAAGGTGATTCATTCATGACCAGATATCAGGGAGCCTCAACCAAGCACAAAGGATAGTGTTGCTCATGTCAGTCTGAATGCCAGCTGGTTCTGGAGGCTCATGTTTAGAAGAGCAAAATCTTTTAGTCTCTCCTTCTGCTCCCACAGGGCAATCACTAGAAGTGAGAAACTATTACCTTTGGGCAACAGTTGTTGACCTCTGAAGAGGAAAATTGAAGTTCACAGGATGGAGCATCATCTCATTCTCCCACACCTCCCACTGATACAGATACTGTCTCCTTGGTGGACTTGCATGCATCAGTAGATTCAGGGTTACAAACTAGTTTGCATGACTGACCAGTTGTCAGAGCTGTAGCAGCCAAAACCATTGACACTGAGAGGACTGAGCAAGGCCAAGTCCATGATGACCCCACTGTTACTGATGCCTTTGATGTTATCAGTAGGGAGGCAGACATTGGAAATCCAGTACAAGGTGTGTGAAGATCTATTGAACTTTCCAGAGGATAGCCGCACCCAGACCCAGTCAGTGGAGATGTCTATGCAGGTCATAAATGCTGCCTCTTTGGTGCCCTTCTCCCTTGAGAGATTCATGTATTTATGAGGAGGGACATCCTGCAGACTACTCAATGGATGTCACAATACTCTTAGACCCCCATATATTACCTTGATCATGAATTCTATCAAACAGTAGCAAGGCAACAGGAAGAAATGTGCTTGCAGTCTCCACGCATGCCCATCTGTGGTCAGCAGGAGGAACAAGTTGGCCTTACAAGGGAGGAAGATGGGCCGCCTTTCACATTAGTGGGCTCCTCTCACATGGCTGTCTCCATTTGTGAGAGCAACACCAGTGCATCTGGTAGCCACAGAAATAGAAGGGTCCTGCAGCTGCCCCTCAGCATGTGCAGCCTCCAAGAGTCAAGCAGCCAGATGACAACTGCCAAGTTTGCACAGAAGAAGTGCATCACATCGGAGAGAACTCATAAAAGAGTTAAAAAAGCACAGTAGATGATCTTGGACTACAAAGTGAGTAGTTAGTTAAGATGTTACAACTTACATGTGTCAGTGTTTGTAGATTTGATTTTTTTGACATTTCCATCTATTGTTGGAAGCCTTCTGGAAGCATAAGAGTACCATAGCTCACCCCAAGGACTATTTGCAAGGAATCATGGCAATTGCATTCATCTCTGTCATACGTACATGCAATTACTTGGCTTCCATAGCTCTCTGCAGCAAAGAGTTCCACAGAACTCTCTGGCTAAAGAAATTCATCCTCATTTCAGTTTTAAAGGGTTGTCCTTCATCCTGAGGTTGTCCCCCAAGATCCTAGTCTCTCCTAATAGTGGAAACATCGCCACATCCACTTCATCCAGGCATCTCAGTTTCCTGTAGGTTTCAATGAGATCCACCCTCCTCCTTCTAAACGCCATCAAGTACAGACCCAGCGTCTTCAACTGCTCCTCATACAACAAGCCCTTCATCCCCAAGATCATTCTTGTAAACTTCCTCTGGACCACGTCTCACACCAGCATATCTTTCTTTAGATAATGCTCACAATATTCCAGATGTGGTCTGACCAGAGTTTTTAACAGCCTGAGCAATACAACTCTGTCCTTGATTTCTAATGCTTTTGAATTGAATGCCAATTTTGCATTTGCCTTCCAAAACACCAACTGAACCTGTATGTTAACCTTAATGAGTGATGATCTTAAACATGGAAAGTGAACTCTAGAGAGATAACACAAAACTCTGTTTGACTTCGCAGAAAACTAATATGGTAAACCAAGCTCTTTTTAATGATGGAATGATGACAGTCTTTTGAAGAAATGATTATTAATGAATGGGAAAGTCAAGCAGAATTTAAAGGGTTCAGCATCTAGACAGTTCAAATACTTAGCTGAGTGAGACAAGCAGGCAGGTGCATATCCTGGATGCCCTCAGGTTCTCCAACTTCCAATGCAGCCTGCAGAATACAGTGCTATGTCTGAATTTCTTATCGATCCTCATCCAGGTATCTATTTCCTGATCAATGATGATATACTTATACTTTCTGATGGAGGTCCAACAACATTCATGTCTGCAGAGGAGCAGTTTCACACTGAAGCGCATGCAGAATTGATATCACCACAGAACTGATATTACAAAAAGTATAATTCCTGCTCTCAGATTCAGAGGAAATTCTCACTGCTTCATTTCCAGAATTGTGTTCATACTGCCATTTGTTCTTCTTTTCATCTACCAGATCTCTCACTGCCTCAGACAGTGCTCCTCTCCCAGGGTTGTGATATTTCAAGTGCTTAAGTGTTGCTTCTTCAATCAGTTTATCTTTGATTGGCCTTCACCAGTATTTGTCCCAGAAAACAAAATCCTGAGAAGCTGCCATTCCATTCCATTCTCGCAATTGCCTTCTACCACAATGATAAGGGTCAAATGCATTCTATATATTCTCTAAAGGAGCTGAGAATACTGTTAGAGATTAATGTCAAGCATTTAGAGGTAGGAATGGGAGTAAAATATTTAATGTTAAGTGTCATTGGTTAAAAATGATCCAGTGAAAATAGAATCATAGAATCATTGAATCTCTACACTGTGGAAGTAGGCCATTCAGCCCATCAAGTCCACACCGACCTTGCCAAGAGCATGCCACCCAGGCCCACCCCTTACCCTATCCCTGTTACCCTGCATTTCCCATGGTTAATCCATTTAGTATGCCCATCCATGATAGTATGGGCACTTTAGTATGGCCAATCCACCTAACCTGCACATTTTTGGACTTAAGGCGCTATGTGGAAGTAAAGGTTAATTGTACTTCGACTCTAAATTTAGCTACTGTGCATGTCGTAGGGAGCTGTGACACAGAGATATCAAATCGAGAGCCTGAGTCTGTCCAGCTCCTGAAGATGTCCCCTTTTACCATCCCTTACTTATAGTTATGTTTAAATGTTAATGCTCACTAACCTGAGATATGGACCTAATCATGCTACACTGTTAACATTCGACTTTCTGTCTGTTGCTGATAAAATGCATACTGCCATATTGACTAATGCAATTTGTTCTGATGCCAACCCAATGATTTTAAGCCCTGTTCCAACTTCCAAGTCCATCTGCTGCAGAGATATTAAATCCTAGCCATTATTCAATTGAAGGATGTCAAGGATCTTGATATCAGAAGTACTGTTTGATAGTGATATACCGCTGTGATCAAACAATGACCTGATCCATTATGGTTTTCATTAATAAAATAACTTTCTAAGCCTATATATTCAAATTTACTGTGTTTGAATGTGATATCCATGTTCATAACATCTTTGAAATCATTCTATCCTACAATATGTAAGGAATATGGTTTAAATAAGGTAAACATATCAAAGAAAATTATTGTATAAAGACCCTGAATGTGCAGTCTTAAATAATCCCCTGTAGGAATGAGATGTAAAAAAGGCTAAAGTACATAAAGGGAACAAGATCCAAAGGGAAAGTTATATTTTTTATAATGCCCTGTGAGTCTTGATTGCCGTGCCTAGATTTTCAGAGAACAAATAAATATGGAGATTCGGTTTTTCCAGGGAGTTCATAACAAAGACATGCAAAGGTGAAAATATTTTAAAGGGATCATCAGCTTATCTAACTGTTCTCTTTGTTGCTTTACAAATGACAGCAGTCATTACATTGTTGGCTAATAGGTGTTTCCTATCACCGCTGAGCAATTTTGGTGGTACTTGACAAGGCAACACAACCATCTGTATTACACAACTGACTGATGTATTGTTCTCTGAGGCAGGCAAGTTCATTAATTTCACAAAAGCACAAGGCAATAATTAGAGACAGCCACAAATCTTTGTCACTTTTCCCCTCTCTAGAGTATTGGATATTGTCAACAATTTGCATGTGGAGGTACAAGTCGAAATACAAGTGATAACAGATTAACAAAGGGGTTAACTATAAAGGCTTCGTATCATTCAATATGCATGAGATCTGTGATATCCAGGAAATTTATTCTCAGCCAGTGCACGAATTCTGTGTCAAAGTGTGACTCTATTATCAATTGCCAGTTTCATGTGCCTCCATAAAATGAAAAGAACTGTCCACAAGACTGAATTTTTATTAACCTTGAGTGAGTTCCATGGCAATGGCTTGTGGCAATGTCACTAGACTAGAAACACAGAAGTTAATGGTCCAGGGACATGGGTTAAAAACTCACCATGGTAGCTGGTGGAATTTAAATTCAATTAATAAATCTGAAGTATAAAGCTTGGTTGTGTAGTGGTAACCATAACAACTGTCATTGATTTTTGTAAAAGCCTGCCATTCCTATCTAGGTTGGGCCTCCATGTGACACCAAGCCCATGTAATGTGATTGACTCTTAAGTGCTCCCCAAAATAGCTAAATAAGATATTTTTTTGAAGGGTAATAGAAATAAGTAACAAACACAGGCATTTCCAGCATAGTCCTGAAAGAATAACGAAAAAAACACTGATCCAGTTTAAATAACACAGATTTCTGGTATAACCAGATTTTTTTCAATCCAGTAAAGAAGTAGCATCCCAGAAAAAACACCCCAGTGCATTTGTGACATTAACTTTTGGGCACCTGGTAGGGACTGGGCTTTGTGCTTTTTTTTGTGCCATATGACATTTTGCTGTTATTCAGTTACACATATGCTTCAAAAATCACTGAATCACTGAGTAGAACTTGGTGACATCCTTCCCACCTCACCCCTCCTTCCCCCAGAAGTTAGTCCAGAGAAAGGGAACCAAATGATTTGGTGAGGGGGTGTGGAGTGGAGATTCCACCACATTCCCACCTCCTGTCCTATTTTAAGTACAGGCTGGGAAGGCTTGCAGAAGGCCCTTCTGTCCAAAGGGTGACTGAAGTTCCTAAGTGGCACCAGCACTGCTTTTCAAGCAGCAATATGCAAGGAATGCTGGTCAACTGCCTACAAGTCCCCTCTTAGGGGCAGGATATACATATTCTAGGCTAAAGGTTCTGCAGTGCAATAACTGGCTTCAAAGTTCTTGCTGCCAATCATTACAAATTGGTGGGGGTGCCACCAGATTTTTCTACAATTGACAGACCACCCGCTGTCCAAATCAATCTTTGCCCATTGAGTGGTCCCATACAGTGCTGCCCCTGAGCTTAAGTCTGTCTGGCTGGTTATGTGTCTCAGACATTCTCAAAAATATTCTTACCTTCTGCAAGTGAGATCAATAAGCTGTCAAATTCACAAAGTCCATTCTACCATGGGGATGAGCTTACAAGTCTTATCAGTTGTTTTTCATATGATTGCCTTCTCTGTGTATTTTTTAAACACTGTATGAGCAGTCGATGTCTGTTCACCAGACTGCAGGGGCATTCCTAAAATGTTCCTTTCGACCCTCATATGCTCAAAGTTTCTCTGGTGAAATGTATCAAGTTTTGTAGGATCTTAAATACTGAGTTTTCAGTAGAGTTGGTACCTGTTACCAGTAATGAATAGGTTACTGGACTGAGACTCATTTCCTAAGCTTCAGTCTTGCAAATTTGCTTGAAACTGGCATTAAGCTGTCAGAACCGTTCTGAAGAGGGGTCGCTGGACCTGAAATACGAGCTCTACATCCTCTCCACAGATGTTGCCAGATCTGCTGAGTTTTTCTCACAATTTCTGTTATTGCTTCTGATTTCCAGCATCCACAATTGTTTGGTTTTTTTATGTTCAGTATTAATCTGTCTATTGAATCCTTGACAATGCAATTTTTAAAAATTAATTCATGAGAGATATTGTATTATTTTCCCATTTTTTCAGTCCTGATTATAGATCTGCTTTGAGCCTTGTGGAAGAGAACAGATAGCTGACCACATTAGGAAAAGGAATATTTTAAATGAAGAAGGGTCCAGACCCAAAACGTTAACCTTCCTGCTCCTCTGATGCTGCTTGGCCTGCTGTGTTCATCCAGCTCTACACCTTGTTATCTCTATTTTCAAGCCTTGTGCCTTGTTTACATTTCCAGAGAACTTAAGCCTACATTTATTACTGTTACTTTCCCCATGGCAATATCTCGGCCAACCATAGTCTATTTGCTAACCTATCAGCATACTTTTCTCTGATAATACACATTGCTGTGATTGTTTGAAATTTGGCATTCTTACATTTGCCGTGATAGTGAAAATGAGAAGTTCGGGGAACTTTGTTTTTTTGCTTTTCAGCAATATTATGCCAATATTATTCAGCCTTAACAAATGTTAGAATGCAAATTATGTATGATGCATTTGATGGCAAGGCAGAAATCATACTAGAGGTAGTGATAAAGGCACCCAAATGGCTGAAGTTACTATTTCCATAGAGAGGGTAAAATAGCTATTCCAACTTCTACATTCACCCAATAAAAACTTTCAGGTTTTATGGCATCCCTATTTGCAATCTCATCAAGAGATGATTTACAAGGTTTGCTGGCTGGTCTACCTTACATTATTGACATGTTTCCTGTCCTGCAGTTGGCAGTTTATGCTATGTTAATATAATTCATGTATGATATTGTGACAACTTAATTTGCTACTTACATTAATATTAATCACATCTATAACTGAGCTGTAGAATATTTCATAATTACTGTAAAATAAATTTAATGTTTCACCACATACATGCCATTTAAAAATCCTTTAGGCTTCTAAGATAAAAGATCCGTAATAACTCCTGTCAGAACTACATTATGCGCTTAAGATTCATCAGTTCGTATCACTAATTCTCAGTTGAACTGTTGATATGTATGCAAATCTGAACAAAGGTTATAATCTCACCACAAAACAATTATATTTGGACATAATTCAAAAGTCACCATTTCCTCCACAGATGTTTTGGAATGCTTGGCAGGCTTAATGTCATGTATGACAATATTATAAGGCAGGTCGACATAGTATAAATAATGCTGTCGTAATTATATATATTTACTTGAAATAGCTGTGTGAACTTTTCTGCAGCTTTTCTTGTGGATAATGAGCTTGGTGGAAATATTTAAATCTTTCTTCTTGAAATCTGTTGTAGGTGACATTTGCTTTCTTCCAGAATAAATCATGTTCATCCCTGTTGAGAAAATTCTGAAGATCCTGCATGAAGCATATTTAAATGAACATGTGTTTTCTCTTCCTGCTAGAGGGGCATTCCAAATATGTGCTGCAAATTTATGCTCTGATACCTCATCAATTCATCAATGAAGCTGGGCTATCAGCCCTTGTTGTACTATACAAAACTATACGTTTATAAGCACTTAAAATGTCCTGGGCTCAATGTGAGATTAGTTTTAAATTGTTGCAATAAGTAATAAAGTGTCTATTTTCTGAAAACGTTGCCTTGGCAAATAGTGCAATTGGGACAAGATGGCACATATCAGCCACTAAGAGCATCTGAGTAAGCTTGGATGGAAAATCTGATAACATAAATTCTGAACATAAGATGAGAAATGAGCTACTTGCAGTTGCCAGTAAATAAACAGTGACAAAAAGGCATAGAGCTGGATGAACACAGCAGGCCAAGCAGCACCATAGGAGCAGGAAGGCTGACGTTTCAGGCCTAGACCCTTCTTCAGAAATGGGGGAGGGGAAGGGGGTTTTGAAATAAATAGGGAGAGAGGGGGAGGCGGATAGAAAATGGATAGAGGAGAAGATAGGTGGAGAGGAGACAGACAGGTCAAAGA
>NC_063336.1:52832640-52837997 GCF_021869965.1 Rhincodon typus
TCTTTGACCTGTCTGTCTCCTCTCCACCTATCTTCTCCTCTATCCATCTTCTATCCGCCTCCCCCTCTCTCCCTATTTATTTCAAAACCCCCTTCCCCTCCCCCATTTCTGAAGAAGGGTCTCGGCCTGAAACGTCAGTCTTCCTGCTCCTATGATGCTGCTTGGCCTGCTGTGTTCATCCAGTTCTACGCCTTGTTGTCTTGGATTCTCCAGCAACTGCAGTTCCTATTATCTCTGAGTAAATAAACAGTGCTTGCCATCTATTGCACATACACATAGCCACAGAAATCTGTTTTAATTCGTTCGTGGAATGTGAGTGCGGTTGGCTGACCAGCCAGCATTTCTTGCCCATTTTTAGTTGCTGGTGAGAAGGTGGTAGTGAGCTGTTTTCTTGAACAGTCCATCTTTTTGTGGCTGTTTGAGTGGCAACTTAAGGTAATTATTCCAGTGCACTTCACTCTATAGAGGACCTGATTAAATAAGCCATGCAGCAGCTAAAAGGTTAATTGCTGGTTTATTTCTTCCTCCTATTGTTACCTTAAGCTTCAAAAATATATAGAAAGGCTTTTGCATGATCCAGTTGCTTCAATAAGTGAGTGTACAAATAGGCCCTCCATTTGAAACTGAGCTTGACTGGGAGAATGACAGAGTTAGGCAGAGGAGTACTAGCTGTTAAAAAAGTAGGGAAGGAAAATGTCAGAGACAGTAAGAACTGCCGATGCTGGAGTCAGAGATAACATAGTATGGAGCTGGAGGAACACAGCAGGCCAGGCAGAATCAGAGGAGCAGGAAAGCTGACGTTTCGAGTCAGTATAGTTTAATAGCCCCATTGTAGTTACATTATAGTAAAAGTAAGAAACAAGAAATAATGGGGCTTGTAAGAAAGGCACTGCACTAAATATGGCTGATGTTAATCTTTATGTAGGTTGGACACACCAAATTGGCAGAATTATTCATGAGAACAAGCTCATAGGACTGGACCATACATTTTTTGACTAAGTGAGAGTTGTGTTGAGGGTTTTTCTTCACATTCTTTCTTTGTTTTGAAGTTATGGAGAGTTTTTCTCTGTAAGCCCGAGTGAGATTTGTCATTTATGAATCTGAACCTAGGTACCTTTGCATCTAAGATGGAGCCATGAGTGGCGACTTGCAAACTTTTCACTGTACTCATTTGAGTACGTGTGATAATAAAGCTAATAAAGCTAATTCTAAAACAAAAACAGAGGTTGTTGGAAAAGTTCAGCAGGTTAGGCAGCAGCTGTGGAGAGAAAGGGGAGTCAACATTTCAGGTTGAGTGAACCTTCATGTTTGACCAAATTCGCCTCACAATGTATGATCCCACCCCTATGTCATTGGTCATGTTTGATTCTAGCCCCATCTTACCACGCACCATTCTGAGAACAGTTTGCCACTCAACAGATAACCACTGAAAGATGGGCATCCCTTACCGCCAAGGTTACAGTGGATATGTATTGGAAAGGACAAGTATTGGCAATCTGACACTGCCCCTCACCAGCAACATCAAGGTACAGCAGCCAAGATGCCGTGACTATGATTGACATTCCCTCTCACATAAAAACCCATTCTCTCATCCTCATTACTGTTCAACCACCGCGCCACACAGTTTACTTGTACTTAGCTACATTCCATCTAAACATTCTCTCTAAGACACTGCCACTCTGTCTCTCATGCCCACCCACAGCCTGGCATTGTTCAGTCAGAGAACTTCACATACAAGCAACACAGCGCAAGCAGTCAGACAATTCCAAACATGAACTTTTATTTACAACTACCAAAAGGTCAAACAAACAAAATAATTAGAGGCTACAGTTAACTCCGATTGTACAAACTAACGACTATTTTACACTTGAGATAACAAGGTGTAGAGCTGGATGAACGCAGCAGGCCAAGCAGCATCAGAGGAGCAGGAAAGCTGGCGTTTCGGTTTCTGAAGAAGGGTCTAGGCCCGAAACGTCAGCCTTCCTGCTCCTCTGATGCTGCTTGGCCTGCTGTGTTCATCCAGCTCTACACATTGTTATCTCAGATTCTCCAGAATCTGCAGTTCCTACTATCTCTGAAACTAGTTTACATTTCATGATACTCTCATCTACTGGACCTGGGTGTGAAACAGGTGATGTCAGGCTTGTAGCTCCTAACACAACTGAGTTCTGTCATGCACAAAGAAAATTTACTTCCTCCTCCCTAATAGCCTCATCCTCTTCAGAAGGCTTGCTCCCATTCCCCAGTAGCATCAACTACTCCAGTTGGGCAGCATACTGGGATGATATGGCACACTCAGTTGGGAATACATTGGAGCACCATAATGCCCTCTCCCCTCCCCAGCCTGCATCACACCGCTGCACCACAGACTGCTCGAAGTGGAGGACGACATAGAGCCTTGGATTTATACAGCACGGAAACAGACCGTTTGGTCCAGCAAGTCCATGCAAATATAATCCCAAACTGAATTTGACCCATCTGCCTGCTCCTGGCCCATATCCCTCCAAACTTTTCTTATTCATGTAGTTATCTAAACGTTGTAACTGTGTCCACACCCGCCACTTCCTCAGGAAGTGCATTCCACATACAAACCAAACTCTGTGTAAAAAAATTTGCCTCTTGTGTCTTTTTTAAATTTCTCTCCTCTCACCTTAAAAATATGCCCCCTCGTCTTGAAATCCCCAATCCTAAGAAAAAGACACCTACCATTAACCGTATCTGTACCCCTCATGATTTTATAAACCCCTGTAAGATTACCTCTCAATCTCCTACACTCCAGTGAAAAAGTCCCTGCCTATCTAGCCTGTTATTACAACTCAAACCTTCCATACCTGGCAACATTCTGGTAAATCTCTTCTGAAATCTCTCTAGCTTAATAATATCCCTTCTACAACAGGGCTGGACACAGTACTCCAGAAGAAGCCTCACCAATGTCCTAGCCAAACTCAAATGATATCCCAACTCCTATATTCAAAGGTCAGAGCAATGAAAGCAAGCATGCTAAAAACATTTTTTAACCACCCTGTCTATATATAACACAAACGTCAAAGAATTATGTATCTCAACCCCAAGGTCCTTTTGTTCTGCAACACTACCCAAGGTCCTATGATTTATTGTATAAGTCCTGCCCGGTTTGTTGTGCCAAAATACAATACCTGACATTTATCCAAATTGAACTCCATCTGCCATTTTTCAGCCCATTGACCCACTTGATTAAGGTCCCTTTGTAATTTTAGAAAACCCTCTTTACCAACTTTGGTGTCACCCACAATTTTACGAACCATGCCTTCTATATTCTCATCCAAATCATTTATATAAATGACAAACCAAAGAGGGCACAGATCAATTCCCTGTGAAACATCGCTGAGGACAGGCCTCCAGTCCGAAAAGCAACCTTCCACCTCCAATCTGTTTCCTGCAGCTAAGCAAATTATGTATCCAATTGGCAAGCTCATCCTGAATTCCATGTGACTTAACTTTAGTAATTCGTCTACCATGCAGAATCTCCGGCAGAAATCACAAGACACAAGGTTACAGTCCAACAGGTTTATTTGAAAACACAAGCTTTCAGAGCCTCGTTACTTCTTCAGGTGTATGGGGGAGTGAGTGAGCGTGTGTGCATATGCGTGAGAGAGGGTAGGGACAGTGTGCCTGCGTGAGGGGGGAAGGAGAGAGAGTGTGAGTATGTGTGAGTGAGAGAGAGAGAGGGAGAGGGAGAGGGAGAAAGAGAGTGTGTGTATGATGTTGTTGACTTGCTCGCCGAGCTGGCTGGTTATCATACAGACGTTTCATCACCACGCTAGGTAATATCATTAGTGTGGCCTCCGATGAAGACATGTTGTTCTACTCTATTTGGTATTTATATGATCCAGTCTGTTAAGTTGGGTTGTGTCATTTCTGGTTCTGTTCTGCATGGGTTTGTATCTGGGGTCTAATTCCATATGTTTGTTGATTGCATTACAGGTTGAAAACCAAGCCTCTAGGAATTCCCATACAAATCTATGGTTGTCCCAGCTAAATTGATGGCCTTCGTTGTCTGAGTGCACTGAGATGAGGGAAAATTTGTAGTGTCATTTTGCTGCTAGTTTTTGTGTATCCTGATGGCTAGTTTCCTTTCGGTCTGGCTGATGTAATGTTTGTTGCAGTCATTGCAAGGCATTTTGTAAACTACGTTGGTCCTGTATGTCATTGGTATGGAGTCTTTGGTCCTTGTGGGTGTTTGTTGTAGTGCGGCTGTGGGTTTGTGTGCCATCATCATTTCCTAGTGGGTCACAGGAGTCTCATTGTCAGTTCTGATATGTTCTTGATATAAGGTACTGTGGCCAGTGTATTGGTGCATACAGCAGACCACTTACAGAAACTGAGAAAGCTGTCTTAATATGCAAACTAAACTATAACCACAGAGACATGAACATAACAGACCTCAAGGCCGCTCTGGAAGCTACGCTAAAAGGTAATGGACTCATGGACGAAACACAACAAGCCATCTGACAAACTATGATCCCTAACACTGAACCGGAGGAGTGAATGGGACACCCTCAGCACATCAGAGAGCACAGCACTCGAGGACTCAAGAAAGACAGGAACATCATAATCCTTCCAGCGGGCAAAGGGCGCATGACCATCATTATGCACAAACGGGACTACGTTAAGAAAGCAAAGGCACTGCTTGCAGATACACACACCTACCAACAGGTGGAGATAGACCCAACACCGCAGCTAGCAAACAGGATCACACAAACGCTGAATAAAATAAAAAATGCAGGACAAATAACTAAGACAGACTACGTGAAAATGAAACCAGAAGGTGCGAACACCACCCGCTTCTACAGACTACCCAAGTACACAAACCAGACATCACCCTCAGACCCATTGTCTCCCTACCAGGCACACCTACACACAAACTGGCCAAGGACCTATAACAGAGGCTGAACCACCTGGTCAATGGATCACCCCACTCTATCCACTCAACCCAGGAATTCCCTAATGAGCTCGAGAACATTAAAATCAACAATGACAAGATTATGGTATCCTTTGACATCCAACACTATTCACAGCCATTGACATACAACTAGCCAAAGAAACACTTGCCACATTATTGGATACAGCAGAAACGCCGACTCCAAATAGTTCCATCAGCGAGGACAACATACTCAGACTACTGGACCTATGCCTCACCACACATTTCATCTTTAACGGCCAAGTATATAAACAAATCAATGACACATCTATGGGGTCATCCATCTCAGGACTTATTGCAGACTCTGTCATGGAAAAACTGGAATGCACTACTGTGTGTGAGAGAGAGTTTGTGTGTGTGTGTGTGTGTGTGTGTGTGTGTGTGTGTGTGTGTGTGT
>NC_063336.1:52838007-52920885 GCF_021869965.1 Rhincodon typus
TGTGTGTGTGTGTGTGTGTGTGTGTGTGTGTGTGTGTGTGTGTGTGTTTGTGTGTGTGTTTGTGTGTGTGTGTGTGGAGTGTATTGTGTGGTGGGGTAACCTGTAGTGCGACATGAGCCCATGATCCCAGTTGAGGCTGTCCTCATGGGTACCGAACTTGGCTTTCAGCCTCTGCTCGACGATTCTGCAGAGTCCTCCTTGGAGGACGTTTACTCGAAGATCCGAGGCCAAATGTCCTTGACTGCCGAAGTATTCCCCCACTGGGAGGGAACATCCCTGTTTGGCGATTGTTGCATGGTGCCCATTCATTCTCCCCCTCCCCCTCCCCAACACACAACACACGCACATGCACAACCACATGCAAATCCATAGGGTGAATTTGTATTTGCAGATTCATTCTGTTTTGTTCAAAAAGCACACAATTTATAGACAGTCAGTTCAATGTGGCGTTTTATAAATTTCTACCTTAGAAATAAAACCAGCTGATTCCAAACCAAAACACAAACAGATTCTAAAACAAGGCCTCACACCTGACATGCATCATCTGACCTAAAACGTCACCTATTATTTACACTGATAAGACATTTAGTTCTCTCAGGACAGTGACTTGAAAGGAGTTTGGCGATTTATATATACATATTAATCAATTAAAACCTTCTAACTGATTAAAGATTTAACAGTATCTTAGGTTTGTTTAATACATCCTCATCAGTGGTGTGACCCTTTGATTTTTTACTTATAAATTCTGTGTCTGATACTACCTCACTGACACGTGAAGAAGGAGCAAGGCTCCGAAAGTTTGTGTTCTCAAATAAACCTGTTGGACTATAACCTGGTGTTGTGTGATTTCTGACCTTGTCCACCCCAGTCCAACACCCGCACCTCCACATCATGCAGAGCCTTGTCAAAGGCTTTACTAAAATCCAAGTTAACAATTTTTAAAGCTCTGCCATCATCAATCTTTTTGGTAACTCCCTCAAAAAACTCAATCAAGTTTGTGAGACATGATTTTCCTAGCACAAAACCATGCTGACTATCTCTAAACAATTTTTGCCTCTCCAAGTATTTATAAATCCTATCTTTTAGAATCACCTCTAACTACTTACTCACAACCAAAGTCAGACTCACAGGTCTATAGTTCCCTGATTTCTCCTTACAACCCTTCTTAAAAAAAGGCACAATATTATCCACCCTCCAGTCACCAGGTACCTCACCTGTAGTTATAGATGATGCAAATATTTCTGCAATGGGCTCTGCAACATTTTCCCTTACTTCCCACAACATTCCAGGATAGATTAGATCAGGTCTCAGAGATTTGTCCACCTTTACGTTCTCTAAGACCTCCAGAACCTCCTCTTCCGTAATATGAACAGTTTTTAAAACATCAATATTTTTTTCTCTGAGTTCTCTAGCCTCCATTTCCTTCTCCACAGTAAAATCTGATGCAAAATATTAATTTCATACCTCTCCCAACTCCTGGGGCTCCGCAAAAAGACGACCCCTTTGATTTTTAAGGGGCCCTACCCTGTCTCTAGTTACCGTCTTACTCTTAACATACTTGTAGAATCTCTTTGGTTATCCATAACCTCATCTGCCAATGCTATTTCATATCCCCTCTTTGCCTTCCTGATTTCCTTCTTATGAATGCTCCTACACTCTTTATATTGATTAGGAGATTCATTTGAACCCAATCGTCTTTATCTAATATATGATTCTCTTTTATTCTTGACTTGAAACTCAATATCTTTATTTCATAGTTCCTTAATCTTACCAGCCTTACCCTTCACTCTAACAGGAATATAATGCCTCTGAACTCTCATTATCAATCTCTTGAAATCTTCCCACTTGTCAAACATTCTTTTCCTGTGAACACTCCAATTTACTCCAATCTACTTTTGAAAGTTCTTGTCTCATGCCATTAAAATTTGCCTTACTCCAATTAAAAACATTAACTTTTATGGAAGTTTTATTCTTCTCCGTAACCATTTTAAAACTAACAGAATTATGATCGCTGGACCCAAAGTGTTGCAGTATTTTCACTTCAGTCACCTGGTCTGCCTTATTGCCCAAAAGAAGGTCAAGTTTTGCTCCTTCTCTAATAGCACCATCCACACATTGATACAGAAAATTTTCTTGAACACATTTGACAAATTCTTCACCATCCTAACTTTAATGCCATTGTGCACGAGTCATTGTTTAGAAAATTAAAATCCCCCATTATAACAACCTTATTATGCTGACATATGTCTGAGATCTCCCTACATATTTGTTTCTCAATTTCTCTCTGATTACTGGGGGGCCTGTAGTACAATCCCAGCAAAGTGATCTTTGCTTTCTTATTTGTAATTTCTAACCATATATTTTCACTGGACACTTTTTCAGAAATACCTTCTCTAGTTACAGCAGTAATATTTTCTTTAATTAAAAACACCACTCCCCCTCCTTTCCTGCCTCCCTTTCTAATCTTCCTACAGCATCTAAAACCTGGAGCAGCTGCCAGTCCTGTTCATCCCTCAACGAAATTTCTGTAATAGCTATGATGTCCCAATCCTATGTTCCTAAATATGCCCTGAGTTCATCAGCCTTACTTATCAGACCCCTTGCACTGAAATAAATACAATTTAATTCTTCAGAGTTATTACGTTCTCTGATGTTTTCTTGTCTTTCTTTTCTAATTGACTTGCTCTTTTCACATTCAGAACCTTCCTCATCAATCTTTCTATTTGCACTATTACTTAGAATTTCTCCAGCACCCTCTGTAGCAGTATAAAGTCTCCCTTCGTGGAACTAGCAAATCTCCCTGCTAAGATATTGGTCCTTTTGCAATTCAGGGTTAAACCTATCCTTTCTGAACATGTCTTTTCTGTCCCAGAAGGGATTCCAATTGTCCAAAAACCAGAATCCCTGAACAATAAACCATCTTGATTTATCTCCTTTATCCTTTTGTTCCTTCCCACATTTGAGTTTGGCATCCGGAGTAAACCAGATATTACTACTTTTGAGGTTCTATTTTTTAATCTTGTACCTAACTTCTTATATTCACTCTGTAAAGCTTTAATCTTTTCCTAAAAACGTCATTCCTACCAACGTTTACAATATTTTCCAACTACTCAATCTCACCTTTAACAATAAGCTTGAAATGTTTAGAGAAGTCCTTAATCCTAGCACCAGGAAAGCAACAAACCATCCTAAATTTATGCTCAATGCCACAGAATCTCCTGTCTTTGTCCCTGACTGAAGAATGCTCTATAACAATTACTCTTTTAAATTTTGTCAAATGCTGCCTAATTTACGAATTATTCCTAGTGCGCAATAACTGACAACACGTTCTAGTTTCCTTGGAGAGACTATCTCTTTCAACAATATCCAAAACTGAACATCGATTTGATAGAAGAATTTCCACTGGAGACTTTTGAACTAACTTCTAACCTTTCCTGACAGTCACTCATCTATCTGACTGATCCTGCTGTGTAATCACCTTTCTAAATCTACTAACCATCTCACTCTGTGACCTTTATGTGCCCTCAATACCATTAAGCCTAGAAAAACAACTTTCAATAACAACTAAAGTATAACTTAAAATCACTTTCTGTAGGTAATGAAAGGTATGTTAAAAATGCAAAAAAGTTTTTTTAAAAAAAATCCTATAAATCCTAAATAAAATCAACCACGTGACTGATTAACTGAATTAAAACGATTCCTCTTCAATAAATTCCTCAGACAAAAAACAGTCTTCTCCAGAGCCGACCAGGTGTAGGACTCACAAATAAAAACACAGCTCCACTTATTAAAAAAAAAGTCCCTCAGCTATACAAAAATACCTTTGCAATGTAAAAATAATTCACCCTTAAGCACATATACATCTTCAGCTGACGTGTTATTGGCTCTACGTCACCCTGTCATACCGTTTGAAGCATAGGTGGCATTAAATTTCCACATCTCTTGATGATCCGCATCGGGTTGCCATGGCTTCATGAGCCATGGTCTCTTTGGGTAAAGTACCTGAACCTTCAAATGGGTCAGGTACACAAGAATATTCCCATAGCCATTTAGGACCCATGGAAGCTGCCAGGATAGTTGGACACGCACCTTTAGGAATGTTAATGGTGATTATAGATCACCAAATGAAACACTTCTTGTTGATGAAATCTGTAGCGTTGTGATACAACCCTCTTAGTACCATGTGGTGCAATCTATAGAATTCTACACTTACAGGAACCCAAATATATTCCCAAGTCCTATCGCCACTTCATTGAATCAAAGTGATCTTGCACAAATTATCTCAGTCACTCTCCTAGTGCATTTGTGTGTCCATAACTGACTGAGATTCCACACAGGTCACTGATTGGTCCCTGGAAGGAGCCAGTAGCATAGACGTTCAGTGTGGCAGTTACTTTCATAACCATTGATAGATGATGGCTTCCCACTCCTGCAGCCCCCCAAGTACCTTTCTGGCATCTAGTATAGTCCTGTCACCGTGCCCTGGGAAACATGCAGTCTTCACTGACACTGCACCTTGCTCCTCCTCAGAAAATAAAGGTGGGGCCAAAAGACCCTGAGCCTCCTGTAGACCACATGCTTCTTGAAGAGCTCTGAGGCTGTGACCTCCTCTCATCCCTCTAGCTCCTCATATTCTGTCATACCACTGCTCCTGGGCTTGCTTTCGCCTGTGATCTGTCTGTATCCAACTTTGCTTTCTTAGGAAGTCAGCTGCAGACACGAACATGCCATCAGCAGTCTAGTGTAGGACCCTCAGTGACAATTACCTTCATTCAGAAATTAACCTATAATAGTCAAATTAACAGCTAATACCAACCACTGAATTTAGGGGTCAGATGCTGGTCAAAGGTGATTTGTATCATGCTTAGCAAATAGATGATGGAAAGATTGCAATCCAGATGAAGCTGAGTTTTGCAAATGGCTACTTCATATAATTGTCCCTTCAATGTCCTGTTAGGATTAAATAAATAAATTGTTACTAGTTACTTATAAAGTGAATGTAAGGGATTTTCTTTCATTTAACCTCCCCTTCTCCATAACAACATATTTAGAAGGACCAGGGAGAGGCTATTTAGACTTCATCGTACAGTTCCATGGATTGTGTAAGAACAGTGGGGACTTTGGGTTCAGGCCAATAGTTCTTTGAAGATAGGTGAAATTGAAGAGTAATTTACAAAGTATATGGATACACAGTTTCATAAATAGAATTATGAATTAGAAAATCAGAGATGTCATGCTGAACATTTATAAAACTTCGTTAGGCCACAACCAATTCTGATTACCACTGCCAAAATCTTCATAGCCATTGAACGGTGCAGGCATTGGGACAATCAAATGAAATTGACGGTAAGGAGTCCCCTGATGTTGAGAGCAAAAGGTCCCATTTTCCAAACAAGTGTTGAACAACAAGACAAGATTTTCACCAGTGAGCGGTGAGAGGCCTATTTGAAGGCATTAGAATGCACATTGTTACATAATGACTTATTATTACCTGACCTCACCTCATTAATATGTAGTTCCCAAACGTCAGATAAAAACTAGAACGCGACAATTCCTGACATTAAAGTCAGAGCAATTACCTGGCAACTCCAGCTTCTCACTTGCTCCTCTGGGCCTCCTTCAGTCACCAACATCTTATTGCATGC
Organism: Rhincodon typus; assembly: GCF_021869965.1. Classification (NCBI taxonomy): domain Eukaryota; kingdom Metazoa; phylum Chordata; class Chondrichthyes; order Orectolobiformes; family Rhincodontidae; genus Rhincodon; species Rhincodon typus. The sequence continues at coordinate 52,843,653 of NC_063336.1, forward strand.
TCCATGGGCAGCAACTGCATGCAATCCCCATCTACCAGGTCCCTACCTGTGGGACAATTGACAGGAACAATGCAAGGCCCCTGCAGTGCGCCAGTGTTTTACTGGATGCACACATGGTCTTTGAAGACGGCAACAGTGCGAGGAATCCCAGTGGGTCCCAGCAGTGACCAGTACTTCCATTTATGGAAGTGGGAGAATAAGACAAGTAGGACATCATAGAGGCTTGGTGTATAGGGAATGAATTTGGGAAGATGGTGTGAAAAAATGTGCTGGGGCTCATGGACAGAAGCACTCCATGACACTCCCTAAATTTGACACTTGCCAATTTCTGGATTTATGCAAGATATGAAATTCCTTGAGAATCTGTGGATTTGTCAGGATGGTTTCAAGAATGGGAAAATTTTAGCTATCAGATTATCTTAGAATCATTGGATTGTTCAAGCACTTGGGGGGCTTGATTTGATTGCAGCATAAAGATTCTAACAGATTTAAATGAGGTGGACAAGGAAAAGTTCTTCCACTAGTTATCAGTATAAAGACTGGAGGAGACAGATTTGAAGATTTTGGGCAAGAGGTGTAGAGGAAAATGTGAGGAATAATTTTTTTTATATGGCATATGGTAATGACCTAGATATCACTACATATGAGACTGGTGAATGCTGAGACGATAATTGATTTCAAAAGGAAATTGGTTGGACACTTAAGGGAAAAAAGCAGGGTTGAAGGATTGAACTGATTGGATAGTTCTTCAGAAAGTCAGCTAGGAATTTATACGCTAAAAGGCCACCTACACTGCCATTATGGCTTTTTTCCTAGATTCTCCACCCTGAACCAGAGGCCAAACAACAAAAGTACATTTGTCACCCACATGCTGGACTGCTAGCTCTAATGCTAATTTTGATCATTTTCCCAAGAACAACGGACAGAGAATGGGAGGCATTCAGGAATGTGAAATTGGCCACTTTACTAATTGGCTGTTTAAGGTCACGAAGGAGCTCAGACAAAAAAAAATTCAACAGGAATAAAATTTATGAACCAAACTTTTAAGGCACTATCCCAGTTCTCACTAATCTTTTGACCTGGTCACTTCAAAAACAAAAGGGTGTTCTCTCTTTTCCTTTTAAGACCACATACAGGCACATCCACACCAAAGGCTGCCAATTTGGGAAGTACGTGGATGAATTGCCCAATCTCCCACCTCCATTCAGCCTTTCCTGGGCATTATTTGGGTTGTAGAACCTTCTTAAAGGTCAGTAAGAGTGACTCCAAGAAAATGCCACTTTCCAGCATAGTGGAGCTAGAGGCAGGTTTGTGACCCAGAAACAAACTGCATCCCAATTCCCACCTCCAAAAGTTAATTTTTGTCCTATGTCTCTACCCTAACCATACTCAAACCGATGTCTCTCTAACCTGAATCCTAAATCCCCATTTACAAACTGCTTTACACCTTATATTCTCTCATCTCTAATAATCACAACATCCTCTTATCCATAATCCAAAAGAAAAGCCAAACAGATTAAATGTTTCAATTTATATTTATAGCCTAAATGATGGTATGATGCATATGAAATAAACTAATCTGATTTGCACATTTATGCACATGACTTTTATCTATGAGCTTGCATGTCCTAGAGTTTCTGTGCAGTTCCAGCCAGCAGCATTGCTGATAGAAAGCTGCTGAATGTTGGAGGGTGGCTGGGAGTTGGTAGATAGTTTTGGAAGATTGACCTTGTGGGTAGCAGCTGTGTCTAGAAGGCAAAGTTCTCCATTAAGGCGTGCACTCAGTCTGAACTGAATGGCTCACAGGCAACGGGAAGGATACTGGCAGGCTGATAAAAGAAGCTAAACTAACGACACTGCTGTGTTTGCCACATCACTGCCACTGGAACAAAGAGTCACCATTCTCTGACACTATCTGATCGCCAGCAACACCGCCACTGCCACCATGAGTTCAAGCTGACCGATTCCAATGCAGCCATCGCCACTGCCGTAAGCCCTACTCTGGCACCAAACTAGCCACCGTTGCCGCCTCCGCCGCCAGGTGCCCTAGCTTTTAGCTGTGGACCTGGAACCTCGGCTCAGCCTGTGAGTCTGGGCCATGGGATTAAGCCTGGGCCCTGCTCCTCACTGGTTGGGAAACCTCGGGCTGGGCTGCAGCCACGGCCGCCTCATCCTGGCATCGTTGCCACCACCAGATGCCTCCTCCTTCAACATTTACTTGGCCTCGCTGCTCCCCGGATCTGCTCAGGGCCCACTCTCTCCTAAGCCTCCGCTAACACAGCTGCAACCAATGCAAAAAGGTAAGAGAAAAGAGCTTAAAAAAGAAAGAAAGTTTGCAAAAGTAGAAAGAAGAAAAAGAACAGAGAACCTGACAGAAGTGTACGAGTGCCAGGTTCAGCAACCTAAATGCAGCAACTCTGCCGCTGCCATCTTTTATAAAGATTGATATCCTTGAGCTCATGACTCAATGTTGCTTAATTTGGCAAAGTCCCATTAAATGTGAAACTTGCTCATCATTGACTGTTTGTTCTCTTACAGACGTTTGTTTAAATTATAAATGTTTTTAACATGTTGACTGTTTGGAAACAGTTTGTTACACTTTATACCCGTTAAAAAAAATCAGATACAGAAAATATTAATCTTTATACATTGTTTTAAAGTCTAAAAGATTATACAATTACAAACATATTGCTACAAAGTAAAGTCTAATACAAAGCGCATATCCGTTCAATTGCTATACTTTGAATACACCAGTACAAGGTTACAGCTGTGGTTATGATTTCCTGAGAAAAGCTAATAAGCTAGGAATATGCCATCTCCATCTTATTCAACCTTGGAAGACTGGATCTGAAAGTAAACGGATGCCCCTGACCCTTTCAGCTTTAAGTCTAAACACGAGGTAATGGTCTTCACCTGTTTGCAATCTCATGGTGCACTTCTTTGTCAAGTGAACTCAAGCAGTCACATGACATTAGACTGTCTACTGTTGTCTGCATGGCATTGGCTACTATTAAGCAGAATACTGTGATATTAAATTAATCAATGAATATAATTTGTTTATAACTAAATGGATCATATAATGTTAGCTTCCCTGCTGATCCCACACCATTTACCATGTGACAAGCCACAGCAAGTCATTAATGCACAGTGAGGACTGGTGTCCTGTAAGTGAGCACAGCTTTTGTTTTAAACTAACTCTGATCATGCAATTACAAGACAAAACATTGGAAATTTAGGTTTCAACAACTGCTGTGAGCTTGGCAAACAATTACCGTATGTGGCATCAAATGTTCAGCCATTTTCAGAGAGTGGGTGGAGGGGGGGTAATATGTAGGAGAGTTCATGTTTGATAATTATTTTTAATTTAGTTATGAAGAAATAAACAAAATGTATTCTGAGGAAGGGTCACCAGGCCCAAAACGTTAACTCTGTTTTCTCCTTCACAGATGCTGCCAGACCTGCTGAGCTTTTCCAGCAACTTTGTTTTTGTTCCTGATTTACAGCATCTGCAGTTGTTTTGCTTTTTATTTAAACAAAATGTATTAATCAGTTAACTAATATTACATTGTTCTATGTAATTGTAGTCCATATAAAACACTAATGTACCATGTAAACTATTCAGTTTATACTAGAAAGTGGAGAGGACCTGTTGTACTGATCTTCAGAGCATGGAGCAAGAACTTACAACCTTTCAAGTTTTAATTAGCAAGCTCACATCATTAATTCTTATCAAGTACCTGGTGTGCTATTTAAAAGAGGAAAGTACAGCAAAGAAAAGGTATATTTTCTTGTTAGTTTTACTTTATAGTCTTTAAGAAAGAAAGTAGCAATCATATTTTGCTAAAAGTATTCTTTGTATCAGTTAAGTTCTGTAGCAGTGCGTGATTAGGCTTGTGACTGTATAGTCCTTTTTGACTTATAGTACTCAGGGCTATGTATGAATATTTTATTCACCCTCTATATGTTCTAAAGTTCTATCCACACTGTAATTTTCTCGGGACAATTTGCAAAAATACCATATAGAGTGTGAATAAAATATTCATACATAGCCCTGAGTACTATTAGTCAAAAAGGACTTAAGCAGTTCAGTTTTGCTGAAAAAAAAGATACGTTTTGTCAAAGCTAGCACTCATCGGGACAATTTGCAAGAATACTATAACAGGGACAAAATGTATACTGTATGAGAAGAGAGTGCTGATTGGTTGGTGAGTGGATCTGATGGGTGGAGTCACTGCCGCAGAGAATGCACCAATTAATGATCGCTAGTAGTTAACTGTCACGTTTATTTAAATCTTAAACCAAGCAGGTTGACTCTGATTAGTCAAGACATTTCTCTGAAGAATAAATTAGCAAATGGTAGTAGTCACATATTCTGGTGGGGTGAAGGCATAGAGGAGAAGGATATGGTGCTAAAACAAACTGGGATGGAGGATGAGAGTAATGGGTCTGTCATCATCCCACCACTGCTGGAGTTTTACCAATGTGACCTGAGGCCTACACAGCACAGGGATACAATCTGGTAAACTTGTTGGCTTCTTTACAGTCTTGGAGTTCACACTTGATGCAAGGAGGGGCCCTGCTGTCAATAGCCAATGGCAACACACACCATGCCATCACCAGCTGCCCCCTTCACCCTCACTAAGGCTTTCCTGTCTGGTGGCAGTAGTAGTAATTGGAACAAGTTCAACCAAGTGGACCTCATAAAATATGAGTTCCCTGATTGGGGCTGTTAATCTGGTCCAATCACGGAGCCCTGGCTGACAGATATAAGCAGATTCTGTTCAGTGTGAGAGCTGACTCCAAGGAAGCTGGATCAATGTCAATAAATATGTAAATAAAGGGTGACTTGATAACAGGTTACCAGCCTCTGTGGAATTACTTCAGGGATGATGAAAGAAGAGCACACTCTTAAAAGAAAATCACTTGCAACGGTTATTTTTGAGTTGGGGTAAGCATTTCTGGTAGCATGTTGTTGTTTGGGAACATTGACTCGTTCGATCCTGCATCAAACACTGGGTCCAGTATGTGGAAAGAATGTGTTATTTTTTTCAGGCAAATAACATTGGAGCAGATGAAAAGCAATGAATAATTCTCCTGACAACTTGTGGACCCTCAGCCTTTTTGGTTATAAGGAGCCTAACAGATACTAAAACCTTTCAAGAGTTGACAGATTTGGTTAAAGAATATTAAGAACCCAAGCCACCTCTAATCCTGAAATGCTTTTGGTTTTACTCGGCAATTCAAGAACCAAGGGAATCTGTGTTGGGATTTTTGAATAGATTAAGCCGACTGGTATGTGACTTTGGTTTAACCCTTAATGAGATGCCGAGAGACTGTTTGGCATGTAGGATTAATGATGTAACCATACAAAAACACCTAATATCTGAATCCCAGCTGGACCTCAAACAGGTGCTACAACTGGCTTTATCATTGGAAAATGTGGTAAGTGGAGCTAATGAGTTGCAGGGTATCCCAATGGAAGTAGGCACCCTCACGAGTCCAACTGAGCTTAGGGAACACCACTTGAATGAAGGCAATTGTGTAGCCCCACTCAGGACATATCTTGAACAGAAGCTGTCTACATCTGCCCACAGCAAAACACCAAAACAAAGTCAAGCCTCTGCCAAATGGTTAATATTTTCTTCAGGATCCAGCCCAGCAAGCCATTGTTATCGCTTCCGGTATGTGGACTTGAGACAGCAAAAGCTAAACCTAAATTGAGTAAACGAACTCATAGGCCAGTGTCCGGGAGAGTGCACTTCCTACAAAGTCCACCTAATTCTCGTTTAAAATAGTTAAATTGCTTAGCAACATCCAAATCAGAACCAATCAAAATAAATGTCTGGTTAACTGGTGACCCAGTTCTAATGGTGGTCGATACCAGCACGGCCATTTCAGTGATCGTGGAACCAGTCTTCAATAAAATTCATTCTGGACTCCAACCCTTAAGTTTGTGCAAGACTGAAAACTATACCAGGGAAACTTTACAGATTAAGGGTACGACTATGATTCCAATCTCTTAGGAGAAGCAACTGATTCAGTTACCACTGTTTGTTGTAAAAGGCTCAAGCCCAAGCTTGATGGGGCTAAATTGGTTGAGAAAGATTCACCCAGTTTGGCTCAAAATTTTTTGGTTAGAAAGTGGCTGCCTGAGGGAAGTCCTAATTAAATAGAAAAGTCTAGGGACATCAAAGGAGACAAGGCCACCCTGCATGTTGACCAGGAAGCAATTCCACGATTCTGCAAGGCCTGCCCAATGCCATTTGCCATACAGGCAGAAGTAGAGGCAGAAATCAGGAGGCTGGAAAGTGAAGGAATCATCAAACCAGTCCAGTTTGCAGAATGGGCAACACCAGTCGTACTGTGTGTGATTGTGAAACCCAAAGGGTCGTTTTGCCTTTGTGGGGATTTTAAATAAATGGTAAACCGCTTTTCATAGCTAAATAAATACCCAATCCCTTGCATAGAGGATCTATACACAAAGCTGGAAGGGGGGCTGTTTTTCATGAAGTTAGACATGAGGCATGTGTACCTGCAGTTATGGTTAGATGAGGATTCCTAGATGTATGCTACAATTAATTCTCATAGGGGTTTATACCAATACACAAGACTGCCAGTTGGGGTATCGTCAGCGTGTGCAATTTTTCAGCGGATAATGGAGAACATTTCACAAGGTCTACTCTGAGTCGCCATTTATCTAGATGATATGCTAATAATGGGGAAGACCAATAAGGAGCACTTAGAGTACTTGGACATAGCTGTTAGCCATCTTCCCCAGGCGATGCATGCCTTAGAGGGGGAAAATGTGTGTTCCAGGCATCCCAAGTGACCTATTTGGGATACAGAGTCAACAAGACTGGGTTACATCTTTTGGAAGATAAAGTGACGCCGATCAATGGTGCCCCAGCTCCCACGTCTGTACAGGAGCTTCGGCCTTTTCTATTACAAAAATCTTATCCATAAATGGCCTCCATCCTGCCACCTTTGCACCAACTCTTAAAAAACACTTCATCTTGGAAATGTTCACATAGCCAAGCCATAGCTTTCAGGGAAATGAAGAAACAACTATTATCCTCTAAGGTGTTGGCACACTATGATCCCAAGCACAATCTGGTATTGACGGTCGATGTCTCCTTATCTGGCATTGGGTAGTATTAGCCCATAGGTGGTCCAATGGAGAGGAACGCTCAATAGCGTATGCTACCAAGACTTTGACTAATGCAGAGCATAAATGCGCCAGATAAAGAAAGAAGGCTTGGTGGTCATATTTGAAGTCAGGGACTTCCACCAATATCTTTACAGAGGTAAATTTGTAGTAATAACAGAACACAAACTCCTGGTAGGTCTTTCCTAAAGAGAACAAGGTAGTGCTGCAGATAGCATCACGCTGAATTCAGAAGTGAGCTCTGATACTAAGTATGTATAATTACAAGTTGAAACATTGTCTAAGAGGACAAGTAGCAAGTGCAGATGTATTTAGCTGCTTCCCACCAGCAGATGCACCATCAGTGGTACCGCCACCAGAAGACTCCACTATTATTTTAAATTTTCTGGACATACTTCCAGTCACAGCTGACAATATCAGACTTTGGACGCAGAAAGATCTGGCACAACTGAAACAGCTGGTGGTGATCGGGGAAACCAAAGACCTGGGCCATCACAACCAGAATTGAAACCTTTTTGAACCTGGAGAGACAAGATCACAGTAGAGGATGGCATATTATAATAGGGAGCAAGAGTGATTGTCCCGAGCCAAGGTCACCACCAGATACTGACTACACACCACCAGGGTCATCCAGGGGTTTCCCAAATCAGGATGTTGGTGAGAAGATAAGTCTGTTGACCAGGATTGGATGCAGACGTAGCTGCGCTGGTGGGCCAATGCCCAGGCTTCTAACATGGACAAAAATTACTGCCAACCACATTGGTGGGAATAGCCGGGTAAACCCTGGACTCGGTTACATGTCAACTACGCAGGTCCTTTAATGGTTTAAATGTTCTTGGTCATTGTGGATACCCACTCAATATGGCTGGATGTGCATAGAGTTCATTTATGAAAAACTGCGCGTGCCTTTTTCAAAACACAAACTCCCAGAAAGTGTTAGTCACAGAGAACAGGCCATCATTTACAAGCAGGGAATTTGAGTATTTCTTAAAGTTAAATGGTATTTGTCATATAAGGCATCTATATCATCCATCATCCACTTATCTGGCAGAAACAGCAGTCCAAATTTTGAAGGTAGGTTTAAAGAAACAGCCTACAACTTCACTCGATAACAAACTGTTCCTTTTGATAATAGGATAACCCCTCATGCAACCACAGAGATAGCTCCAGCAGAATTGCTAATGAGGAGAAGACCAGGTTAAATCTGATCATCCTGGCCCTTGTGGGGAGGGTGAAACAGCATCAGGAATGCCAATACAGAATAAGACTGCACTGAGCGAGAGAGATAGTTTACTTCAGGGGATAAAGTTTGGTGTAGGAACCACGGGAATGGCCTTGCATGGGCAAGAGACATGGTCAGTATGGGGTCAGATCCAGTGATGCATAAAGTTCGGGTAGGTACAACAGTCCTGACTGAGCACGTGGACTATATGAATGCTGCAAACTCGCAAATGGTGCCGGGGCAAAATGTGCCTTGACTACCTTTCCAATCATTCTGGAACCTGTGAGTTCTCCCCTTCTGTTGAGCATTGAAGATACCTCAGATGGACACGGTGGATGTCACCGCCTCAACACTCTTGCCACCTTAAAAAGAGAATGAATTTCTTCCAAGATGCTCCAGGTACAAGAGGTGAGCTACTGTGTGTTTATATGCTGCCCGTATCAGAGGCAAAGTTGGAAGAATCTGACTCGGTGCTACAACACCCAAGAGGAATTAACAATAAAAGAAGAACCAGCCTATATCCTCAGACTCAGAGAGTAGAGGGATGTAATGATTGTAACAAGGTCAGCCAGGTGGACTTCATAGAATATGAGTTCCCTGATTGGGGCTGTTAACCTGGTCCAATCAGGGAGCTCTGTCTGACAGATATAAACATGACTGTCAGACATCCTGTTCACTCTGAGAGCTGGCTCTGAGCAAGTTGGATCAGTGTCAAGAACTTACCACATGTAAATAAAGGGGTGACTTGGTGATAGGATAGTCACCTCTGTGGAGTTGTTTCACCAGTGACCACTCTCCCAACTGCCTTGTTCCCAGGGTACCATCCATTGTATCCTGCAAGAAGTGAAGAACTGCCAATCATTTGATTGGCCAGCAAATCTCATAGATCTCATCCCTTAAAAGGGCAAGAGACTGGATAGAAGCTCATTGACTTTCTCATTGTCTCAGAATCCAGTCAGGTAGTCAGGTCTCCTTGAAGTGGCTGAGTGAAGGCTGACCCCCTAGTTTCATGACCACCTCTGCCCTGACAAAATCTAGTCATGTGTGTGGAAGCTGTGAGACATCAGTTGCTGTGCTGAGCTATTTGTATATTCAGTATAAGATGTGATTTGATACATAATCTTGAAAAGTGAGTGATGAGCATGTGGTGAAGTGGTTGAATTTACTGGTGCAGATGAAGATTCATTGATCTGACCACATATATGTGATAATTAAATATCTTGTAGCATTGCACACAGGTCCTTGAGGCTACACTCATGTAAGTAACATCTGCAGTTAATCTGTTCCCACCAAGTTCTCAATGTGTACCTCTGGAGTCTCTTCGTCCTTGGAGGATACAGGCCAGCTCTCTGCCTTCCATAAACCTGGGAGCCCACTCTTTGCTGTAGTCAGCCATTGTACTTTCTTTCCCAGATCAGTTTCAGTTGTAAAAGAATTTGGCCAGCATCTGTTGAGAGAAGAAGAAAGAGAGACAGAGTGTGGTAGACAAGTTTAACATTTTGAGTTGAATAAAGTTTCTTCGATAAGACAAATTGTGTGAAGAAGAGTCTCATTCAACTTAAAATATCTCTGTTTTCACAGTTGCTGCCAGATCAGCTCAGTTTTTCTGGTAATTTCTGTTTTTATGTTAACAATGACATTGAGTCATCTATTGATTCATGCGGCCAATGAATGAAGTGGATGTGTTAGCTGCTCGGAGAAATCCATGACAGCAGGAACTTTCCATGCCGTGTTTATTAGTAAGGTATTGGTATTATAACAAGGCTGGTAGAGTGCAGATCGATTTGGACATCAACCTCCTGCTTGCCCTACACAACTATACATGTGTGAATGCAATTAGTTGCTGTTCAATTTATCCCATAATAATAAATGATGATAACCTCACTACTATTATTATCCAAGATGTTTGCAAATTACAGTTATTGATAGGAAGATTTTAGGTTCAGTTCTAGGTCTGTGCTAAGTTTGCTCTCCTTAACAATGTATTGGTAGAGTTCCTACCTTTAACTTTACCACCTGCTAGTCAAGAGAAATAGTAGCTAAACTTAGCATTTGTGATTGTTATTCAGTGAGCCTTGCTGAAAGTGTGAATCTATTATGATAAAGCAGCTCTCATAATTCCTTGTGAAATTTAAGTGAATGAAATATTGGAAGTGTAGAGTATATGTGGAGATTTGCCCCATCAAAGGATCAGATGAAAATAAACTGTTCTTAGCCAAGGGAGCATATAGGTGACTTTATCAGACAAAAGTGTGAAACAGTCTGTCAATTTGCCATCACCTATTTTATTTTATCACTTAAAACAATTTATACCCCAATGCTATTTAACGAAGGAGGGCATAAAACAGGCAAGAAAAGACAAATCATTCATTATTTAATTATTTTTATTTAGAAATATACATTTTCTCATATCACCCAATCTGCAAATTTTGTCTTGAGCAATATATTTCTAGAACTGGAAATACACAAAAAATATAGATTTGCATTGATTTTTCTTTCTGTCATGTCATTTCTATGCACAAACTGTATTGGAGGTACATCATAAAATCAAAATTTATACAAAGTTTAGGGAAGGAAAGACACTGTCCTCATCCAGTCTCACCATCTGTTTTAAAATTCATTTATGGGATGTGTTTATCACTGGTTGGCCGGTGTGTATTGCCCTTGTGTAAGTGGTGGTGAGTAGCTTTCTTAAACTGCTGTCAGTTTACTGTCAGTAGACCCATATTGTTGTTATGGAAGGAATTCCAGGATTTTGACCCAGTGACTTTAAGGAAATGGTGATATGTTTCCACATTAGGACGATGAGTGGCTTGGAGGGGAACTTGCAAGGGATAGTGTTCCCATGTATTTTCTATTCTTGTCCTTGTCCTTGCATCTAGGACACTTCTCTGAAGAACTCCTTGCAGGGATGTCCTTGAACTGAGGTGATTGACTTCTAACAACCACAGTGTTCTTCCTTTATGATAGATATGACTCTGACTGGTTGGAAGTATTTACTGATTTCCATTGACTCTAGTTTTGCTAGAACTCCTTGATGCCATACTCGGTCAAATGTGGCCTTGATGTCAGGGACAATCACCCACCTCACTTCTTGAATTCAACTCTTTAGTCCACATATAAACCAAACTTTACTGATGTTCAGGAGTAGCTTGTTTGGTGCTAATTGGGTGAATTGGATTGGTCCTTGTAAATCTTTTCTGAACCTTTTCAAGTTTCACAACACTCTTCCTGTAGCAGGGAGACCAGAATTGCACACAGTATTCCAAAAGTGGCCTAACCAATGTCCTGTACAGCCACAACATGACCTCCTAACTCCTATAGTAAATGCACTGACCAATAAAGGCAAGCATTCCAAATGCTTTCCTCACTATCCTGTCTACCTGTGACTCCACTTTCAGTGGGACTATGAACCTGAACTCCGAGGTCTCTTTGTTCAGCAACACTCCTCAGGATTTTACCATTAAGTGTATAAGTCCTGCCCTGATTTGCCTTTCCAAAATGCAGCATCTCACATTTATCTAAATTAAACTGCATCTGTCACTCCTCAGTCCATTGGCCCATCTGATCAAGATCCTGTTATATTCTGAGGTAACGTAATTTGCCATCCACGACACCTCCAATTTTGTCATCTACAAACTTACTAACCATACCTCTTATGTTCATATCCAAATCATTTATATAGGTGATGAAAAGCAATGGATCCAGCACCAATCCTTCTGGCGCACCGCTGATCCTGATGGAATTTTATACGTTTCTATGAGACCAACCCTCAATCTTCTAAAATAGCATTCTGGTAGTGAATAAGCTCTACAATATCCATTTGCCAAAATATAAATTTGATTAAAATGACAAAAAAGGAAAACTCTGAACTAAGTGTAAATAAGTACAGTCTAACTTATACAATAAAAGCACTTGTCCATAGAGTGGATATCATTCTTAGTATTATTTTTGTACTATTTTTGTAAAACGTTGAGAGAGCAATTGTTTCTTCATGTGTCATACTATTCACTTTGTACCAACACAATATGCTGTGAGTTTCACATTACTACAAGTTGTGTGATATAGCTGTGCTTTACAATCATGCACAACAACCCCCTTTAAACTTATAAACTACAGCAAAGAGCTGTGTACCCTGTTTACATACTGAATTTGAAAAATGTGTACAAAATATATGCATGCATATGTTAATATACTACAAAAAAGAAATATTAGTTCTAAACCACCAGACAAATATATCAGAGATAACAAGGTGTGGAGCTGGATGAACACAGCAGGCCAAGTAGCATTAGAGGAGCAGGAAAGCTGACGTTTCGGGTCTGGACCCTTCTTCAGAAATGGTGGAGGGGAATGGGATTCTGAAATAAATAGAGAGAGAGGGGGAGGCAGGTGGAAGGTGGATAAAGGAGGAGATAGGTGGAGAGGAGACAGACAGGTCAAGGAGGCGGGAATGGAGCCAGTAAAGGTGAGTGTAGGTGGGGAGTTAGGATGGGGGTTGGTCAGTCAAGGGAAGACGGACAGGTCAAGGAAGCGGGTTTGAGGCTGGTAGGTAGGTGGTGGGGGTGAGGTTTGAGGTGGGAGGAGCAGATAGGTGGGAGAAAAGGTGGACAGGTCAGGGAGGTAGGGACGAGCTGGGCTGGTTTGGGTACGCGGTCGGGGGCGGGGAGATTTTGAAGCTTGTGAAGTCCACATTGATACCATTGGGCTTCAGGGTTCCCAAGCAAAATATGAGGTGCTGTACTGCAACCTTTGGGTGGCATCGTTGTGGCACTGGAGGAGGCCAAGGATGGACATGTCGTCCAAGGAGTGGGAGGGGGAGTTGAAGTGGTTCGCGACTGGGAGGTGCAGTTGTTTGTCACGAACCGAGCATAGGTGTTCCACAGCGCGGTCCCCAAGCCTCCGTTTGGTTTCCCTGATATAGATGAGGCTACGTCGGGAACAGTGATAAAATAACCACATTAGCAGATGTGCAGGTGAACTTGGGGCCTGGGATGGGGGTGAGGGGGGAGGTGTAGCGGCAGGTGTAGCACTTCCTGTGGTTGCAGGGAAATGTTCCGGGTGTGGTGGGGCTGGTGGGGAGTGTGGAGCGGACAAGGGAGTCATGGAGAGAGCAGTTCCTCCGGAAGGCAGATAAGGGTGGGGAGGGAAAAATGCCCTTGGTAGTGGGGTCAGATTGCAGGTGGCAGAAGTGGCGGAGGATGATGCGTTGAATCTGGAGGTTGGTGGGGTGGAATGTGAGGACGAGGGGGATTCTGTTTTTGTTGCTATTGTGGGGAGGGGGTGTGAGGGATGAGTTGCGGGAAACGCAAGAGATGCGGTCGAGGGTGTTTTCGACCACTGTGAAGGGGAAGTTGAAGTCCTTGAAAAACAGGGACATCTGGGATGTCCAGGAGTGGAGTGCTTCATCTCGGGAGCAGATGCGGCGGAGGCGAAGGAATTGGGAATAGGGGATGGCATTCTTGCAGGAAGGTGGGTGAGAGGAGGTGTATTCTAGGTAGCTGTGGGAGTCGGTAGGCTTGAAATAGATATCGGTTTCCACGTGGTGCCAGAGATGGAAACAGAGAGGTCCAGGAAGGAGAGAGAGGTATCAGAGATGGTCCAGGTGAACTTAAGGTTGGGGTGGAAGGTGTTAGTAAAGTGGATGAACTGTTCGAACTCCTCGTGGGAGCACGAGGCAGCGCCAATACAGGACCAGCACCTCATGTTTCGCTTGGGAACCCTGTAGCCCAATGTTCTCAATGTGGACTTCACAAGCTTCAAAATCTCCCCAACCCCAACCTCATCCCAAAACCAGCCCAGCTCATCCCTGCCTCCTGGACCTGTCCATCTTTTCTCCCAACTATCTGCTCCTCCCACCTCACTGACCAACCCCCACCCCACCTCCTACCTACCTGCCTCAACCCTGCCTCCTTGACCTGTCCGCCTTCCCTTGACTGACCAACCCCCATCCTAACTCCCCACCTACATTCACCTTTACTGGCTCCATCCCCACCTCCTTGACCTGTCCGTCTCCTCTCCACCTATCTGCTCCTTTATCCACCTTCCATCCGCCTGCCCCCCTCTCTCAGAATCCCCTATCCCTCCCCCATTTCTGAAGAAGGGTCCAGACCCGAAACGTCAGCTTTCCTGCTCCTCTGATGCTGTTTGGCCTGCTGTGTTCATCCAGCTCCACACCTTGTTATCTCAGATTCTCCAGCATCGGCAGTTCCTACTATTTCTGAGACAAATATATCATGTTTTGTTCAGAATTTAGTTCTACTATTGACGGCAAAGGTTAAAAACAAATATTTGATGTTTTTGGTGGTGAACAATAGCAATCAAAGATATAAATGATTACTAGACATCTGGACCAAACAAAAATAGAAATTGCTAGAGGAACTTGGTACATCTGGCAGCATCTGAAGAGAGAAAACAGGGGTAATGCTTTGAGCTAAGTGGCTCTTCTTCAGAACTGACAAGTTGGTGATTAGCTCCTTCTTGAACTGCTGCAGTCCATTTTGTGTAGATACATGCATAATGCCATAATAAAGAGAGGACCAGGATTTTTCCGAATGACAGTGAAGCAACAGTGATATATTTCCAAGTCAACACGCTGAGTGAGAAGGAGAAGAATTTGAGATTGTCTCCAAAGATGTTTTTTTCTTTGTCCTTCCAGATGGTTATTGGTTTCAAAAATGCTGCCTTGGTAATTATCTGCAATGTGTAGACGGTATACACTGCTGCCACTGTGCTTTTGTGATGGTGGTAGTAATGAATTTGGTGGCAATAAAACACACTGCTTTATCCTGGATGGTTTCAAACTTCTTGAGTGTTGTTGGAGCTGGACTCATCCAGTCAAATCGGAGTATTTCACTCCTGATTTTGCTTGAAAATGATGGACAGGCATTGGGAATCAAGAAGTGAGCTACTTGCTGAAGGATTCCTAGCCTCTGACCTGCTTTTGTAGCCATAGTGTCTATAGGAGTAGTCCCGTTCAGTATCTGCTCAACTCTAACCCCTAGGATATTGATAGTGGGGGAAATTCAGTGATGGTGATGCCATTGAATGGCAAGGAATGATGGTTAGTTTCTCTCCAAAAACCCTACAAACCTCTTCTTTGTGATAGATATGACTCCAACTAGCAAACTCTTTTCCTCTGATTCCAATTCTGATTGACTCTAATTTTGCTGGGGCTCTTTGGTGCAACACTCAGTCAAGTGCAGCCTTGATATCAATAACAATCACTCTCACCTCACCCCTGGAGTTCAAATTATGGTCCATTTTTGGACCATGGCTGTAATGATGTCAGGAGCTGCATGACCCTGGCAGAACCCAACATGAGTGTTAGTGAGACACTTGTTGCTAATCAATTGCTGTTTGATGGCATTGATGACAACCCCTTGCATCATTTTACTGATTATTGGCAGTATACGATTGAGATGATAATTGGCTAAGTTAGATTTTTCCTGAATTTTGTGCACAGTACATATCTGGGCAATTTTCCACATTTCTGGGCACATGCCAGTATTGTACTGTACTGGAACAACTTGGCTCAGGGCATGGCAAACTCTGTAGCATGCAGCTTTAGTACGATTGCCGCAATATTGACAGCGTTTTGCCTTCAGCCATTCCTCACTGCTCCCTCCAAATTGCTGCAAATATTTCAGCTTTATGTTTTCCACTGTTATGCTGAGCTCCACATCATTGAGGATGGGGATATCTGCAGAGCCTCTTCCTTCAATGAGTTGTCCAATTGCTCACCAACATTCGCAACTGGATGTGACAGGACTGACAAGCCTAGATCTCATTATTGGTTGCAAAATGATTTAATTCTGTCTGTCACTTTTTGCTTCTGCTGTTTGGCATCCAAGTAGTCCTGTTTTGTAAATTCACTGGGTTGAAACCTCGTTTTTAGGAATGTCTGATGCTGTTCCTGGCATGACTTCCTACATTCTTCATTGAACCAGAATTGATCCCCTGGCTTGAAAGTAAGATAAAAAGAATGGGGAATATGTTGGGCCATGAGGTTGAAGATTGTGTTAGGGTACAATTCTGCTGCTGATGGCCCACTGTGCCTTGTGGAGCTCAGTCATGTGTTACTAGATTTGTTTAAAATCTATCCCATTTAGCATGGTGGTAGTGCCAGATAATATGATGGGCATATCTGCTGTGTGAAATCGGGATTTTGTTTCCACAAAGCCTATGTAGTTGTCAATACTACCAACACTGTCATGGACATTTGTGGCAGGCAGATTCAGGAGGATGAAGTCAAGTATGTTTTCCCTCTTGTTGTATCCCTCATCTTCTGCTGCAGACACCTTGTGGCAGCCATGACATTAGGCCTCAATCAGTCAGTTGTAGTGCTGCTGAGCCACTCTTGGTACTAGAACTTGAAGTTCCACATCCAAAGTATATACTGCACTCTGCCATTTTCAGTGCAACCCCCGTGTGGTGTTCAATATGGAGGTGGTATAGTGTAATCAGCAGTATGTTTCCTTAGCCATGTTTGACCTAATGCTGTAAAATGTCATTGGGTCCAGAGTCAATGTTAATGACTTCCAGGGCAACTTCTCCCTGACTATGCTGCCACTTCTGCTGGGTTTGAGCTGACGTTGGGACGGTACATACAGAAGGCTGATATCTGAGACACTATGAGGTATGATTCTGTGAGTATAATTATGTCAGGCTGTTGCTTGAACAGTTGACAAGATGATTGTAAAGAGGACTTTGCAGTGTTGATAGATCTGTGCTTATCATTATCATTTACAGCACCTAAGTCAATTCCAGGTGGACCACCTGGAGCTTTTCAGCAGTTTGATGCACGGTGGCTCAGTGGTTAGCACTGCTGCCTCACAGCACCAGGGGCCCGGGTTTGTATCCACCCTTGGGCGACAGGCTGTGTGGAGTTTGCACATTCTCCCCGTGTCTGCGTGGGTTTCCTCTGGGTGCTCTGGTTTCCTACCACAGTCCAAAGATGTGCAGGCTGGGTGGATTGGCCATGCTAAATTGCCTGTAGTGTTCAGGGATGTGTAGATTAGGTGGATTATAGTGGGGTGGGTCTTGGTGGGATGCTTTGAGGTTCGGTGTGGACTTGTTGGGCCGAAGGGCCTGTTTCCACACTGTAGGGATTCTATGATTCTATGATATTGAACATTACTATAGATCTGGATTCACATGTTGGCCAAATCAGGCAAGAATGGCAGAGTTCTTTTCATAAGGGGCATTAATGAGCCAGATGAGTAGTTTGTAATATAAAAACAGAAAATACTGCAGAAACTCAACAAATCCAGCAGCATCAATGGAAAGAAACAAAGATAATGTTTCAGTTCAATGACCTTTTATCAGGATTCAGATCCATTGATATCATTGCAATTCTGCTAAAAATAAAAAAAAACTTCAATAAAGGGAATCATGACACTGAATACTTATCTTCCAAGTTTTCTGCAGAAAGCCAAGAGTGTCTAAAACAATATGATCCATCAAATCAGGAGATCTAGGCTATATTCTAAATGATGGCTTCTCTTGACATTGCTAACATTCAGGAAAATATCCACTTTTTAATTTTCTACCCTGTTTAGCAACTTAAACATGTCTCAAATAATTGTATTTGGTGAATTATAGATATTTTTCTAATCAACCTGTTCGTGTACATTATAACACGTGTCTGGAGCAGGTAGGACTTGAACATGGACCTTCTGGCCAAAAGGGAGGGACAACTATCACTGCCCCAAAAGAGCCCTCAGGATGAATTAAAAGTTAGTCAAGGTCACAGTGTCCAGCTGGCAGTGTCCTGGTATAAACCCATAACTTGTTTATCCTAAACACCTCCATGTGTTATTTTAATATTTTAGTCCATCTCAGTTATAATTTAAATCAAATAAGAATTCTAGTTGTAAAATAAACTTAACTGTGTATGTCCTCTGCTTCCTTGTGGAGGTGATTGAATGCAGAAGGGGCCTTTAGCTTTACTGGTAGCATTCTTTAACTTTCCATCAACAATTGACTTGAAAAGAATGCATCATAAGAGATTTTAGGAAAGCAGGAGTGACCTGTATAATTATTTGATAGTAGACTTGTGCTGTCATCTTTCTAGATTGTAGATTATTTGTCTTAGGATTAAAAAGTAATAATATTACCATGTTACTATTCAGCTAAGTTCAACTCTCAAGGAATTAAATCCACAAAAGGTGTTTGGGAAGGGATATATTCCAGCTAGCAACTGAGACCAGACGAAGTGACTGTCAGGATAATATTCCTTGCCTACCATATCAGTTCATTTGAACATAGCAGGGGATTTCTGCAAGGGAGCCACCCATACTTAATAAGGTATGATAAGGGTTAATTGCTCATGCAAAATAACAACCTTTGAAACAGATCAGAGGGTAAGTATTTAGTTTCCTTTTGAGATGGGACATAGGCAGACTCTGGAAATTTAGAGCCAAAGCATCCTCAAAGGGAAAGATTGCTCTTCATAAAGATAGTCAGTTCAGTCTATGAAAATGAAATTTGGCCTGAATCAGGGGCTAGGATTGTGTAAATTACCACATTTTATACCATGCAGAATCAGAATTATCAGAATCAGTTTCAATTCCACTGCCAACTATATTCTGTTTATTCATACATTGTATGCAAAGTACACTTATTGGTTATTGGTTTACAAATGGCCTTATGGAGTCATAGAGTTTTTATCAGTAAAGAAAGAGATCATTTAATCCATCAGGTCTATGTGGGCTCTCCATGGAACAATTCAGCCAGTTCCATTCCATCCAATCTATCCATATAGCTCTGGAAGTTCATTCTGCTCAAGTTTTCATACAATTTCCTTTTGAATCATTGATCTCCTCAATTTTCAATAACTTCATGAGTAGGGCCTTGATCATTACCACTTACTGTGTTCGTTGGCACATTTCTCCTGCATCAGTTGGCCAAAACACTAGATAGAATTTTCCTATTTTCAAAGCCATGTGGGCAACAGTGAAAAACATGGGAAAATATGACAAGAATGAAAAAATCTGATTCTCAACAGCAAGAAAATAATTTAAATTTTCCCCAGATGTTTATAATGGCAAGATTAGAACTTTACTGACAAGGAGCAACTATTTTATTTGTACGCACTTGAATCTCATTCATACACCAATTCACCTTGTTTATATGCAGCTTGTAATTCTCACCTCCTCTTCTAAGAAGTTATATGATGACATTTCCTGACTCGAAAGTTAGCATGATTACTTGCTGCTTGCTTTCTGGGCCTCTATTATAATGTCTATTCACTTACTCGTCCTTGAATTGTCTGTGGACAGCATTCTCCTCCACCTTTCATCCAAGGTTGGCATCAGTAAACTGCCAGGCTCACCACATTATCATGGTTGATCACAGACTAACTCAGAATACACTTCAGCTCTTCAGGTCATCACTTTGGAGCTCAGAGACACCTTTGACTTACATGCTCCTGCCAGGTTATTTTGTGCAAGGGGACATAGAGTCACTTTATTTATCTACACAGGGTGCATCCTATGGTTATTGGTTTTATTTCTTCATACTCACTCACATTGTGCTTACCTGGAGGCTATCACTATCAGTGGATAGCATTTATTTCTTGACAGATAGCAGGAAGAATTGCTAATGTTGAGGATAGGGTGGATTGTGAGAGGTATTGAGTGGAGATGCTGAATGCAATTGTGAGGTTGGTGGTCCAGGAGTGTTGATGATCATTGTGTGCAATGGCAGAGTTAGAGTGAATGTAACATAACAGAGAGAAGATGGTGGCACTTACCCTTGTAAAAAATATTGACCTTTATCCTGAACTGCTGTGCATTGTATCTGACCCTGGAGACAGCACTGACTTTTGCTGCTATCTGTATCCAGACTGGCTTTGTTCAATGGCTTAGCCTTCTGTAATGGCCCACTTGATAGAGGATGGCCCTCCTTTCGAACACCTGTCCACCAGGGCCTTTAGGTTTCTATCTGGAAAGCATGGTGCCAGATTCCTTATCTGAAACATTTTGGTTTCTTAAGAGGACAGTGGGTGAGGTAGTTCCTGGTTTATAGCATTGGAAGGGGTGTGCAACTGGTCTTTAAATATGGCAGTAGTAGATTGTATGTTAGAAGGGCCAGGCAGGGCAGGAACTGGATCTCACCTGCCACATGAAAAGGGCACCAAAGAGACAAGTTGCATAATTAAAGAGAGAAAAAGCAGGGGATAACTTGAGAAAAGCCTCTGTGAGCCATGATGGGACACTGACCATGAAACTTCCTGAAAGTATTGCTCAGCTTAAACATGGGAAAATCCAATGTTTTAATTCTGTTTCCTAGCCCATCAGTCAATAGGACAATTTTTCCTTGTCTACCTTATCCAAACCTATCATAATCATGCACACCTCCATCAAATCTACCTATAAAATTCTTTTGAAAAAAAAAGAAAATCATATAATATTCCATTTTTCTTTCCTGTTATCTGCTGAACTTGTATGCTAGCTGTTTATGATTTATGCATGAGAACTCCTAAATACCCCCGTGCTGTAACTTTCTGAAATTTTTCTCCATTTAAATAAAATTCAGCTTTTCTAAACTTCCTGCAAAGTGCATTTTCCCATATTATATTCCATCTGACAGGTTTTTGCCAACATGCTTAACTGGTCTATATCCCTCTGTAGGCTCATGTCACCCATAGCATTTGCCTTCCTCCTTTTTTGTGTCATCTGCAAATTTGGCAATGGTACATTCACTTTCCTCATCCAAGTCATTAATGTGTGTCTTAAATAATTGTGGCCCCAGCACTGACCCCTGTGTGACTCCAACATTTACAGGTTGCCGTCCTGAAAATGCCCTCTTTATCCCAACTCTTTGTCTCCTATTAGTTTTCAAACCTACGTTAATGCCAATATACTAAACCCAACATCATGGGCTCTTATCTAATTAAATAACCTAATGTGTAGTACCTTATCAAATGCCTTCTGAAAATCCAAATATGTTACATCCACTGCTTCCTCTTTATCAATCCTGATTGTTATCTCCTTAAAGATTTCTAATTAATTTGATAGGCTTGATTTTTCCTTTTATGAAGCCATGCTGTTTTTGCTTGATCATATTATGTATTTCTAAATGTTACATCCTTCATAATAGACTGTGACATTTCCCCGCTGACAGATGTAATGCTAAGTGACTTATAACTACCTGTTTTGTTTCTCCCTCTGTTTTAAAATAAAGATGTTATATAGTCAGTTTTCTAATCTTCTGGGACTTTTCCAGAATATATGGATTCTTGGAAGATCTCTGTAGTTACTTTGTTTAATATCTTTGGATGCTTCATTTCAGGTCCGGGAGACTATTGACCTTGAGCCCCATTAGTTTCCCTAGCATTTTTCTGTAGAGATACTTATATAAATTTCTGCTCCTCCTTTTGCCCTTAATTATTTACTATTTTTGGAAAGCTATTAATGTCTTCAACTGTGAAGACCAATCCAAAATATTTATTCAACTCCTCTGCCATTTCCTTATTTCCCAATATTATTTCCCCAACCTCATTCTCTAAGGGACCTATTTTAGCTTTGTCTTCTCTTTCTTTTAACATATTTAAAGAAGCTCTTGCTGACTGTCTTGATATTAATTGCATACTTACCCTCAAAATGTATCTTCTCCCTTTTTGTTTTATTGTTGATTTTTGAAGCTTTTCAAATCCTGCAATAGGTTTAACCACAAACGACCACTAATCTTAGCACATTGTCTGTTTTTTTTTTTCTATCCTTTTGACACTATCAGAAAAGTATCAAAAAGGGTAAAGGAGTGTTAGCCGTTATTGGAGGATGCTCAAAGAGGAAAGTATTACTTTATGTAAAGTTCTGGTTAGATGACGTCTGAAGAAATTGCATTCAGGTCTTCGTCCTGGAATGGGAGCAGTACAGGTTAACGCAAACAGTGCTGTGGCAGGTAAATTGAAAGAACCTGTTACACAGAGCAAGCTTTTCAAAAAACAATAGAAAAAAAATAAGGGCGGCACAGTGGCTCAGTGGTTAGCACTGCTGCTTCACAGTGCCTGGGTTTGACTCCAGACTCGGGCGACTGTCTGTGTGGAATTTGCACATTCTTCCCATGTTTGCGTGGGTTTCCTCCAGGTGCTCCGGTTTCCTCCCACAGTCCAAAGATGTGCAGGGTAGGTGGATTGGCTGTGCTAAATTGGGATGTTTAGGTTAGGTGGTTCAACATGGGAAATACAGGGGTGGGGAATGGGTCTGGGTGGGATGCTCTTTGGAGGAGCAGTGTGGACTTGTTGGACCGAATGACTTGTTTCCACACTGCAGGGATTCTACGAAGTCTATTCTTAACTTCTCTGATCAACCATGTTTGGCTTATCTCTTTCCTGCAATCTTTCTTTCTCACTGGGATATCTATTTGTCGTAAAGCATTTACCATCTTCTTAAATTTCTGCTAAACTCCTTTACTAGTCCACTTTAGCTAGCATGTTAGTCCTCATTCCTTTGTAATTACCCTTATTTAAGTTTACCACAGTTGTTTCTGCCTCAAGTTTCTCCTTCTCAAACTGAATGCTAAATTTCTCCATGTTATGGTTATTGTTTCTTAGAGGATCGTTTACTCTGACATCATTTATTAAATCTGCCTTATTACACATCATGCAAACACCCTAGCCCCTGGTTGGATCCACAACATATTGTTCTGAGAAACTTTCTCATATGTGCACTATGAAATCTTCTTCTTGGCTACATCTGCCAGTCTGACTATTCCCAATCTTCATGAAGGTTACAATCTCCCATGAACTTGTTACATGCTCTCATTATCTTTTGATTTATTCTCTGTCCCATCATATAACTACTGGTAGACGACCAATGGACTACTCCTACTAGTGTATTTTTGCCTGTTTTATATCTTATCTCCATAAATAATTTTACATCTTCTCATCGCAGATTATTCCCAGCTATCAGACTTATTCCTTCTATTACTAACAGTGCTTCTCCATCACCATTTCTTTCTTGACTGTCCTTTCGAAAAGTCACGTACTCCTGAATATTTAGTTCCTAGCTGTGATCTCCCTGTAACTATGTCAATGGTTATAAGATCATATACAACCAGGTTATGTGTTTGTGTTTGTGCAGTTAATTAATTTATTTTGTTCTGAATATTATGCAGTTTCAAATGCCATTATCTTTTTAACCATTCTACCCCACTCCAACCCTACTTACTGCTGGTTTTCTACATCTGTTCACTCTGTCCCTTCCTGTCCCACTCATGGTATCATTATCCACATAGTTATCCTGTAATGCTGCCTTACTGTCTTGTTTGTAACCCTACCTTTACCCTCCCCAAGCATCACCTTCTTTAATTAGTTTGAAGCCCTCTCGAAAATGGCTTTTGGTATTGGTTAACATAGTGGTTAATCTGTGATATACATATTACACAAGGATGCAGACGTTCTTTAAAAATGGACTATTTGTTTATTTAACAAAAGCAGACACAAACAAATAAAAATATGCCTATATATTAATGTATTCAACATGGTTAAAAGGCCTTAACAAAAGTATCAAAATAAAGTTCGAACCTGTTTCTCAACACCAATGGTTACAGAGACTCAATCTTTGATTTGAAACTATGCTAGAAATCAAACAATACCAGGTTATAGTCTAGCAGGTTTTTTGTTTGAAATCACAAGCTTTGGCAGCGCTCCGTGGTTTGTTGGGTTAAAATCCAGGAACACCATCCCTAACAGCAGTGTGGGTTTTTCTACACTTCAGGGATTACAGCAGTTCAATAAACCAGCTCACTACTACTTTCTCAAGGGCAAGTAGAGATAGAAAATAAATACTTGCCTAACCAGAAACACCGACATCCCATGATCAACTAAAAAAATACACTAGAATTTCATCATGCACACACGCCAAAAAAGGGAAAATGGGTAACGACCAGATGAAAAAGACAAAATGAAAATTGCACTTCATGCACAAAACTTATTCAATTTGGAATCATGGAGCAGGGGTGGGAGAACGTACGTCAGCGAATTGTCATTTTAACCGCTGCTTGGGAGAAGTTAGTTTGCAAAACATTAATATTGTCATTCTTGTCAACAGATTTAATCACAATGTTATGTTTAGATCCGACAGAGAATACAGGGCTGCACTAAAAGTGCAAAGGGAAGCAGATAATTTAAGGTGCTCATGTCACACCAGCAATTAGTAAAGGGCAGAATAGTGTTGACAGTAGATCTTGAAATGTGAATATCAATAATCGTGGGTGAATCGGAGGCATTTTGTTTTGATAAGAGATCAAAACTTAAAACATACACAATTCAATTTCCCTATTCACAGATGCGATTACATCTGCTGAGAATTGCCAACGATTTATGTTTTAATTTCAGGTGGTGAATCATGGGGGCATGCGGCTTATTTCAGATAGCAGAAATAAGCTGGGACTTTTAAGTACGATAATGAGTAATAACCTGATATAAATAATTTTCTACTTTTGAGCAAAACAAACTGAAAGGACTGAAGTTAAGAAGCCAGGTTATTCCACTGATGCAACTTTTAATATATCACTACTACTCATTTATATTTGCTCGCCTCGTTAACCAGGGATATCTTTGTTTTTTTTTAAATGAAAGCTGCTATTATCTCGCTTTTGGAGACATTGACATGTTTTGCTGCTCCTTAAAGTACAGCGGCAACACTAACATTGCACCGCTCGTCCCCGCGATTTGTCCAAGCGCGCGTCCGGAGGAGGGGGCGTGTAGGGACTGTACCATTGAGGAACAGGGGAGAGCTGATGCGACTCAAACAAGTATATTAAGTGAACGTCCTTAACCACTGGGAAGAGACAAGACTGTTGTTTAAATTTAGCAATATGAAATCGCTTGTGGCCTGTACCGGTATTGAGGGAGGACGGTGATATCTCAGTCAGCTGAAAAACCAACATGAAGCTCCCCTCTGCTCTGGCTCCGCGGTGGTCTCTGCTCCGCTCCCTCGCGCTGTTGCTGTCATGGCGCTGGCTCAAGGAGGAGGCAAGAAGAAAGTTTGTTATTATTATGATGGTAAGAGAATGGATATTGGGGGTGGGGAAAGAGTAAGTGAGTGAGTGAGACGGGGCGAAGGGGAGAGTGTGAGAGATGGGTAACATTCTGGTGAATGTCCTCTGCACCCCCTGCCAGTGGGCAGTCACATCCTTCCTGTAGTGTGGTGGCCAGAACTGCACAGTATATTCCAGCTGTAACCTGGAGAACACTTTCAGTGAACCTGCACCCCAAAGATTGCCGTAGTTTAAGTGGCTGATCACCGCCTTCTCAAGCCATTAGAGAGAGAGAGAGATGACCAGCTTTACCAGCTACATCCACCTCCTAGAAATTAACGAAAAAGTGGAAATTTGAAAAAAACAATTCGTTCACTTGGGTTGGGGTGGTCATTTTGTGAGTGGCGTTGGCATTTAGCTCCTTTTTTCAGTATAACTAGTACAAATGATAGTGGGAGTTTACTTAGGGGTGAATGCAATTTTACCTTGAAATTCCTTGATATTGTGCACAGGAGTGGCCAATTGCAGGTAAATTGCACTCAGGAAACAAATTGCATCTGCAGGCCATGAAGTGGGATCATGTCTGTAATGGGTTTTCCAATTCATTTTTACCTCTTGGCGGAAAAATTCTTGTTATCGAGTCATACAGGACAGAACCAGACCCTTCAGTCCAACTTGTCTGCGCCAACCAACCAGTCATCCCAGTCTGACCTAGTCCCATTTGCCAGCATTTGGTCTATATCCTCTCTGTTTGCCTATTCTCCCCAGAGAAAAACTCCACAAGGATACTAGATTTATTGATTTTAGTTTATAATCTTTTATAAAGAATCTTTCTCCAAATATTGCTGTAGGTAAAGTGATGGTTGTGTCTCAGGAGGATTTGATCATCTGTACTTTTTGCAACTTTCAGGCTAGTGGATATTTATTCAAATCCTGTTTCAAGCAGTTAATCAGCACAACGTTTACTAATTTTATCAGAAAATATTCTATGTATACATGGATTTTGACACCACTTCTGATAAAATATTGCCTCTCTTGGATATTTTCCCTTTTTGTTTGTGTTTATTTTGAATCCTGGAGTATAGCTGCACAGAAACTATTTAAGTCTATGTCAACTTCCTCTGGAGCAACACAGCTAATTTCATTTTCCTACTTTATCCCTGTAGTGTTGAGTTCATTTCTCTCAAATCTTGACAATTTACTTTTGAAATCATACATCTTCACTTCAGCTGCCCTCCATCATGTGGTGGTGAGTCCTGTGTCATGAACATTTGCTGTATATAGAAAAAAAAAATTCATATGCCCCCTATATTTCTTAATCTTAAATCTGTGTCCCCAATCCATGGAATACCTAATGGAAATAGCTTTTTGTTGTCTGCCTTATCTAAACATACCAAAAGCTTTACACTTCCATAAAACTGCCTGAATCACCTTTAAGGACAATAATTCCAGTTTCGCCAACCGAACTCTAAATTGAAATTTCTTATTCTTGTGATCATTCTGTTAAATATGCTCCATTCCCTTGCATTCTTCCTTAAGTCTGGCGACCAAAATTGGTTACAGTACACTAGTTGTAGCCTAACCAGAGCTTTAAATTTCAGTATAATTTCCTTTTGTATTCAATACCTCTATATCTGAAGCCCAAGATCCCAAACGCTTTACTGGCTACTCTTAATATTTTGGCCACTTTCCAAGATTTATGAACATGAATCCTAGGTCCCTCTGATACCTTAACACACTTCAGCATCATATTATTTATTTTATAAAAACCGAAAGAAGTGCGGATGCTGTAAATCAGGAACAAAAACAAAGTTGCTGGAAAAGCTCAGCCGGTCTGGCAGCATCTGTGAAGGAAAAAACAGAGTTAACGTTTCGGGTCCGGTGACCCTTCCTCCTATTTTCTTACTTTCTTTTATTTTGTCTTTTCCAACCCCTTTAAACATATGAACTAAGAGTAGGAGCAGGCAATCCAATCCTTCATGCCTGTTCTGCTATTTGATAGAATCATGGCTGATCTCCTCTCAGCTCCACTCTATTTTCCCGCCCACTCTCCATAACTCTTCAACCCATTACTAAATAAAAATCTGTTTATCTTCTACTTAAATTAACTTAATCTCCTAATCCACCACACTCTGGGCTAATGAATTCAGCAGATTCACAATCCTTTGAGAGAAGTAATTTCTCCTCATTTCTGTTTTAAATCTGCTACCCTATTATCCTAAAGCTGTGACCTATCATTCTAGATTTCTTCACATGAGGAGCTATCCCTTCCACCTCCATTTTGTCAATCTTCTTTAGTGTCTCATACACCTCAAATTCTATTTTATACCAATATCCAATTTTTTTTTACAAATATGAAAAGAAACAGAGGTGCTAACACTGAATTCTGGAAAACAACCTCATCAATCAAATCCAGTCTGAAAAACAACCAGTTTTACATGTTTCAATGATTTCTGTCTATAACTCTTTCTTTGTTTATCAAGACTGACATTGACTGCTATTGCACTAGCCTCAGTTTTGTAAACCTTCAATTTTGAATGTAGTACTTTTCCAAATAATTTTTAAAATCCATATAGACAACTTACATTGCATTCCATTCATTAACTTTCTTTGTTAGTTCATATAAAATAAATCAAATAGATCTCTCAGGTACTGTGGATCTCTTGAAATCCCTGCTGGCTTTCCCTAATTAATAAGAACCTCCTCTGTGCCTGTTGATTTTTTTTTCCCTTGTTACTGTTTTGAAACCTTAACCACCACTGGTGTTAAATAATTGGCCTATAATTGCAAGGAATGACCTTGCAACCCTTCTTGAATAAACATATCACACTTGCCACATTTTAATCCTCTGACATTGTTCTTGTACATGGAGCAGGTTGCAAGATAGTGGCAAGCCCTTCTGCTACCTTGTTTCCTACTTCCTTTAATGACCTGGGATGAAAGTCATCTGCACCAGGTGACTAATCTATTTTAAGCATGGTTATCCTTTCCAGTAAAAGCGACCATTCAATATTCAGCTCATTAATTACCTCCAATATCTCTATTTCTGTCCATATATTGGCAGTGTCTCCCCCAGTAAACATGAACACAAAATATGTATTAAGTATAATAGTCTTGCTCTGCACCTTTAATTTTAGATAACAACATAGATCACCCAATTTGTTTCATATAGGCTTCACCCCTTCGTTTCCCCTCCCCCTCCCCCACTCTGACTATTTGTTTACTGTCTTTGCATGGCAGTAAAAGAGTTTTGCGTCCTCCTTTTATGTAACTTGCATGCTATTCTCATATTCTCTCATTGGGAGTCATATTTTCCTCTGCTCTTTCCTTCTCAGGTTCATGCTTGAAGAATTTACCTGATCAGTATCAATGACCTTTGAATGATAAGGAAGGTAGAGAATATAATACAAAGCTCATTGGTTCTAGCACATTTAGCTGAAGTTAGATTTTAACATTCCCTCTTTGATTTCCCCTTTGTTTCCATTTTCATGTTTTAATAAGTTCTGAAGATTGATTTCATTGCACATTTGTTCTCGTTCCAAATTAAACTCATGGTGTGTGGTGTTGATATGTTGCACATCTCGTGCTTTAAACCCCATAATCCAGTTTATCCCCCCCACCAATTTCTCACCTGCTTTACCTTACAGATCAGAAATTTCTTTTAGTGCTATATCCCACCATATACAGAGTCAAAGCCTGGAGACTGGAATCTAGGATAGGGGTGGAGCTAGCATTGGGGAAGTGATGCTGAGTACTAGGATCTGAAGATTAGGATCTGAACTCAGTGGAGCTGATGATGGAGGGATTGGGGCTGAGGCTTGTGGGCTGGGATCCAACAGGAAAGTGTGGGATTGAGACTATTGAGTTTAGTTCATAAATCTGGGTGTGTGGAACGGGGCTGATGAGTGGTGATGGGTAAGCAGGGCCGAGTCCTGCGGCTTCGGATCTCGGTCTTGGGGTTGGGCTCTAGTAACTGCTTCTCTTCAATGCGAATCAATGTCTTATAAAGGTTTTGAATTGGAATAAATGTGTAAAATATCACCCTTTAACCCTTTATCATTATTGCTGCAATTCATTCCAGCTGTCCGGCAGCCATGAGGGCAAGATAAAGAAGGAGCAGGGGATGAGTAAGTGATGGGTAAGTGGGAGGGGTTGAATGATGATGCTGAGTTGAGAGGGAATAGGCCGTATCGTAGACATTGTAGCTGATAGCATAAAATTACAAAAGGATAGACTGAGTGAATGGGCAAAACTGTGGCAGATCGACTACAGTGTAAACAAGTGAGGTTATCTGTTTGGACTGAGAAAGGATAGATCAGGCTATTGTCTAGATAGTATGAACTCAACTACAGTGGTTTCCCAAAGAGACTTGGAGATTCAGTTGCAGATTGATTAAAAACTATGTGTTCTGGGACGTTAATACATATCTCTGAAGGAGATGGGATTTGCCTGATTCAGAGGCAAGGACATTATCTCTGCTGTGTGATTGCTCTGGGGTTCAGATGCATAGATCTTTAAAATGTCACAAACAAGTGCAAAAAAGAATCAAGAAAGCTAATGGAATGCTGGTTTTGATATTTGGAGGATGGAGTACAAGGTTGGAGAAGTTAATCTGCAGATATACAAAACCCTGGCTAGAACCCAGTTGGAGTGTTGAGAACAGATCTGGGCACCACAGCTTAGGAAAGATATGTTGACCTTGGTGGGAGTACAACAAAGGTTTACAAGAATGATACCTGGACTTCAGGGGCTAAGTTATGAGGAGAGATTATATATAATTAGGCCTGTTTTCTTTAGAATTTAGGAAGTTAAGGAATGCTCTGTTCGAAGTGTTTGAGATATTAACAGGATAACACAGGATAGAACATAGAACAGTACAGCACAGTACAGTACAGGCCCTTCGGCCCACGATGTTGTGCCGAACTTTTACCTTAAACCTAAGGTCTATCTAACCTCCACCCCTACGTTATACTATCATCCATATGCCTGTCTAATAGCCGCTTAAATGCTCCTAATGAGGCCGACTCCACTACCCGTTCTGGCAATGCATTCCACGCCCCTACCACTCTCTGTGTAAAGAACCTACCTCTGACGCCTCCCCTATATCTACCTCCACTCACTTTAAAACCATGCCCCTTCGTAATAGCGACCTCCACCCTAGGAAAAAGTCTCTGGCTGTCGATTCTATCTATACATCTGATCATTTTGTACACCTCTATCAAGGATAGATAAAGATTAACTAATTCCACTATTTGTAGATTCTAGAGCTAGGGAGCATTGTCTGGGAATTAGGGCCAGACGTTTCAGGATCAATGTAAGGAAGAACTTCTACACATAAAGTGTGGTAAATTTTTGGAACTCTCTTCCACAAATGGCAGTGGATGCAGGATCAGTTGTTAAGTTTAAATCTAAGATTGATCAGTTGTTGTTAAGCAAAGGTGTTAATAGATATGGGCCAAAAGCAGGTATATGGAGTTAGGCCACAGATCAGTCATGATATCATTGAATGGTATAACATGCTCAAGGGGCTGAATGGCCTATTTCTGTGCCTTTGTTCCTGCAAAATTAGTGGAAAGGGGCGATCTGAATAAAAGGACACTGAATGAATTAGGTGGCATGAGTAACTATTAACTCAAGAGGGCTTGAATGTGAGTATATAGGGTACTGCGTGGGATGGAGGACATGAATAAATGAGGACTAGGTAAGGATGTGAGGAAGGGAATGTGTGGAGTTGAGGGTTCAGGAGCTAATTTCAATGTAGCTGGGAGGGAAGGAGGTTTCATTGAATCTTCTGAGACCATGGAATATGCAGAGTTTGGCACAACCTAAACGAATGCATAAAATAAAGTTTTTATGAAGTATTTTAGAAACTCAGATTCTCACATTTACTGTACATATTCAGGTAAAAGCCAAGTTTTGACAACAATTTTTTAGGCAAAGAGAAAGATGTTGATTTTTACATGAGTAATAGTTTTGATAGGCGAAGATCGATAATGTCTTTGGACCTTGCGGATAATGACATTGACACTAGTTGCTGACCATGGTCCTGAATCTACTGGGCACTGCTAACTGAGACTACTTACCTGTGTTTTCTGATGTTTATTTGGGGGAAAAAAATAGCAATTGTGAAAAAGAATTGCTAGACTGTTTTCACCAACCCCCATTCCAAAGTTAGCAGAAGTTTTATGTCGTAATAAAAGATTTTTGGGCTAAAAGTCAGGGTGTCAATATTTGCATAAGATAAACAATAGATACACTATATGATGTACCAAAGACGACTATGTTGTTTTGGTTTTGCTGGCATCTGGGTTCACGTTAATTTTTATGAACATTTTGTGAATATGCACATGATTTGAGTATCGCTGGCTAGAGACCTAGGGTATATGTTAACAAATTATTGAAGGTGACAGGGCAAGTTGAGAAAGTGGTTAAAAAGGCAAATATTATCCTAGGCTTCATAAATAGTGGCACAGAACGAGAAAAAGGAAGTTATGATGAACCATTATAAAATAGTGGTTTGTTCTTCCAAACTCTGATTTTGTTAGAAGGCTGTTTTGAATTGTTCCTGGGATGGCAAAATTGTCCTTTGAAGGGAGATTGGGCAATTTGGGGCCTGTATTGAGAATGAGAGGTGATCAAAATGCTTAAAGAGACAGACAGGGTAGATGCAGGTGTACTGCTTCCCCAACTTGGGGAGTCTTAAAATTGGGGAGGGACACAGTTTAAAAATAAGGAGAATGCCGCGGAGGTTCAAGATGAGGAGAAATTATTGTAGATGTTTGTGAATCTTTGGAATCCTCTCCTATGGAGGCTCAGGTTTTGAGTCTGTTTAAAGTAGAGATCGATATATTTCTCATTATCGGTGGCATACAGGGTTTGGGGATGGCGTGCATAAAAGACATTGAAGTGTTTGACCTGTCAATGCTGGCATTAAACAGAGTGAACAGGCGCAGCGGACCGAA
This sequence comes from Rhincodon typus, assembly GCF_021869965.1. NCBI lineage: Eukaryota > Metazoa > Chordata > Chondrichthyes > Orectolobiformes > Rhincodontidae > Rhincodon > Rhincodon typus. The sequence continues at coordinate 52,875,988 of NC_063336.1, forward strand.
TGGTCTTCTCCTGTTTCTCTGTTCCTATTAATATAGTCACCTCATAAGTCAAAGTTCTTCCTTTCAAATTGTTAAATTATTCAGTTTTTCATGCAAAAAACATTGAACAATCAGACATTGAACATAAAAATTAAGGCGTTGCTGTTTGATGTTTTTTGACAATGCTGAAAATCAGTTTATGATAGATTAGGAAGATACATCGGGTGAATTTGTGATAATTAGGTCCATTCCCAAAAGTGTGCATCTTTTCCTGAAGTGCTACCTAAAATTGAAAATTGATGATATGGGATACTTCCAGAATAATGTTCAAGGAGTTTATTTACTTATGAATATCATAAAATGGAACACTAGGGCACATTGATAAGCTGTATTACCATTTTATATTGGTCAGCATTTTTTTTGTTTTTTACCCATGCAGAGTATTGTTCTCTAAACTGTTGTTTTTTTTCTTTGCTTTCCCCTTCTTGTAATTTCAAAATTTCCTAAACAAATAACAGCAAGTTACATAGGTGATTCCATGTTCTCTATAACCAGATTTTACAAGATTTATTCCATGTTGCGAGCTCACAGTAAGCTATTGGTATCTGTCTGTTGCACAATGTATTCATAGCATCAAGGAATCCCTACAGTGCAGAAAGAAGACATTCGGCCCATCGAGTCTGCACCAACCCTTTGAAGAACATCCCATCCAGACCCACCCATCTCTTTAACCCTGCATGTTTTTTTTTAATTACTTCTACTTAATTCTAATGGCATAGTGTAAATTATTCACACAATTAAAAACCGAAAGAACTGCGGATGCTGTAATCAGGAACAAAAACAAAGTTGCTGGAAAAGCTCAGCAGGTCTGGCAGCATCTGTGAAGAAAAAATCAAAGTTAACGTTTCGGGTCCAATGACCTTTCCTCAGAACAGCTGAGTTCTGCCAGACCTGCTGAGCTTTTGCAGCAACTTTGTTTTTATTCCTTATTCACACAGTTATCTGCAATATTAATGTTCGAAGTAACAATTGTACAAAAGTAATTACAACTTAAGATCTGTAAAACAAATATGCAATAAATTGAATGTAATTCATATGTATATATTTAGATATAAATCGGTTTGATTTTTCAATTACCACTTTCTCAACAAAAATGTTCATTTGTTAAGTGCTCACTTAAGTGGAGGTGACAGTACTGGTGCTGTAGGTGACTTTTTAGAATTTGACCAAAAACTGAAGAAACATTTCCATTTTTATGTGATTCTAATCTCCAATTGTAGTAACATTACCACATCTGGTGAGCAGATTCAAAAGAATCATGATGTTCTCCTTCACTTAGGTATTCAACATATTATTTTTTAGAAATGTTAAGTTGATGTTAATAGGAAACTGTGGAGAGCCAGTGCTTTTAGTACAGGACCCTTCCCTTCCTTCTCCTGCCCCAGTTAAAACAACAGGAAAGCAGAGTGAAAAACAAATCAGGATAAAGATTCCTGCCTTTCTTCTTGCCTCATGATTGTGACCTGTCATCTTGAGTTTCCTTATGACAGTGACTGTTCCAACTCTTAGAAAATATTAGTTTTGGCATAGCTCACTACTGTTAGATTACTTGGCAACAGTTTTATGTTGGAGAATGGAAAGATGATTTGTAAATACAAATACCGAGGTGTACTTTTCATTGGTAATGCTAAATTAGTGTAACTAGACAAGATTTTTTGCATACAGAATGTATTTTCTGAATGTCATAAATATGTTGTTTTGTTACTAGTTGGATGAATTTGGTGCAAGCGTATCACTATTTAAATTGAACAATATTTACCTTACTAAACAGTTCATTCTCGTCAATACTGTGAATGTTTATTGATTTTTCTTTTAATTTATGCACTTAAATCTATTTAGTACTTTGGAGTTTACATGGGACAACAATTCAACTGTATTTGACAGTTCCATGCAATAAAATTAAGTTTTGAACTGAGGAACAAGACCTGCTGAGTTTCTTTCCCTTTGCAGTTTTTGTATGTCTGCATCTTTATATAACTTGAGAGGATTGGACAGGGGTAATTTTTAAAATTATTCTTTCGTGGGATGTGGGAGTATCTGGCTAAGTATGGAATGGTGGCATAGGAGACTGTATGGTCTCCTGTTTTTTTGCTCCAATTAATATAATTATCTCATAACTCAAATTCGGAATAACGGGCTTGTCTTCTGCGGAAAGAGTGAACAGTTTGGGCAAAAGAATGAGAGATGACCTTATTCAAACATAAAAGGCAAGATTCATAAATATTGGTGCAAAACAGATGTAAATCTATAACGCTCACACAACTGAAGCAGCAGAAGTGATTCTGATGTGCTTGACAGGTTTGATGCAGAGAGGATGTTTACCTTGTCAGAGAATCTAGATTACAGGACATAGTTTCAAAATAAAGGGTGTCCCTGTTATGATTGAAATTAAAAGGCGTATTTTTTCTATGCGGGCTATTAATCTTTGGAATCCTCTCCCAGAATAGTAAAGGCTGAATAACTGAATACATTCAAGGCTGAGTTAGACACATCTTTAATTATCAAGGGAGTTGAGAGTTATGCAAGAGGGGTAGGTACACAGGCAGGAAAGGATAGTGCCTGTACAGAGATTCACAATTTCAGTCAGCACCATAGTCTTGTCTGCAGTGCTCTCTGACCGACTCTACTGTATGGGTTGTAAATGCATGAATAAATCCTACTGCTTTTTCTTATGGTCTCAAGCAGTTTACCTGGGCATGCCTTATCCTTCAATTAAAATCCACAGGCTTTTGACCTCACTTTTCATTTCAGCATTACCATTTCAGTCCTGAGAAGGGCTCCCAGCAGTTTCCTCTCTCCCAAGGGTACTTGGTTTCCTGTCACAGTCCAGATGCCTTTCCAGTTGGTTGGGCTTTGTTAGGGGAGGGTGTCTTCAGGAACAGGGGTTTATGGATCAGCTCGTAATAATCACCAGTGGAGTGATAAGACCATAAGAAATAGGAACATGAGTTTGTTGTTAAGCCCTTCGAACCTGTTGCACAATTCAATTCACACTCCTCATGTCCACTTCCCTGCTTTTTCCCTACAACCCTTGGTTCCTTAACTGATCAAGATCTATCTGTCTAAGCTTAAAATATACACAAGGACACTGCTACACTCCAGCCTCTGAGAGAAGAAACTCCTCGTTATTCAGTCTTAAATTGGTTCCCCTTTAATCTGAGACTGTGCCCTCTGGCCTTAGACTCTCCATGAGGGATAACATCCTTTCAGCATTTACCCTGTGGAGGCCCTTTAGAGTCCTCTACGTTTCAATGTGATCACTTCTCATTCTTCTAAATTACAATGAGTAGAGTCCCAACCTGTTTAGCCTTTGTTCATAAAACAATCCCTCCATATCAGAAATCGTTCTAGTACTTCTCTGAACTCTGAAGGCTGCCAGCCTTCACCCAGCCACTCTGTTATTCTGGGTTTACTCTTAGTAAGAAGAGAATGGAGTTTTTTAACTTCTCAAGGACAATTATTTCATGAATGTTTTCATAAGTGGGATCCCTTCAGTTTTCATGCCACCTGATCAAAATAAGCTGCTTATGATTTTTAAATTCCAGAGGCTGATAAATAAGATCAGAGCCCATGGTGTTGGGGCAAAGTACTGGCTTGGATGGAGGATTGGCTGACTGGCAGAAGGCAGAGAATAGAGATAAAGGGTCTTTTCAGGCTGGCAGCCAGTGACTCGTGGAGTTATGCAGGGATCATCGGTGGGACCACAACTATTCACATTAGACATTAATCATCTTGATGAGGAAACTGAGGGCATTGATGCTAAGTTTGCAGATGACACAAAGATAGGTGGAGGAACAGATAGTGTTGAGGAAGTGGAGAGGCTGCAGAAAGACTTGAACAGGCTCGGAGAGTGGGCAGAGGAGTGCCAGATGGAATACAATGGGAGAAAGTGTGAGGTAATGCACTTTGGTAGGAAGAATAGAGGCATAGACTAGTTTCTAAATGGGGAAAGGCTTTGGAAATCTGAAACGCAAAGGGACATTAGAGTCCAAGTTCAGGAGTGTCCTAAGATTAACTTACAGGCTCAGTTGGCAGTTAGGAAGGCAAATGCAATGTTAAGATTCATTTCAAGAGGGCCAGAAGACAAGAACAGAGATGTACTGCTGAGACTGTACAAGACTCTGGTCAGACTGCATTTGGAATATTATGTACAGTTTTGGGCCCTGTATCTAAGGAAGGATGTGCTGGCTTTGTGGCCTTGAAGGGGCTCCAGAGGAACCTTACAGAAATTATCCCAAAAATGAAGGGCATGTCATATAAGGAGCACTTGAGGACTCTGGGTCTGTTCTCGATGGAGTTTAGAAGGATGAGGGAGTTCTTGTTGAAGCTTACAGAGTTCTGAACGGCCTAGGTAGAGTGGACGTTGAGAAGGTGTTTTCAGTAGTAGGAGGGACTAGGTCCCAAGGGCAAAGCCTGAGAGTGAAGAGATGACCCTTTAGAACTGAAATGTGGAGAAATTTCTTCAGCTAGAGGATAGTTAATCTGTGGAACTCATTGTCGTAGAACGCTGTGGAGGCCACATCGTCAGATGCCTTTAAGACAGAGCTAGACGGATTCTTGATTAGTAAAAGCACCAAGGGTTACAGGGAGAACACAGGAGAATGGACTTGAGAAACATAGCTGCCATGATCGAATGTGGAGCAGATTCGATGAGCCGAATTTCCTAATTTTGCTCCAATGTGTTATGATCTTATAATCAGGCCAGGTAAGGCTTTTCTGTATAAAAACTTACCTTGTGCAGCGGCAGCCTTCTTGCTTTCAGCAGCGGGAGTGGAGAGAACGTGAGCCAGGAAGTGAACTAATATATTTGGGCATTGGCTAAACCTGAAATACGACACGTGTAGTGTCTCCTACCCATCCTCCTCCTCCTCTAACCAAAAAAAAAAGACTGTGTGGAGAGTCGGTAAGGTAAGGCTTTTTTTTTTAATCTTTTGGAAATCTAGAGTAGAGGGAATGGAAGCTAGGGCAGTTGCATGCTCCTCTTGCAGGATGTGGGAGGTAAGGGTCACTGCTGGTGTGCCCTCTGACTTCACCTGAGAGAAGCGCACCCAACTTCAGCCCCTAAAAAGCCACTTTAGGGAACAGGAGCTGGAGCTGGATGAACTCCAGATCATTCGGGAGGCTGAGGGGTGATAGAGAAGAGTTATAAGGAGGTGGTCACACCCAAGGTACAGGAAAAAGGTGACTGGGTGACTGTCAGTAGGGGGAAAGGGAATAGGCAGAGAGTGCAGGGATCCTCTGTGGCTGTTCCCCTCAATAGTAAGTATACAGTTTTGGATACTGTTGGGGGGGAGTGACCTACCAGGGGAAGGCCATAGCGGACAGGTCTCTGGCACTGAGCCTGGCCCTGTGGCACAGAAGGGAAGGGGGGAGAATAGGAGAGCAATTGTAGTGGGGGATTCAATAGGAAGAGGCACAGACAGGCGGTTCTGTGGATGCGAACAAGACGAATGGATGGTATGTTGCCTCCCGGGTGCCAGGGTCCGTGACGTCTCCGATCCTGTCTTCAGGATCCTTAAGGGGGAGGGTGAGCAACCAGCAGTCATGGTACACATCAGTACCAATGACATAGGTAGAAAAAGGACTGAGAATGTGAAAAACGAGTACAGGGAGTTAGGTTGGCAGCTGAAGTCCAGGACAAACAGGGTAATTATCTCTGGATTACTACTAGTGCCACGTGATGACGAGGTAAGAAATAGGGAGAGAGTGCAGTTAAACACGTGGCTACAGGGCTGGTGTAGGAGGGAGGGCTTTCATTATGTGGATAATTGGAGCAAATTCTGGGGAAGGTAGGACCTGAACTGGAAGGGCACAAATATCCTGGGAGGGAGATTTGCTCGAGCTATACGGGATGGGGAACTGGATTCGTAATTCAGAGGATGAGGTATTCAGCTTTCCAACAGACACAACAGGGAGTGAGGTTGTTAATAAAGAAATGCGTTCGATGGAATGTAATTGTGGACACAGGGATGTTTTGAAGTGTGTATATCTCAATGCTAGAAGTATCAGAAATAAGGCGGATGAACTTAGAGCATGGATCCCTACTTGGAACTATGATGTTGTGGCCATTACAGAAACTTGGGTAACTCAGGGACAGGAATGGTTGTTGGAAGTTCCCGGATTTAGATGCTTTAAAAGAAATAGGGAGGGTGGTAAAAGAGGCAGGGGAGTGGCATTGCTAGTCAGGGCTAGTATAGCAGCTACTGAAAGGCAGTTCAAGAATGATATGTCTACAGAGTCAGTTTGGGTTGAGGTTCAGAACAAGAAAGGAGCAGTCACTCGTTAGGGTTTTTTACAGACCCCCTAATAGTTGCAGAGAAGTGGAGGAGCGGATTGGAAGAGAGATACTGGAAAGATGCAGAAGTCACAGGGTTGTAGTCATGGGTGACTTCAACTTTCCAAATCTTGATTGGAAACTTTTTAGTTGTAATTAGTTTAGATGGAGCGGATTTTGTCCAGTGTGTTCAGGAAGGATTCCTGATGCAGTATGTAGATAGTCCAACACGAGGAGAGGCCACTTTGGATTTGGTGCTCGGCAATGAACTGGACCAAGTGTTAGACCTGTTGGTAGGAGAGCATTTTGACGGTAGCGATCATAACTCTTTTACTTTTACAGTAGTCATGGAAAAGGATAGGTACATACAGCAGGGTAAGGTTTATAATTGGGGGAAGGGTAATTGTAATTCTGTTAGGCAAGAACTGGGTAAGATAAAATGGGAAGAGCACTATAGAAATGTGGAGATTGTTTAAAGAATTCATACTGCGTGTGATCGATATGTTTGTCCCTAGCAGGCAGGGAAGATGCGGTCGAGTGAGGGAGCCTTGGTTCTCAAGAGAGGTTGAATGACTAGTTAAGAAGAAGAAGGATGTTTATATAAGGTTTAGAAAACAAGGATTGGAAAAGGCTCTAGAGGGATACAAGTTAGCCAGGAGAGAGCTGAAGAAAGGGCTTAGAAGAGCTATTTGGGGGCATGAGAAAACCTTGGCAGATAGGATCAAGGAAAACTCCAAGGCTTTTTACACGTGCGTGAAGAATAAGAGAATACCAGAGTAAGGGTAGGGCCAATCAATGATTGTAAAGGGAATTTGTGCACGGAGTCTAAAGCGATAGGAGAGGTCCTTAATGAATACTTTTCTTTGGTGTTCACAACTGAGAGAGACCTAGTTGTAGGGGAGGACAGCTTGAAACAGGCTGGTAGGCTAGAGGAAGTGGATGTTAGTAAGGAAGATGTACTAGGAATTTTGAGGAACTTGAAGACAGATAAATCCTCCAGGCCTGATGGGATTTATCCAAGGATTCTATGGGAAGCGAGGGAAGAGATCGCAGGACCTTTGGCGATGATCTTTTCGTCCTCACTGCCCATGGGTATAGTGCCAGAAGATTGGAGAGTAGCAAACGTCATTCCCTTGTTCAAAAAAGGGAATAGGGATAACCCCGGAAATTACAGGCCAGTTAGTCTTACTTCAGTGGTGGGCAAATTATTGGAAAGGGCTCTGAGAGATAGGATTTATGATCACTTGGATAGGCACATTTTGATTCGTGATAGTCAGCATGGATTTGTGAGGGGTAGATCATGCGTCACAAACCTTACTGAATTCTTTGAAGAGGTGACCAAACACGTGGATGAAGGTAGAGCAGTGGATGTGGTATATATGGATTTAAGTAAGGCATTTGATAAGGTTCCCCATGGTAGGCTCATGCAGAAAGTAAGGAGGCATGGGATGGGGGAAATGTGGCAGATCGGATTCAAAATTGGCTGATCCTTAGCAGACAAAGTGGGGTAGTGGATGGAAAATTTTCAACATGGTGCTCAGTTACGAGTGGTGTATCACAAGGATCTGTTCTGGGTCCTCTTCTATTTGTGATTTTTGTAAATGATTTGGATGTAGGAGTGGAAGGGTGGATTAGTAAGTTCGCGGACGATACGAAGGTGGGTCGAGTTGTGGATTAGGTGGAGGGCTGTTCTCGGTTGCAAAAGGACATTGATAGAATGCAGAGCTGGGCTGAGAAGTGGCAGATGGAGTTTAACCCTGAAAAGTGTGAGATGATTCATTTTGGAAGGACAAACTTGAAAGCAGAATACAGGGTTAACGGAAAGGTTCTTGGCAGTGTGGAGGAGCAGAGGGATCTTGGGGTTCATGTCCACAGTTCCCTGAAAGCTGCCACCTCGGTGGATAGAGTTGTTCAGAACGCGTTTGGTGTGTCAGCTTTCATTAATAGAGGGATTGAGTTCAAGAGCCGTGAAGTTATGCTCCAGCTATACAAAAGCCTAGTTCAGCCACATCTGGAGTATTGCGTCCAGTTCTGGTCGCCTCATTACAGGAAAGATGTGGAAGCATTGGAAAAGGTGCAGAGGAGATTTACCAGGATGTTGCCTAGAATGGAGGGAAGGTCTTACAAGGAAAGGTTGAGAGAGCTCGGACTTTTCTCTTTAGAATGACGAAGGATGAGAGGTGACTTGTTAGAGGTGTACAAAATGATCAGAGGTATAAATAGAGTGGACAGCCAGAGACTTTTTCCTAGGGTGGAGGTAGCTATTACGATGTGGGCATAGTTTTAAAGTGAGTGGAGGTAGGTATAGGGGAGACGTCAGAGGGAGGTTCATTACTCAAAGTGGTAGGGGCGTGGAATGCATTGCCGGAAAGCGTAGTGAAGTTGGCCTCATTCGGGGCATTTAAGTGGCTATTAGATAGGCATATGGATGATAGTATAAGGTAGGGGTGGAGGTAAGATAGACCTTAGGTTTGGGGTAAAAGTTTGGCACAACATCGTGGGCTGAAGGGCCTGTACTGTGCTGTACTATTCTATGTTCTGTTTCTAGAATGTGCAGAATTTCTGTTGATAGATCTCTGGCATAAACTGGTACAGACTTAAGATAACCTTTTACTACCTCCTAATCATTGGTAATTTCCTCAGGGGGGAGGGAGTAAACCTGGTGAACTTTCCCTGAAAGCTTACTGTACAATAATTAGGACTGATGTTAGACTGGCATCTATAACAGCTGGACTAACCACTCAAAAGAGATAAAGAATGCTTCTATTTCTGTCTCATCAAATTTTTGGATTAAACAGATAGACCAAATTGCATCTGCCCTTGGGTCTGTACCAGTGGTTTCTTCTGGGGACACAATAAACCTCCTGCTCCACAGCTTGAGCTGTCTTAGTTCCATTCCCTCGTTTGCTGTTTTCCTGAAACTCTCTCTCTTCTCTTCTTGTTCTTTCTAAATTCTCTCCCTCTTTCCTTTCTCTCATTCTCTTGCCCTTTGCTCTTCTTTCTCTTGAAATTCTGATTTCTGTGACTCTAGTTGTTTTGTAGAAGGGGATGACACAGTGGTAATGTCACTGGAATACTAATCCAGAGACTGGGTTAATGTTTTGGCTCATGGGTTCAAATCCTAGCATGGCAGATAGTGAAATTTGAATTACAAACTATTTTAATGGTAACCGTAGAACCATTTCTCATTGACCTAAAAGCCAATCTTTTTCCCTTTAGGGAAGGAAATCTTCCAACCTTATCCGGTCGGGTCTACATGTGACTTCAAATCCGTAGCAATGTGGGTGACTCTTAATTGCCCCCTGAAATGGCCCAGAGAACCAATTGGTTCAAGGACAGTTAAGGATGGCAACAATTGCTGGCCTTGCCCGCATTCCTTACAATAATGAGAAAATCACTGTACTACCACTACATCTGTTTCATCATCTTCAGTTTTCACCTGTCAACCTTTGTCCACCCATTTCCTTACATGTGTTTTCTGGCTTTAAGGTGGAATCCTAATCCTAAGTACCTCGCTGAACCTTTGAACTGTTTGAGGGACAGAACTTTTAAATCTTCAAAAATAACTTCCCCCTAATTCTGCTAGGAATGTGCTGGCATCAAATGCAGATATTTTTAACCAGTAGCAATGCAAATTCAAGAAACCTTTTTGCAGATTTTTTTCTTTCAAAATTGGTTTCACAGTGAGAGTTTACCCAGTTTAATTCTTTAGTTTCATCTGTGAATTCAAATCCTGTCCAAGAGACTTTTATTTGTTATGATCAGTCCCCAGACCAAGTTCCCCAATTCGTTATGGCTGTAGACAAGATGCCACTAACTCTCTGAGTGACGATGCATGAGCTGGCTCCCCTTGATTATCTACCTGTGCTGGTTACAACAAGGTTCATTTTAAGTGGCTCTCTTCCCTTGTGGATACCTTTGTCCCAAACCCCAAACTACTGTTTTAATAGACCTCTTTGAATCAACAAAAATTGATTTTATTAATTCCTGAGCATGAGAAGAAATGAGAGTGCAGTGCTCTTGTATGCAGATTAGAAATAAATGGTGAGTCCAAAAAATTCAGTTATAAAAGAAATAAGGATCAGTCTCTGAATTGTTGTGGAGAATGGATAGTTGCAGGTTGCATGCAGCAAATGTTACCAGTAGCATTGACATTGATACTTGAACAGTTGAATTCAAAATTCTTATTTTTGTATGTTGATTGAAACTCTTGTCCTGTTTCCTTTTGACAATGACTTGCAGCACTCAATGAGCTAGAGCCTTTTCCTTTTACGAGTGGCACAGGAGTGTTTAAATGGCTGTTCTCAAAGCTGTGACCATCACAGCAGTCTATTACATACATGACAACGTCAGGCCATTAACACAGAACAGGGCTGAAGTTTGCTTCTAACCTCTGCCCCTGTGTATATGTGAAAGAAGTAAAATGCAAGTATGTCTCTCACTGAGACTCCTGTGTATTTTTACCATCATGTTCACTTCCTGAGACACACTCAAGAGATTAGAAATTCAGCTTGAAGTATGCTTTCTCCCTGTTAAGCTTCTTCTGCACCTCATCAGGTAAGAACTTCCATAATCTCTCACTCTCCAGGCAGACACTGAACCTAGGTCTGCAGTCAACTTTTGGGTGTATGTCCTTTCCATTTTTTTTCAAGAACTCTTTAGTTAAAATTCTATATGTTCATTCGTAATCCATAGTCATGACGACCCTTTTAGTGCAGCTCAACAACACAATGAGAATCTCTTCTACTGATCAGTATGCTAATCTTGAGAACTCAGTTGAAGTTAGTGCAACACACCTCAAAGACAGTAGTGTTTATTAGTGTTCACACTCATGTATCTTGTTTCCGCCTGCATAAAAATCAGAGCAGCAGAAATCAAAATTTCAAGGCGCATCTAATGCCCATAAGCAGCTGAATGTTTACAGAGCTCCAAACATGAGATTCATATGGGTCATTGATTCAAGTGGAAAAGAAAAGCTGCATAATATTAGGCATAATTTTAACTTCTAACCAATTTAGTTCATTTGGTGACTAGCCATTTTACACCCTGGGAAATAAAAAATAGACAACCTAGTTGCAATTAGCTTCTAATATACTGATCAATTTTTTGCCAGGTGGGTTTGGTTAAAAATTCCCCCCATTATGTTGAGCTTGATTGGACTTTTGGCCTCACCCTTTTCCTGTCTTTTGAGGCCCAGTATTGGTATCCACGTATTTAGCTGGACTGCACACCCTAAAAGTTCATCTGTAAACCTTTCTTGCTTTCCTGTATTAAGATGATCACTGAAGCTCAAAATTCTGAGCATGCTTTTAGTCATCTCTAAGATTGTTTGCTTTTAGCGCAGGATTGACCTTGTCTAATTATACTTCGATAAAGCATTTTGGAATGATTTTCTCTGTCAAAATGCTACATCAGTTCTACTTCTAGCTTAAGTACCTCTGATTGATACTTCTCAATTTGTGTCCATCCAAGGTACATTTATAAACAGTTGTGACTCAGTCAATAGCACTCTAACCTCCTGTGACAGAGCACTGTGGGACTTGAATATAGGTTGTCTTTTGACATTTTAGTGCAGTATTGACAGAGGTACTGACAAGCTCAGGGTGGATGTAAAAGATCCCATGGTACCAATTTGAAAAAGAGGAGTAGTGTTCTCCTTTATTTCCTGATCAATGTTTAACCCTCAACCATTACCAAAAAAGAAACAGATTATCTGGTCATTGCCACATTGCTGTTTGAAGGACCTTACCACTTGCAAGTTGGCTGCTTCATTTTCTGCTGCAGTGACTGCACACCTGAGGTACTTCAAGGGTTGCAATGTTTTTGTGATGTTCTGAGGTCAAAAAAGGGTCTATACAAATATAAAACTTAACTGATTACTGCATAGTAATACAATAATGATAATGTTTACTGATGAACTTGTTCTTTTTATCCAAAGAAATTTGTAATTGCCATTCAATACCTGACAACTCTCCCCATCTCATAGTTTGAACCTGGAAACTTTCTCGTGTCACTGAGGCTGAGTAGAACACAATGTAGTGATTTGGAAAAGCTCTGCAGGTCTGGCAGCATCTGTGAAGAAAAAGTCAAGAGTTAACGTTTCGGGTCCAGTGACCCTTCCTTAGTTCTGTGGCAGGGTCACCAGACCCGAAACATTAACTCTGATTTTTCCTTCTGTGCCAGACCTGCTGAGTTTTTCCAGCAACTTCTGTTTTTGTTCCTGATTTTCAACATCTGCAGTTATTTCGGTTTTTACAATATAGTGATTTACCTACTGAGTTACCTGGGGAGCTTTATAGTATCTGGTCTTTGCTTTGACAAGAGATTTTTGCTTAATTTGAGTACTAAATTTCATCATCAACCAACCTCTGTGGGACTTCATTTTTTTGCTGAATACAGATGTTTAAACTTCTGCTTTGTTTTCTTCTTCTTTGTTTTCTACTGGTTCCTGCTTAATTTCTAGACTGGAAGAATTTTATTCTGAATCCAGCAGCAAAATAATGTATCACATTTAAAGTATATGATGGAAACCTATTTAAAGTGTTTTTCTTAATTGCAGTTTTATATAACTAGAGCATAATCGTAGTAAAGGAAACCTATTTTGTGATGGTGTTAGACTTATTGCAAAGTTTAGCTATGACCATATCCATGGAGATTTTGTTGGTCTTTTTCCATGCTTCCTCACATTTAGTTTTACCGAAAATGTTACGGAATCCTAGGGGCAAATTTTCCAGCAATCCCACACCAGATTCCCACTGCAGCCCTTCATTTTTTACGAAAGATAGGAGCCACATTTCTGAGAGAAGATTCTGCTCAGGTCTCCATCAAAATTATGAAGTAATAGTTCCATTCTGACAGGTTTTTGTCGCGTAGAACTGTCAGAGGAAGGTAAACCATAGCCCACTTTTACAGTAGTGAGCTGCTGTAATCTGAAGTTTTAAAGATCCAGGCATCTATTTTGACAGTAGCTGTCAATGGGTCAGTATATAGGATAACTGATGTCAGCGTCTTGGGAGGATTGAGAGTCAGGTGCTTAGGGTGCTACCTGTGAATGTATTTCCTTAATAGTCTAACGTTTCCCGAGTAACTCTTTCACTTAATTTCATTGGAGCAAGCCAGTTTTTATGGAGACTTTCATAGGCTTCTGGGCATAGTGGAAAATTCAGTTGCCAGGCAATTCCTTTGGAGTGTGCCACAATGAGAATCTGCAGAGCCTCCATGTACAGCTCCAATCTATGCTCACAAACCAACTATCTGGCCAGTGGAAAACTGCCCCAAAAGAGTAGTTCTACCTCAGAAGGAGACATTCAAACCGCAACCTAAGGTCCATCCCTGTGCAAGAGCAGTTCACCTAATTCAAGTCTGGTACCCTTTATCCATTAGTGCTGCAACTTAACAGTGTCACCTGCACGCCACAGTTTACAAAGGCACTGCAAAATGCCACACAAGGGCATGAAATTGTTTTTCTGTCACCTTGAACTATAAGGATATGCTGTGAAATGCAATTCTGCCTTGTTTAGATCATGTGAGGTTTGAGGGAAGCAAGCTTTTAGTAATCCCATCACACTTAAAATCTCCTCCTGTACTTCATGACTTGTGCTACATACATTGAATAAGATCCCCACGTCAAGGCATTCTATAGCCAGCCTTGTCAGAATCCTCCATGATAAACTACATGGAGAACTATGTAAGTCATCATTGTGTATGATGTGAATGCTGTATGCACATGTTAGAAGGAAATTGTTCAGTTTCTGATATTCCTTACCCAGCTTCATTACCAATCGATCCATCTACAGCAGGGATTATTGTTGCTGTGGCCATGGTGCTACGAAGGCACAGAAAAATTGAAGAATAGCTGCACCTGAAAGCCCAGAAACCGCAGCAACCTGCCAAGACTGCCAAACTTCTCCAGATGAGTAAGGCAAATTGTGAATGTTCTGGAACACTGGCACAGAACAATACCAACTGCTGGAGTGGGACCTGTGAACCTGAAGGGGTGGGTGGCCATCCTGTCCCTGTGGCTTTGAAGTTGAAGGTGCGCTAAACCTTTATGCACCTAGTCACTGCAAAGATCCTCTGAAGATCTGTATGGAATGTCTTAGTCCTCAACCCAGAGATGTATCAAGCCTAATACCAAAGTACTGAGTGCCGGATCATCTCGATTCCGAGGTCAGTGCTACAGCCCAGCAAAGGCTTTGCCAACATATCTGGTATCTCCCAGGTACAGGCCACCGTAGACTACACTTTGCATTGAAAGCACCATGTATTAATGCATCAGACTTCTTTAACGGAAAAGGCTTTAGTTCCATCAATATAGAAGAGAAGTGTGATCATTGGTATCACATCTTAAAAGTCTGCACCAGGTGCCCTGCAAGCTGCCATGATGCCTGTATCCTTGAAAACCGTCATGTTCTGCTTCATTTCAAGCGGTCAGATGCCTTTGGAGGTCCCAGTGCCTTACAAAGACCAGGACACGAAGGCTTCCCTCTGCAACCATGGCTGATCACTGCATTACATAACCCCCTGACTGAGAACAAGTGTCAAAGAAATGCAGCCCATTCTGTCACAAGCCATTGTGGAGCAGATGATGGCCCTCCTGAAGATGAGGTTCAGATGCATGAATTTTTGTATGGCAAGGTCTAGCCAGAGTGTGCTGCATGGTTCTAGTGGCAAGGAGGGAATGTGATAGACACTGAAGAGGATGAAGATGAGGACATTAGGCAGGAACATTGCCTTCAGCACATCAGAGCAGTGTAGTGTCAGGTTCAACAAGTGAGGCAGGACCCTGACACCTTGTTCCACTCGATCTGAACTAGGTGTAGTGATCATTCATTGACTGTAAATTTATTGTTGCTCAAAAAGCAATTGGCCCCTGATTGTTCACAGAAGCAAATGTAGCTTATTTTCTTTTCCTTTGTTCTTCTTGGCTTTCGCTGTTATTCTTTAAAAGTTAATATTTTTAACCATTTGAACCACTCAAGCATTTGATGTTCCCACATTGAACAAAACAAAATGTAATGCTATGCTGGGAGTTAGGGGAGAATGGCAGTCCTACATAGCTCTAAGGATGTGTAGTCCATGTGGCTTGACTTTTCTAGCTGCAGTTAGAATGAATGTATTGCAGTCAGGTGAAATAGCAATACATTGAATAATTGGAAGTTATATTTACAATCAAGCATCATCTACTTGTACTTTGAAAGGTAATTATTGGCTGGTAGCATTTGATCTGGTGCACAACTGGGCTTTACAAATGACACGGGCGGCAGAATTCACAGAAGTCTTGGTAGTGCAAAAACGTTTATGGTTGGTGAGTGCATGATGTGTAAGAATGGTGCCGTAGACGCATGTTACATGCATAATGCGGTCACGAGCACAAAATTGTATCAAGAATCTCACTGGACCTCAGACAGAAGCCATCTATGAAACTCTTAAAAATTGTTTCATAGCCAATTGTTTGTAAAATTCAACCCATTTTCTTCATCTGTCCCGTCTACTTTTTTTTTACAGTTAGTATACTTTATACTGTATTTAAATGATTTTTACAGGTACACCATTAGTTATCTTAAGCCACAGTACAAATTGAATGCAGAAAATTAGTTGCTCAAAAAATCTTCTTACTCCTTGCCGTGTATAATAAGCTTTGAAATTCCGAATGTCCACATTTGCTCCAATCTGGAAATACAGACAACAATAAAACCTTATACAAGTTGTCAGTGTAGACAGTGTGTAGAATTCAAAGTTGCTTGGTTAGTTATTCTTGTCACTGGTATTTTCTTGAATAAACCAGTGAGAATGGATTTTGAAGTGTTACAGGCTTCAGAGTCACAAAGAATTACCAGTTGATATTTCAGTAAATAGTCCTTGCAGACATCTATCTTAAATGTAGTAACGAATTGTTGAATACTGTTTGCAAGTTAACACTGCTTCTCCATTGTACTTTGCATTGTGTGTGTTGAAGTGTGTGATTGCAATTCCAGGAAATACTTGTAAATATTTAATTTATGATAGTATGTGTTGAGAATGCAAAGTATTTTGCTTAATTGTTTTTATTCCACTGGATAAATATTTGAGTTATTTTTTATCATACTGAGAAGAATTTTAAAGAAGCAAGCATTTTGTTTCCATCAAGAGCTGTTTTATGTAGTAAGTTATGATATAGCATCAATTTCTGTATTTGGAGAACTCTGTACATTGAATTGCGATTGAAACTTTATGCGCAATAACATTATACTTTTTTTATAGTGCTTTTAATGCAGAGAAATCCTTCATAGGAAGACAGTGATGGATTGTAAGTCTTGGTATTATATTAGCTAGGCATTAATTGATAAAAACAAGCCAATGAGTGAGCTGCTAACATCAAGGTATTCTGATCAGTTGATAAATGTAGGGGAGATTAGCAAATCATTCTGGTTTATTTAGATAATCCAAAAGCTCTTATGGTGCAGTGCTACTGTCCCCCTTTCTGAGCCTGATGTGTTGAAGTCCGACCTGCCACACAGATGTGTCATAACATGTCCCAACACGTTGATTTTAGCAAAAAATGTTGTTAGGATAGTTCACACAGTTTGGCAAATGGTTATCATTAGTTGAAAATGTTTAGCTATGCTTGTCAATGATTAAACGTTTCTGGTCAATGTGGAGCTTATGAGCTTAGTTAAATATGGAACAATTAGAAACCACAATAAGTTATTCTAGTTGTGTATATAATCTGGTTGTGTAATGTTTCTGTTATCCTGCCTTGAGAAGGCTGTTGATGAGATCCAGAAGGGAGCTAAGGATAATTTGTTCATTTATAAATTGAGGCCCAAGGAGTTGACCTTGTCTTTGATGGAAAAGAAATAGCAGAGGATACAAGAACAATTTTTATTTTGTAATCTATCATAAAATGTAGATCTAAACGGGCTGTTTAATTTAGATTATGGTTGCATAACATGGAAGTGAAATAATTTTCTCCCATCTAGAATGGAACACACTTCTAACAAAGTTAATTATTGTGTTGATTAGCACAATTAAAGTCGGTAAATAATTAGACATTCTAAGCACGTGTATACAAGAATATGATTTAATACTATTGTATGATGTATGCTCATGACCAGAGAATGAATGAAGCAACATGCTATGAAGTTTAGTATGAATATTATTTGAGATTTGGGAAACCCTTCGCAGAAGCTTGTCTCAGAGTTAGGTAGAATCTGCAGTGACCAGATTCTGCGCAAAATTATCTGTGAGTTTGTGCACCATTTGGATCTTTGCCTCAACTAGCTGAAATAATGGCTGCAGATCCTGGCACTACAGTTTTCTGCTTGTAAGACCGTACAGTGAGCTGATGGTCTCAGATACATTTCTCTGTTATATTATGTTGGGCAAGGTCCTTAATTAGCTTTCTGCCCTTTCTTTAGCCATTTCACAATTTATTCTTGGTAGCAAAAGGCTTAGTAGAAAATATTTTGTGCACTAAAAATAAAAATTAATAAACTGGCTATTTGCGAGTCAAAATGTGTCATCTTCCACATATTGCTAATATATTATGCAGAATAACATCAAGTAACATGAGATTTGTAGCTATGTGGAAAGATTGGATAAGCTAGAATTATTTTTTCTCAGAACAGAGGAGGTGTTCAAAATTGTAAGTCACCTAAATGGAGTAGACATGAAGAACTGTTTCCCTTAACAGGGAGGACAGTTACTGAGGGACACCAATTTAAAGTGATTGGTTGAAGGATTAGAGGCACATGACTGGAATTTGCTGCTTGATGTGGTGTTAGAGACAGAAAGCCTCGATTAATTTAAAAGGTACCTGGCTCTGCACCTCAGGTGTTGTAATCTAAAAGGTCATGGACAAGGTAGTGGAAGATGAGCCAGAAGGTGTGTGGCTAGTATTTTTTTCCTTTTTCAGTTGTCTCATATAATGGACTGGTTGGGGGCCTCTTCCTTGATTGTCTTATTTCGTTCCATCTGTTACTAAAGTAATAAGTACAGACATTTGGGCATCTACCCATCGGTCAGAAATTATACCCTTACATTGTAAGAGGATTTGCCAGAGCTGCTAATCTTAAATGCAGTATTCTTTGAAGCTGCAAATGTGACCTTTAGCATTGGCAATATACTAACTTGCTCATATTCAAAGCCGCTTTGGATATTTATCCTTCAAGTTTCAATTCAATTAATCACTGGGTTAAGGAAAAATTTACTCAGATCTTTTACTCTTGTTTCTGCACCTCACATCAGCTAAATTGGATAATCTGCAACAAGTTCACTTTTTGGCTCATAAGGCGTATGCTGAATAAGCAGAAGGACCTTTTCCTCTTTGCATACTTTTATATATGAGCTTCCTTTCCTCCTCAGCAGATTTTGATTAATCAGAATAAAGTACACTACTATAGGCAACATCTACTGTACAGTTTTGTTGACAAGGATCAATTTTTTTTTGTTAAACCAGTCTTCAATTAAGATGGGGGATCAGTGTTGTTCTTTCCTAAACTTGATTGACATTGCTGATCAGTAGATTGCATTTGAAATGAAAGTTCGACCATTTGGACATACATTGTCACCATCTCAGACTTAGTACTCATAGTCACAATTCATAAAAAAATGATTTGGAAGCCCCATTATGTAATTGTTAAACTTGACTACTCTTTTTTGTCCTTTTTCATCTAATATTTGTAATTCCGTAGCTTTGGTTTGCTAAATGCCCTGTGAGTTCCTTTATCCAATTTTTTATCAAATTTTGTGTAATGTCATGTATGATTATCTACAATGTTATATTGGGATCATTTTCAATCATTTCTGAATCATGCTTTTTGATAATGATTTTTAGATTACTTAGTTGTTGGGATTCACTGATGAATAATGCCAAGTATATCATTTGCACTAAGTTCAAAGGCTTTATTTTAAAAATGCTGTCTTAAATGTATTTTTCCATCGTGATTAATGAGGAATTTGATTTTACTTTTATTAGGTGACATAGGGAACTACTATTATGGACAGGGACACCCTATGAAACCACATCGAATCCGTATGACCCATAATCTGTTGCTGAATTACGGCTTGTACAGAAAGATGGAAATCTATGTAAGTTGGTACTTCTATTTTCTAAACCTGACTAGTTGGGGAATGGAGAAGGAGAAGTGACAATGGTACAACCAACTGATTTTTGTTGTTTTTCCATTAGCGGCCACACAAGGCCACAACGGAGGAGATGACAAAATACCACAGTGATGACTACATCAAGTTCTTGCGGTCAATACGACCAGATAACATGTCAGAGTACAGCAAACAGATGCAGAGATGTAAGAAAGGAATTTAAATTGTCTTGTACAACATAAAATCATATAGGCCTAAAAATTCAGGATTTATGAATCCTCCAAAAATGAATAATCTGAAGTGTTCATGGTTCCCTTCAGAAAATTTGTCATGACATATTGTATTTTGTGCAACGGAGCCTCTCAGCTTGAACTTTGTTCCGTCACTCTTGTTTTCAGTTAAATCTGACATTGTGTTTAATACGCCCCACCCTCATCTCGCTCGCAGTTATATATCTGAAGTGATTGTGTAGCTTTAATTCTGTTCCTGGTTGATAAGTAAAGACAGTGATGAATTGTCAGGTTCCATAAGGATACGTGTGATTTTAAGCCCAGCAACTTATTAACATTTTAATTTTATATACTTTGTTCTTCTCAATATTTAGTCAATCAGAATCAATTGTAATTAGTATAGTACAGTATCTACTTAATCAGAGGTTAAAATGGGACGTAACATACTAGTTAAGCAGTAAAATGCATAATGTTATCGTTTAAAAGTTTCAAAATTCAAAATGTCCAAAGGTATATTGAGTTCTTTGTCTATACCATGGGGTGAAAGCCCATTAACTGTATTTGTCTGTCATGAGCTTCTAGAGTCTTGGCACTTAAACTGTGTCCTTGGTTAGCTAAGTCTTTCCTTTATCTCACCCAAGGATGTTCTCCATAGCTAGTTCTATAACTCCTTGAATCAGATCTCTAGCCTTCAAAACAGTTTTCTGTGATTGTATTGTTTGTATTGCCTGTCATGGTTTATTTATGGGCAGACATGTTCATAACACTTGTTAATCAGCTGTTCAGCCATTCATTCTAACTTATCTAAATCCTTATCATATGATTTAACTGTACAGTTATTCTTTAAAGTGACATCTATTCTAATCCAACAGAATGGATTTAAGTTCGGCACCCTTGCCATAGCCAGTCATGAATGATGGTGGATAATGAAACATGAAGCAGGAGGTGGAGGTTATACAAATAGCCCCATCCTCAATGATGGGGGAGCCCAACACATTAGTGCAAAAGTCAAGGCTGAAGTATTTGCGTACATATCAGCTTGACATGCCGAGCGCATGATCCCTCTCAACCTCCTCCAACATCATAGATGCTAGTCTTCAAACAATTCGATTCATTCCACGTAATACCAAGAAACAGCTGAAGACACTGGATACTAGAAAGGCAATAGGCCCTGACAATATTCCAGCAGCAGTGCTGCAAACCTGTGCTCCAAAACTAGTTGTGCACTAAGCCAAACTGTTGCGGAACAGCTACAACAGCCTCAAAATCTACAGAATCATCCAGATATGTTATTTGCATATAAAACAGAGCAGATACCATCCAGTCAGTTGCTGCCCTGTCAATCTACTCTTAAACATCTGTAAAGTTATGGAAGGAGTCATTGACAGTGCTGTCAAATAATACTTGCAAAGGAATAACTGTTTTGTTCGGCCAGGGGCACTTGGCTCCTGACTCCATTACAACCTTGGTCCAAACATGGTCAAAAAAGCTAAAATCCAAAAGTGAGGTCAGGGTGATTGGCTTTGATGTCACAGCAGCTTTTTATCAGGTATGGTATCAAGGAGTCCTAGTAAAACAGTCAGTGAGAATCATGATGTAAGCTGTCTACTGGTCGGAATTATACCTTGCACAAAGGAAGTTGGTGGTGGTCGTTGGAGATTGATCTTTGATCTTTGCTAGGATATCACTACAGGAATAAAATCAGAAAGTGATAAAAAAAAACCCAGCAGGTCTGGCAGCATCTGTGGAGAAGAAGCAGAGTTAACATTTCGGATCTAGTGACCCTTCTTCAGAACGGACCCAAAAATGGACTGGACCCGCAGCGGTAACTCTGCTTTCTCTTCACAAATGCTGCTAGACCTGCTGAGGCTTTCCTCCAATTTCTGATTTTGTTTCTGATTTCTAGCATCTACGGTTCGTTGGTTTATTTTCATCACTGCAGGAATTCTTGGTTCGTGTCCTTGGCCCACTCATCTCCAGCTGCTTCGTCAATGATGTTCCCTCCATCATAAGGTCAAAGGCGGGAATATTTGCTGATGATTGCACAATGTTCAGCACCATTCATGACTCCTCAGATACTGAATTAGTCTCTGTCCATTTACAGTAGAACCTGGACAACATGCAAGCTTGGGCTGATAAGTAGCAAGTAGGGAAAGACAGTAGTGTAGTGGTAATGTAATTGGTGAGTAATTCAGAGGTCCAGCATAAAGTTCTAGGAGCACAGCTTCAAGTCTCACCATGGCAGCTGGTGGAATTTGTATTCATTTAGTAAATCTGGAACACAAAGATAGTGTCAGGATTGGTGACCATGGAACTGGCATCAATTGCTATAAAAACATATCTGTTTCACTGATGACATTTTGGAAATTAAGTCTGGTGTCCTTACCTATGCTAGTCTACTGTGACTGCAGACTCGTAGCAATGTAGTGACTTCTAACTGGCTTCTGAGATAGCCAAACAAACCATTTAGTTCAAGGGCAATTAGAAATGACCAATAAATGCTCACCTTGCCAATGATGCCCACATCCCATCAAGAGCATAAAGCAAAACAACGTAACATTTTCACCATCTCAAGTTCCAGACATGAAACATCTCCAACAAGAAGGAATCTAACTATCGCACCTCGATGCCCAATGACATTACCATCACTGAATCCCCCACGATTAACATCCAAAGATCACCATTGACCAGAAATTGAACTGGACTGACTATGTAAATATTGTGGCTACAAGAACAGGCTAAAGGCTAGAAATTCTGCAGCAAGAAACTTTCGACCTTTCTCCTTAAAGCCTGTCAGGCATCTACAAGGCACACATGAAGAGTGTGATGGCATACTCTCCACTTGCCCAGATGAGTGCAGCTCCAACATCACACAAGAAACTTGACACTATCCGGGGCAAGGCAGCCCATTTGATTGGCATCCATCCACCGCTTTAAATATTTACTCCCTTCACCACTGATGCACAGTTGCAGCAGTGTGTGTACTATCTATTCGATGTATTTCAACTACCAAGGCTCCTCCCTCCAAAGCACGTTCAAAATCTGCGATTTCTGCTACATTGTGCTGCAGATGCAACACTAGCTGCAAGTTCCCTTCTAAGCTATATGCCATCCTGACATGGAACTGCATTGCTGTTCCTTCAGTGTCACAGGGTCAAAAATAGCACTGAGGATGCCCCTGCAGCCTAAAGACTGCAACAGTGCAAGAAGACAGCTCACTACCAACTTCTCCAAAGTGATTAGAGATCTGTAGTAAATGCTGACCTAGCCAGCAACATCCAGATCCCTTTTTTTAAATCCACTCATTAAGTGGCTTCTACATTTCAGCAAGCATATTAATTATTCAAGATTTTTTAAAAAAATTAAAATATATCTAGATACAAAAGCTAGAATTCCATTACATTTTCGATTTTTTTTTTTGTACCTGCTCATGAAATTTTATGTAGGTACGTGGACGTTCCAAGTTTGTATGGACCTTCCAAGTTTGTATGGACCTTCACTATTATGAAAGTTTATAGTAAATGAAGCCACATTTTCCTAAAATGGAGTCCATTTGCCCATTCACTTACATTAAAATTAGGAGCAGAAGTAGTCTACTTGACCCCTTGAGCCCACTCCATCATTCAGTAAAATCACAGTTGATCAGATTACAACATTAACTCCACATCTCCACCTCCTCAAAAACCTTTCACCTCCTTGCTTATCAAAAATCTATCCATATCTGCCTAAAAATATTTGAAGACTCGACTTCCACTGACTTTAGAGGAAGAAAGTTACAAAGATTCATGATCCTCTGAGGAAAAAAATTTGTCCTCATATTATAAAGGTGCCTCCTTATTTTTGAACAGTGACCACTAGTTGTGGATTCTCCCATAAGAGGAAAAATCCTGTCCACAGTCACCCTGTCAAGCTCAAAGGATCTTACAGTTTCCAATTAAGTCAACTCTTGCTCTTCTAAACTCCGGTGGACACAAGTCCAGTTAATCTAACATTTCCTCATAAGGCAACCTGCCCAATGCTGGTGTTAATTTCTGATGTGGAGGTGCCAGTGTTGGACTGGGGTGGACAAAGTCAGAAGTCACAACAGCAGGTTATAGCCCAACAGGTTGATTTGAAATCACGAGCTTTCGGAGCGCTACTGTTTCGTCAGGTGAAGGTGAAAACGAGTTCACACAAGAATGCAACTATCGTGTTATGGGAGAACTACCTGTACTCTTTGTTTCTTGTCAACGAGCCAATCTTTTGTCCAGGCCAATATGTTAATCACACACCATGAGCTTTTATTTTCCATAATACCCTTTTGACACATCACTGTTTTAAATACCTAATGGAAATCTAGTACAGTACATCCAGCATTTCCTCTTAATCCACAAAACATGTTACTTCCTCAAAGAATACCAATAACTTGGTTAAACATAATTTCCCTTTCACGAAACCGTTTGACTTTGCCCAATTATCATGACTATCTCGAAGTACCCTGTTGCCTTTTTAATAGCTTCCTGTATTTTTTGTATGACAGATGTCTGGTTAACTAACTTGTATTTTCCAGGATTCTGATGCCTTTTTGAAGAAAAAGGTTGAATCTATTATTATCATTCTTTTAATGTTGCGTTCCATCTACAGTGTTTACGTTGCCACCTGTCTTTGTATCATAAACAAACATGATGGTGTGGCTCTTTCTTGTATCATCTAAGTTGGTCGTAAATACAGTGAATGATTGAATCCTCAAAACAAATCCTTGCAGACACCACTAGTCATATCCTGCCAGTTAGAATATTTGATGATTATTTTTATTCTCAAGCTCCTGCTGCTCAGCTTATTTCCTAAACAAGTAAGTAATTTCCTTTTGCTTCATGAAACTTCAGTTTAGTTAATGGACTGTTATAAGGGTTAGGGTTTAAAGAAAAGTCTTCTGAATGTCCAAGACATTAATTTCCCATGTCAAATACTGTAGTCACACCTTCAGGACAATTATACAGGTTCATCGTGCATATCTGTCTTTTAAAAATCTACACTTTTATTTGATCAATTGAAATTTTTCAAGGTGTTCAGGCACTTTATCATTAGTTAATGGCTCTAGTAATTTCAAAACAACAGATGTTCGACCAACTGATCTGTAACTCTCTTATTTTCTTCCTCACTGTTTTTCAAGTAGTAGAGTTGTATCTGAATTTTTTAATCTAAAGGAAATGTTCTCAGATGGAAAGAGCGGCAAGAATTACGGTTATCAGCGATTATGTCCTCATGTTCCAAAATATGATTTAAATATTTAATTTGATGTATCAACTGAACCATTACTGTTCTGAAGCTGGTGTTAGTAATAGAAGAAATATGGACCAATGATTTGAGCTTGCCCACACAGATTCAAGATATGAAACAAAAATTGAAATCACTGGAGAAGCTCAGCAGGGCTGGCACCATCTGGTGAGAGAAAATAGTGTTAATTTTTCATGTCCAGTGACCCTTCTTCATAACTGACTTGAAACATTAACTCTGCTTTCTCTCACCAAATGTTGCCAAATCTGCTGAGTTTCTCCGGCAATTTCTGTTTTCATTTCAGATCTTCAGCATCCCAGTTCTTTATTTTATTTTCATATTCATTTTCATATTTTAAAAACATCTACTGTATTGATACTGATATTCTGAATAAACCCAGTGACAGACTCTTTTAAAAATTAATCTAGTCTTTTCATCCTTCATTTTAGTATTCACTGGGCTTGCACAGAAAATTTTAAAAATTGTGCTTCATTTCTACAGTTAATGTTGGAGAAGATTGTCCTGTATTTGATGGAATGTTTGAATTTTGTCAGTTATCAACAGGAGGTTCAGTGGGTGAGTGTTGAAAATTTTTCTGGGCATGCATGAAAAAAACTCGTTGCAAGTAAAATTTCTGTTCAACAAGTCAAAATAATTTTCTTATTCCCTTTCTACATAGCTGCAGCAGTAAAACTCAATAGACAACAGACTGATATTGCAGTCAACTGGGCTGGAGGTCTTCATCATGCCAAGAAATCTGAGGCATCAGGTTTTTGTTATGTCAATGACATTGTTCTCGCCGTTCTAGAATTATTGAAGTAAGTAAAGCAGCTGATGTCTTTTTAAGGGAAATAACTGATATTGTTTGGCTTATTTTATAGAACTATGTTGTTCGATTGTATGCATAATCAACGAAACCTTCTGTGAATTAAATTTACTTAAGGGACAATCAAGTCTAAATTGACACCAGCTAAAATGTTCCAAACAATTTTCCAACCATTGGCCCAGAATTACTAGATAAAGACAAAAAATAATACAGATATGCAATGTTAAAATGGTTACTTAGATGACCCAGTCTCTGCTGCTGCTTATCCTACATGGATTCCATGGATCCACTCTGTTTCCATATCCCTATCTTATTATCCCTTTGTGGTTTCCTTTGGTCTTCACAATTATTTGCTGAATCTCTTATTTTAGTATGCTGTGTAAATTTGAATGCTGTTCCATCTAATTTGAATCATTAACAAAAGCAAAGAGCATATTTTGTCTCAAACAATACCCATGGAGCACACTTTCCTATTCCTAGCTACACAGAAAACCATCTTCAAATGCTAGTGTGCCCCCCTTCTAACCATTTTCAGCTCAGAGTTAGGGTAAAAGGACCTTCTTATCACCCCAACATTCCCTAGTACTGTCCTGTGTTATACCTTGGGAAATGTCTTCTGAAAGTTCATGGATACCACATCCACTCCATTACATATTTCCTTTGCATCATATCCTCTATTAGAGAGCTTCAATCATTGTCAAACGTGATCTTTTTTCTTTGAAGTCCATATTGGCTATTTCTAACACAGAATGCTGGAAAAACTAAGCAGATCTGGCAGCATCTGTAAGCAGAGAACAGTTAATGTTTTCAGTCTGATATGACCCCGAACTTTTGAAAAAGAGTCATACCAGACTCTCCACAAATGCTGCCAGATTTTTCTCCGAGCTTCTCTGTGTTAGTTTCAGATTTCCAGCGTTTGCAGTCTTTTGCCTTTATTGGCTACTTCAAATTTTCTTATCATCTAGATAGTTGCTAATTTCATAATTTTAAGATTCCAAAATTTCACCTAACCTAAACGAGAAAGTAACTAACCAATAATTACTGGCTGATCTGTGCCTCCTTCTGAAATTGTGTATTTAATTGCCCTTTTCTAAAAAAAAAAATTGGTTTATTGGGATCTATACATTGTAAGCAAGACCAGCATTTACTGCCCATTCATACTTACTCTTGGGGAAAGTGGAAGTGAACTGCCTTCTTGAGCCACTGAGGTCCTCATGGTATTGATACAACCACAGTGTTTTTCGGGAGTGAGTTCCAGGATCCTAATCCAGTGACAGTAAAAGGATGACCATATGGTTCCAAGCTAGAGCAGCTTATAACATTGAGTGAGAATAGTGATGTTCCCATACATGTGCTTCTGTTGTTCTTCTAGGTGATATAGGTTGAGGGTTTGTTAGGTATCTGTTGAAGGAGGATTAGTGAATTGCTGCCTCATACATTATAGCTGGTACCCGTTGATGCTACTCAATACTCGGGCAGAGGTAATTAACATTTAAGGTGGCGGATACTGTGTGATCAAGTGGACTGCTTTATCTTGGGTGTTGTTGAGCTTTATTAGTGCTGTTGGATATGCACCCATCCAATCAAGTTGTCTGTATTCCATCATGTGCCTGACTTGTGCCTTGTCGATAATGGACAGGCTTTGGGAAATCAAGAGGGTGAGTTACCTGCTGCCGAATTCCCAGCATCTAACATATATAAATATTGTGGCTCTAAAGACGTTGCTTCCAGTTCATTTTCTGCACAAAGGTAACCCCACAAGATATTTATGATGAGCGTTTCAATGAAGGTAAGCTCAGTAAGCTTTGCACAATCAGTAAGGAAAGATCATATCAGGAGTGAGACATGGCCTGAGTAAATGTATATTTTTGGGATTTTGGAGCATGGGAATTCAGTGTAGAGGGGAATATTTGCTTTTTGTATCCTTTATCATTCATACTTTTGTAAGGTCTTTTTGTTGGGATAAATTGAAGTCCAGGATCAGAGATCCAGCACAAAACAGAGTGACAGCACAAGAAAACCATAAGTTTGTTGCTTGGTAATGGCAGCTAATTTGACTGTTATAAGTTGCTTTCAGATTAAAGGCTGTAATGAAGGCTGGAACCGAGGACCCTTGGGAGTGAGCAGATTGTTGTTGACTAAGTGCTGCTTAATAGCATATCAACAACACCTTTTCATTGTTTGGCTGATGGTTGAGAGTAGAGTGATGGAGTGGTCATTAACCAGATTGGATTTGGCATATTTTTTGCGTACAGAACATACTTGAGTAATTTTGTGCTTGTTGGGTTGATGTCAGTGTTTTAGGTAAACTGGTAGAGCTTGGCTCAGGGTGTCGCTTGTTCAGGATTTTAAGCCTCTAATAGTAGAGTTGGGATGTTGTCAGAAAATATAGCATATGTGGTATCTAATGTTCCAGTGTTTCTTGAAATCATATGGAGTGAATTGAGTTACGTGAATATTGGCGTTAGTGACAGAGGAGATCTCAGGAGGAGGCCAAGATGGATTATCCACTTAGGACTTCATGCTGAAGGTGATTTCAGCCTCATCTTTTGCACTGATGTGCTAGGAGCTCCCATCATTGAGGATGAAGATGTTTTTGGAGTCTCCTCCATTGGTTAGTTCTCTAATTTACCCATTATCATTTATGTCTGGATTTTCTTCTTTCACAGAATGGGAATGTCATCACCTATGGTAATTTATCACCAATCCCTACTTGATCTTGAGAAGGTAATGTTGAGTTGCCTTCTTGAACCATTCCAGGCCATGCGCTAGAGGACCCACAATGCTATCAGGAAGGGAGTTCCAGGATTTTATAGCAGCAACAATGCAATTAAAATGGTAAAGTTCCAAGTCAGGATCGTATGTATCTTAGAGTGGAACTCGCAGGTAGTGGTGTTCTCAATGCACCTCCTACTCTTTCCTCTGGGTGGTATTCATTGTAGACTTGGAAGATGCTATTGAAGGAGATGTGGTGAATGCATCTCGGAGACGATACACACTGCTGCCACTATGCAACAGTAATGAGGGGAATTAAAGTTTAAGGTGGTGGATGGAGTTCCAGTGAATTGAGCTGCTTCATCCTGGATGGTGTCAGGTTTCTTGAGTGTTGTTGGAGCTGTACTTATCCAGACCAATGGAGAGTACTTCTTCAATCTCTTGACTCGTGCCATATAGGTAGTGGAAAATCTTTGGGGAGTCAGGTGGTATGTTGCTGATTCGCTTTAGTATCTATAATATTTATTTGACTGGATCATTTCTAAAGCTTTGGCAATACTGCAGTAATTTGTTTTAATCCGTTAGCTTTGGAGTGCTAGCTCTATTTCCTGTTGCACCCACTGGATTTATTCTTACCTTCTGGAGGCAAGAGTTGACCTGAAGTGTTGTACCTTCTATCATTTATTTGGCTGAGTTTTGAAGAAGTCTTAAAAGTGACATCATAGGACAGTTGTGAGTTGACTGGTTTTCAATCAGCAGCTATTGGAAACGGTATTTCAGTAATTTTGAAAATCGAAATTAGTGCAGGATGAATCAAAAATTTGAAGGTCGGGAAGGGGAAATGATTTATCAGTGAGAGTGAATAATGTCTGTTTTCTAATACTCTTCAGTTTCTAATTAATAGCAGAAGAGTAGGGTTAAAATAAGGAAAAAGGAAACTGAAGTTAAATCAAAGTGTCTATGCTGTGGTCTGTGGGGAGTCATGGAATTTCTAGTGACACAAGTGAGTCCATGTGCAGAAAGTGTGCAGGCTGCAAACATGTGAAGTCCAACTTTCGTAACTCGAGCAACAGCTGAGGACTTGGAGGTGCATTCTACATGGATACCACATCCAGAGAGGTTAGAGGCAAAGATGGAATGGGAGACCACCAGGCAGTTCACAGGATGTACACAGGTAGTGCAGGAGTCCTCGAGGTCCAACTCACTGATCAGTTTTCTGTCCAGGATATTAGTTTGAGCGATGGATCCTTGGAGGAGTGAGCAAGAGTCACCACGGGGGACCCAGCTGTCTAGGAGGGGAGAAAGAGTGGAAGTAGCGTTCTGTCGGGAGATACTTCAGTAAAGGAACAGACAGGTGATTCTGCAGCTGTCATAGTGATCCCAGGATTGTTTGGTGACACCCTGGTGTTGAGTACAAAGATGTCACGTAATAGCTGTAAAACATTATTCTGGGAGAGGGTCAATAGCCAGACATTGTGGTCCATGTTACGACTAGCAGTAAAGGCAGGAAAGGGGAAATAGTTTAGCAGTTGGAATTTAGGAAGCTAGGTAGTACATTAGTAAGCAGGACCCAGAAAATAGTAGTAGATTGCTTCCAGTGCTACAGGCAAGTGAGTTCAGAATTTGGAAGATAAGACATTTGAATGTGTGGCTTGAAAGATAGTGGAGGAGGAAGCTTTTTAGATTCTTTTGGCACTGTCACTGGTTCTCAGGGAGACAGCATTTCTACAAACTGGGTTGTATCTGAACAGAGCAGGCACTGAGTTCCTATTGAAGTGCATTTTGCGAATGGGAAGGTTTAAATTCACTCCGCAGGGGTGTGGGAACTAAAAGAGAATATTCGAAATTAATACAGTAAACCATTTTTCTTTGTCTCTGATTTTCTTCTAGTATTTTCTGCAGATTTCGGATGTGTTGCAGCATTTATTTTTGATTGGGAAGACCACAAACCCAATTTTATTTCAGATGCATTCAAGCACCGATCATATGTGAAAATTCGCTGTCCTTTCCCTGAAGTTCAGAATTAATCTCATTCATTTGTGATGATATATTTATAAGAAGCCCAAAGCCAAGCAACCACTCATTGTCTGACAGCTTACGGCACACTTCATTCCTTGTTATTTAAAAAAAAAGTGAAGTTCTCAAGCATCAGATCTAAAATTCTTGGCAGGACTTTCCATCGACTTAACCACCTCATATCAGCATGGAGGATTAGTTCACTTAGGTAGATTTAGGTTCGTTGAGTAAATAGTTAAACAAGCAGTGCGAAAGGGTTCTTACTCAAATCAAGTTTACAATCTTTGCTTTTATTACATGAGAAAATTCCATAACTTTATTTCCTAATGCTTGCTGGTGGAATTCAAGACTATTTCTGCAAAATGCAACATGGCCTGCATTTAAGCCAAGAATAGCTTATGCACCATATGTGGTGATGAAAACCGATTTCTTGATTGGAATGTTTTTCTCAAGCATGTACCTTTTTGAATTTATTGTAGGTGACTTCACCCTTTGCCCTCTCTTTAAGGGGAAAAGAGTCAAAAGATCCTCTTTAGTTGTCATGTCTTTATTAAGCGTACATGCACAGTTGGCTGGGCTGTGTTGATCATGCCTATGGATTCATCTGTCTGTAGTGAGAAGCATTCACGGTCCTTCATGTCCTGCCATAGTTGCTAAAAGATATATTCAGACAAAGATTCCACTCCCCTTGCTGTTGTGAAAGCACTAAATGATATGCTGTGGATGTATGGATTGCCATTATTATTTCTTCCTTGTTCTTGAAGTCTTTAAGTAAAGAGTTAGCAGACAGGTCGTTACTTTGTTAATTACTTCGCCATCTATGAATGATTTCTTGTGTTTTGCTTGAAGATGGCAACTGTGAAATGATGCTTTGGTGCAGGCCTTACCTTTTGCTGCTGTTTAGGAAGAAAGGATGACTGTTGAGCTTACAAAATGGCCTCCAGTTTGTTAACACTGTTTGTCTATGGAATGCTTGTCAAGGAAAAACTGTCCTTGAATTTAAGACCAAAAGACCATAAGACATAGGAGCAGAAATTAGGCCATTCGGCCCACCGAGTCTGCTCCGCCATTCAGTCATGGCTGATAAGTTCCTCAACCCCATTCTCCTGCTTTCTCCCTGTAACCCTTGATCCCCTTGATAATCAAGAACCTATCTAGCTCAGTCTTAATTGTACTCAATGACCTGGCCTCCACAGCCTTCTGTGGCAGTGAGTTCCATAGATTCACCACTCTCTGGCTGAAGTAGTTTCTCCTTATGTCCGTTCTAAAAGGTCTTCCCTTTACTCTAAGGCTGAGCCCTCGGGTCCTAGACTCTCCTACCAATGGAAGCATCTTCCCAACATCCACTTTGTCCAGGCCATTCAGTATTCTGAAAGTTTCAATTAGATCCCCCCCTCATCCGTCTGAACTCCGATGAGTATGGTCCCAGAGTCCTCAAACGTTCCTCATATGTTAAGCTTTCCATTCCTGGGACCATTCTCATGAACCTCCTCTGAACCCGTTCCAGACCCAGTACATCCTTCCTGAGATATGGGACCCAAAACTGCACGCAACACTTCAAATGTGGCCTGACCAGAGCCTTATAAAGCTTCAGTAGTACATCCCTGCTTTTATATTCAAGTCTTCTCAAAATAAATGCCAACATTGCATTTGCCTTCCTGACTACTGACTCAACCTGCAAGTTTACCTTGAGAGAATCCTGGACTAGAACTCCCAAGTCTCTTTGGACTTCAGACTTCTGAATTTTTACCCCATTTAGAAAATAGTCCATGCTTTTATTCTTCTTACCAAAGTGCATGACCTTACACTTTCCCACGTTGTACTCCATCTGCCACTTCTTTGCCCACTCTGCTAACCTGTCCAAGTCCTTCTGCAACCTGCCACCTCCTCAATACTACCTGCCCCGCCACCTATCTTTGTATCGTCTGCAAACTTAGCCAGAATGCCCACAGTTCCTTCATCTAGATCATTAATGTACAAAGTGAAAAGTTGTGGTCCCAGCACTGACGCTTGCGGAACTCCACTTGTCACCGGCTGCCATCCTGAGAAAGACCCCTTTATCCCTACTGTCCGCTTTCTGCCAAACAGCCAATCTTCTATCCATGCTAGAGCCTTGCCCCTAACACCGTAGGCCCTTATCTTACTCAGCAGTCTGCTGTGTGGCACCTTATCAAAGACCTTCTTGAAGGCCAGGTAGATAACATCCATTGGCTCTCCTTGGTCTACCCTGCTCGTTACTTCCTCAAAGAATTCTAGCAGATTTGTCAGGCATGACCTCCCCTTGATGGAACCATGCTGACTTTGCCCTATTTTACTATACACTTTCAAATATTCAGCAATTTCATCCTTTACAATGGACTCCAAAATTTTACCCACGACTGAGATTAGGCTAATCGGCTTGTAATTTTCCGTCTTTTGCCTTACTCCCTTTTTAAATAGGGGTGTCATGTTAGCCATTTTCCAGTCCTCTGGGACCCTCCCTGACTCTAATGATTCCTGAAAGATCACCACAAATGCTTCTACTATCTCTTCAGCTATCTCCTTTAGAACTCTGGGGTGTAGTCCATCTGGTCCAGGTGATTTGTCCACCTTCAGGCCAATCAGCTTTACTAGCATCTTTTCCTTGGTGATGGTCACCATACTCAGCATTGCCCCCTGATTCTCTTGAACTTTTGGGATATTACTCATGTCTTCCACCGTGAAGACTGACGCAAAGTAATTATTCAGTTCCTCAGCCATTTCCTTGTTCCCCACTACTATCTCTCCACTGTCATTTTCCAGTGGTCCAATGTCCACTTTTGCCTCTCTTTTGCCCTTTATGTACCTAAAGAAACTCTTACAGTCTTCATTTATATTACTGGCTAGCTTACCCTCATATTTAATCTTCTCCCTCCTTATTCCTTTTTTTGTTGCCCTCTGTTGGTTTTTGTAAACTTCCCAGTCCTCTGGTTTCCCACTGCCCTTCGCCACATTATATGCTTTCTCTTTTGCTTTGATGCTATCCCTGACTTCTTTAGTCAGCCATGGTTGCCTCATCCTCCCTGTACCATGCTTCTTTTTTCTAGGGATGAATTTATTGGGCATCATCATATGGTGCCATTCCAAATTCCTGTTTTTACTTATCGATATGCTTTGGTGACATTTAAGCCAAACACACTTGCCTTTTATGGCTCTGAACAGTAATTCAGTTACTTGTTGTGGAAATTGTACATTTTTTTTGGTTCCTTTTCGGATGGTCTGGCTTCTTCATCATTATTGCTTCACCTTGCAGTTTGCGACGTCACTCTGCAGCTAGTCATGCTGCAGATATGCCTTTGGATCTGGTGAAGGCATGCAGGCAGGGCTTGAGATCAACTGTCAGGGATTAACAAAGCAAGGGAATGTAGATGGGCAGTGAGATTCTTCATCAGAGACTCTGCAATTAAGCAGTTGAATGTCATGTATGTGAAGAGGCTTTTGTTCAAAAACCAGGGAAATTTCTGTTTTATGGTTAAACTATAAGATGCCAATAAAGTGCTTTTAGGTTTTTGTTGCAGTAAATGTCTTCAAATGTGAAATTTTTCATATCATCCTTTTTGCTATTAACTCTAAATTTACATTTCTTTTTGTAAGTTATTGATGCCTGCAGAAATTTTAACCAACATTCCCACAGCTGCACAGCATCTCGGAGGTCTGTGCATGCCCAGTGGTGTGTGGACCCATTGCTTCTGGTTCTGGGAGTTGACATTGTGCACATACCTTGAAGATACATGCAGCAGCAGAAAAAATTGGAGGGAGCATAAATGTTAACAGCCGTTTTGGTACAAGCGTGTGGCTTGTTAGGATATTTCAATGGACATTTAAGAGTCAACCACGTTATTGTGGGTCTGAAGTTATTTATAGGTTAGTGAGTTTCCACCCCTGAAGGACAGAAGTAAACCAAAGGTTTTAATGACAATTTGGTAGTTTCCTGATCATTAGTCATTAGAGTAGCATATCATTTGATTTATTAAATTCTCCCAGCTGTTGCAATTTAAACTTGTTTCTGAAGCATTAGTCTGGGCCTCTGGATAACTATTTCAGTAACGTTGTTATGTTACCATTTTCTCAACATAACTTCTGGGCCTCTGTCTTTCTATCCTGATTACCCATACCCACAATCCCAGGTCTTGATGATCCTTTGTCTTAAATAATATCTCCAGTTCTTATTATGTTAATATATTTCTCTTCTCACTTTTAAGTAGTTCACTTTCTTAGGTGAATATGGAAGCAAAGTGCCTGTTGGATATACTTACCAATTTCTATATAGCTTTCCTCAGGCCTGACCTCATACTTAACAATTCTCTTTTCACTGATTTATTTGTATACTTTACAATATTGTGAGATTGTTTTCATAATCTCTCTTTATTCTTGTGCTTCTGTTTACATTTTTCTTTATCTTTTTACATTCACTCATTTTTATATCTGTAGTTCCCATATACCCTCTTCAATTTTAGTTTGTTCCTAATCTCTTTATTTATTCACAGCACCCTGAAACTTGAAGTCGTCTTCTTTTTTAATGGTATGTATTTACTCTGCAGCTTTTCAGTCCCTTTTATAACTGTCCTATGAATAACCAACATTCCCTCGTATCAATTTCTCCTCCTGTCTCACCTCAACTAACTCATTCAACTTGGAAAATTTGCCTGATTCCAATCTGGTACCCTTGTAATAGTACTACCTTTTTTCCTTTGCATTTTGTCATTTTAACTATTTTAGATTATGACAACTCACTAGATGTTTACCCACATGTAATTGACCAATCTGATCTATCCAGTTACTTACAAATAGAGCTAGTAAATCCTGTTACTCGGACACAGGTGAATATAATACTTGAAGAATAAATAGTGTATATAGTTTAGAAAATTCATTCTTTTTCTTTGCTAAAGCCCTCTGTTTTAAGCATGTAATCAATCATAGGATAATTTGTTCCTATTCTTGCCAATGTATCTATATATTTTCTTTTCATATCCCTGCGACCAATTTGAGGTTGGTGTGAGTGGGATCACAATGCAGTTTAACTTGTTTAAAAACTTCATTTATTTGTAAGCATATTGATACTGAATCTCCTTTCAGTTTACATCACTGTGATATTGAAATGCTTCAGAGTCAGAGATGTGTCTTTCAGATATACGATAATGTTAAATCAGTCTGCCCTCTTATGTGGCCATAAAAGGTTGAATGTTACCATCTATAGAAGAGCAGCGGAGATCCCCTGTGGCTTGACATCATTTTCTTTGAACTGACATGTAAAGCAGATGATACAATAGCATTGTATTGTATATAGTGAAACTCTGAAACAAAACCAGGAAATGTTGGAAATATTCAGGATGTCTGGCAAAATCTAACAAAAAAGAGAGTTAACATTTGACCTGAAAAATTAACTTTGTTTCTGTCTTCACAGATGCTGCCGGACCTACGGAATACTTTCAGCATTTTATCTTCATTTTCTAAAGCAAATGATTTTTTTTTTACTTTTAGTGAAATATGTGGTCTGCAAATTAGCTGACACATTTCCGTCTGTTACAACAGTGATTATAGTTCAATATAATTTATTGACTGTAAAGCACTTTGGGACATCTTGGGGTCATGAAATGCACTATATAAATGCAAGTTCATTTTCTTTATTTCTTCTTTCATTAGTATCACCATACTTGTTTTAACATTTCTGTTGTAAAAACATATTTATTTTCCATTCTGGAGTTTGCAGCAAATGTCTGAACTTTTGCTCCAGAATCAAATTCACAGAGTTGGGAAATTTTCCACTCTGCATACCCAACTTGGGAGAACTGCCCTGACCCACTGGATTTTTGCACCGGCTGTCTTGGACTGGAGTCAGGCCTGCCACCTTGGGAAATAGTTTGAGGTTACCACAGGTCCTGCCACATACCAAGGTGGACTGTTTAGCGGGACTCTTCAGTGCTCTAAAACTTTGATCTAGAGTAACCAAATCAGTAAGGCCCCTTTAGCCTTTAACCCCACTCAACCGTTTGCTCCTCATGCTCCTTCCATATCACATTTGACCCCTCTGCCTTTCTCTATGGATCCTCATAGCCTCCATGCCAAGCTATGTTCATGTAACTGTTGAAAAATTCACTATATTTAAGAAAGAACTAATTAATAAAACACCCATTCAGTGCATTGAAATGACTTTAAATATATAATCTATTATAAAATCAAACAATATAGACCCATATCAAAAATAGCTAAACCCTTTATATCCACTTGGAGCTGTCAATCAAATTGTGAAATTACAGCCTCTTCCCATTTAGGACAATGATAGGTTCTGGAAGCAGTACAAATATTGTGATTATAATACCATGTTTCAGGCCTATGATAGCAAACAGCCATTAATATTGCAAGAAGGATTTCTTTTCAACTTGGAGTAACAGTAGGCTGTATTCTCCAAAATTTTAAAAATATAATACAGTTAGAATTAGGCTTGTTGTTGTATGTACTCAAGTACAGGGATACATGAGTGCAGCAAAAAATGTACAAATTGCCATTTCCGGTGCCATCTTAGATACAAAGATACCTAGGTACAAAATCTTAGGTATAAATTAGAAAAGTGAAGAAATAAAAGTAAAGTTCAGCATTATAGTCCTAAAGTTCTAAAGCAGGGAGTCCACCCTGGACTCCACCTTGAAGAAGGGAGTAGAACATTTAAATATAAATCAATTCAAGGAATGATGGTGGTGTTATGGTAATGTTATTGGACTAATAACCCTGAGGCCCAAGCTCTGGAATCTTGGGTTCACATTTGCTATGGCAGGTTGTGGAAGTTAAGTGCAATTAATAAATTTGGAATTGAAAGCTTGCCTCAGTAATTGTGACCATAAAACTACCATTGATTATGATGATCAATGCATTGCTAATGTCATTTAGTAAAGGACAGCTGCTGTCCTTACCTGGTCTGGTCTACCTGTGACTCCAGACCCACAACAGTATGGTTGACTCTTAACTGCACTCCGATTTAGAATGGTAAACCGCTCAGATCAGATAGAGATGAACAACGTGTGCTGTCCTAGTGATGTCCATGTCCCAAAAAAAGTGAAGAAAAAGATCTATTTTAGTAACTTTCAGTTCAGCAGTTCCAAAGACCTTGTACATGTTTCATATTCGATAAGTTGTAAGTCTCACACAGTGGGAAACAAACTGCACTCCAATAAAAGTGTTTTTTTTTTAAATTTAGTGCTGAGTTCGATCCAGGTCCTGGCCTTTGGAGCCATCTTGTCTAAGACATGGAGCCCTTCTGTCTGTATGAAGATTTTAGTCGAACTTTCTGTTGTGCCATTAAATTTAATTCCTTTTAGTTTGTTTCTCACTTTATAGTACATGCACTTCATCTTTTTATTTTTCATATCTAACACTGCTCTTTTTCCCTTTGCCGAATTTTGCACTTCTTTCCTTTATTTCAGTCATTTCCCACTTCATAACACTGTTAATTATGATCTGATGTTATGCTTTCAGCTCATTTTATTTATTTTATATGCTATTGTTTTTGCTATGTTATTTCTATATGTATTATGATTCTCATTAAATCTCATTATCCTTTGTGCTTGCCTTTTCACTTTTGGCTGCTTCTGTTTACTCCTAATTTAAATGCACCTCACTTTCTTCTTTTTGCATTTTACAAATTGGCCTATATAACAAATGGCTGATCTGTTACTGCTGAGGGAAATTCTACATCAAGTACATATTTGCACAGTACAAATTGTTTTAAAATATTAAACAGGAGTGCAGAACATTCATATAGATAAAATAAAACCATATTATTATGTTCCCTCCTAACTGCCTGACATTTGGCTTTAATTGAAAAGGATGATTGTGCTCACATGGAACACTATGTTTGCAGGAAGCATAGACTAAAAGTGAATATGTTATATTTCCACAGATATCATCAAAGAGTTTTGTATATTGATATTGACATTCACCATGGAGATGGTGTCGAAGAAGCTTTTTACACAACAGACCGTGTCATGACTGTTTCATTCCATAAATATGGTGAATATTTCCCCGGCACAGGTGATCTTCGAGTGAGTATTTGTTTCAGTGTGAAAATGTTCATAAATACAAGCTTCAGCTTTGAACTTAAGTCATTTTAAGAACACAAGACTAACAAATGCGCAGAAGTGGCCTTCTGAAAAGTATGAAACATTGTGAATGGTTAGAAATTGCATCTTAGTAGATTATATTTGTCAGTGTGGTGATATTGTTTGCTTACAGCCTTATAACGTGATTAATGACGTTGCCTGCCTTTCAAACGTGGTGTTAATTTGTAGAAAATGGCAGGTTTTTTTGGTCTAAACAATAATATTGAACAATGAAACCTCAGTAAGTTATTCAGAACCTTTGTTTTTCGTAGTCTGATTTGGTTGGTTCTGATCTTTGCACGTCGATATTAATTATTGACCAGGTTCCAACGAAGTGACAAGTTAATAGATAATTCCTCAAGGAAGCAGTTCAGCAGTTTTTATTTCATTCTACTTAATGCCACACTAAGTATGATATAAATTGTGCCACGCTTTTAGCTGTGGTTTGTATAATAGAGTGTCTTTTCCCTTCACTTTTGCCTTGATTTGTAATACTGACCAGGCGTCTTTGATTCTGTTGCAATCTGCAGCCATGATGGCCCAGCAGATTACGTTGTAGTAATATATTCTGCCAGATGGTGAAACAGTATAGCAGCTGGTACTGTTTTCCCTTTCTAACAATGAAGATACTCAGCTATTTGAGAGTATTTGCATCCTTGCAATTTGGAAAGGTTTTGATTTTGCAATTGAAATCTGAAAGATGTCATTCTGATATGTTGTGCTTATGTAATACTGTTATTTGTCAATGGCTACAACTGTATGAAAGAAAGTATTTGGCTGACAGGTTAAACAGCACACCAAGATTAGCCAAATTCATTAGTATAAAATTTAACAATAAGCTATTGGGATTCCTATGATCCAGTGATAAAATTTGTAATGCAGGTTGCAACTTGAAGGCAAAATTAAGTGACACGCTAAAGAGACAAACGTATCTGAAAACAGTCGTATGGTCTAAATTTTCTTTGCACCAAAAATTAATGTTTGTGCCTCAAAATTGTCTCTGAATTCATATTTTCATTATTTTGTACCTGTAGGACATAGGTGCAGGTAAAGGCAAATATTACGCTGTTAACTTTCCACTCCGAGATGGAATTGATGATGAGTCTTATGAACAGATATTCAAACCAGTAAGTATTCTGAATTTTCCTTTCCTTGCATAGTAATTACTTAAACGCAACTGTTAAGTGATTGCACAACACTTTGAAAAAAGTTTAAAAATTTAGTATGATGTGTTGCCAGTTTTATTAAATCACTCATTGCAGTTTTATCAAAACAAATAAGGTCATCTAGCCTATGTTTCATTTTTTAATGCAGATTTTGACAAAGGTAATGGAAATGTACCAACCCAGTGCAGTTGTACTACAGTGTGGAGCTGATTCTTTATCAGGGGACAGACTTGGATGTTTCAATCTCACATTAAAAGGTACAAACAGGTTTAACACCATGTGTCATAGTGAAATGTAATGTTTTTGAAAAATATAATGCATTTTGATAGTTTAAAGCTGGCACTGTAATAAGTTCTTCTTGTTTGTTGCAAAGGTCATGCTAAATGTGTGGAATTTATGAAGACCTTCAACTTGCCTTTACTGATGCTAGGAGGTGGAGGGTACACAATCCGCAATGTTGCTCGCTGCTGGACATA
The DNA here is from genome assembly GCF_021869965.1 of Rhincodon typus. Classification (NCBI taxonomy): domain Eukaryota; kingdom Metazoa; phylum Chordata; class Chondrichthyes; order Orectolobiformes; family Rhincodontidae; genus Rhincodon; species Rhincodon typus. The sequence goes on from NC_063336.1 coordinate 52,916,180, forward strand.
TGAGACCGCTGTAGCATTAGATACAGAGATTCCAAATGGTAATTATATGACACAAATTAGTTCTAGTAGTTCTTTACTTAGAGCCAACAGCATTGAAGAATACAGATGAGTTTCTGTTGAATGATTCCATATTTTGACATGTAAAATAACTGATGTTGTTTCTGTTTGTAAGAATTGTACATCCTGTAGATACAGCTAGTTAAATCAGAATACAGCACCTGGACACAATAAAATGAAAGTAAGTCAAATGGATGAGATAAAATTCCTAGCCATTAATCAGGGCTTGAATGTCAGTTGAGTTCTTACTATTCCTGACTCTAACTTCAGTTAATTCATAGAACCCTGACAGAAATGACACAAATGCCCATTTTCAGTCAGTTATTTTTCTGGAAGTTTCCCTGATGTCATGTCACAAACTTGCACAGGAGTCTCTTGTCAAATCAGTTAAATCTCAGAGTGTACTGTAGAATATCACAAACAAACTAGTAATCATGCTTCTGAGTTCAGCTTTTTTGAAAAAGCATATATGTGTGAAGTTTTATTTATTGTCACATATCTTGAAGATATAGTGAAAAGTGTTTTGTTACCACAATCTGGTTCCATTTTAAGCTACAATAAGGATAAAAAGAAATTACTTAACTAAGAGTTCATCTTCTGTTCGAACTGGGGTCTCCAGCACAGCTTCAGGGCTTTTGCAAGTTGTTCTGGTTCTCAAGGAGTCCCGCTCCGGGAACAGCAATGACGATGCCAATGCCCCAGGAGACCCCACCCCTGCTGCTGCCGCTTCACCATCACTGCCAAGAATCAGTCTCCGGACCTACCGTGGCCACGTGTCCTCACTCCACTGATGATGCCACCTAGCATGGTGACGAAACGTCTGAACAAAAACAAGCCAGCTGGGCGAGCAAGTCAACACCACATGCAGATATATCTGACTAGGGTACCAGTATTGTGTTGAATGTGTAATGCAGGACAGACTGTTTTCCCCAATTGGTCTTTGCCTTTTTTAACACTTCACAAATATTTTGTCTCATTTTATTTACTGAACCTCACCCTTTAACATATTGCCACTATTTCTTACTCCCTCGTTTATTTAACTTCCATCCTCTAAATAGACCAAACACTCCATATAGCGTGAAGTTCCACTTTTTCAACATAACCTATTATGGAGTATCTGCTGATTATTTTGTGGATTTTTAAGTGACCTTCTTGCCTGATGGCAGGTTGTAAGAGGTGTTATGTTGCCTAGTCAGCCTGTTTAATCTTGAGTTTGAGAGTCATTCTTTCTCTTTTGATAAGCTATTTATATAAAAATAGCATGGACTAACACTGATATTTTGCCAATGTTTTGATATTATCTTGATCTCTAGTTTACATTGCTTATTTTATGAACTTAGAATTACCGTACAATGACTACTTTGAATATTTCGGGCCAGACTTTAAATTGCACATCAGTCCTTCCAATATGATGAATCAGAACACATTGGAATACATGGAAAAGATTAGGTAAGTACTGTACTTTAGTTATCAGTCATGAGTACTTCTTGAGATTCCTGACCCACCAGAAGCAAATCTAGATATAGTAGGAACTGCCGATGCTGGAGTCTGAGATAACAATGTGTGGAGCTGGATGAACACAGCAGACCAGGCAGCATCAGAGGAGCAGGAAAGCTGATGTTTCGGGTCTGGACCCTTCTTCAGAAATGGGGGAGGGGAAGGGGGCTCTGAAATAAATAGAGAGAGAGAGGGAGGCGGTGATAGAAGGTGGATAGTAGAGCAGATAGGTGGAGAGACGACGGACAGGTCAAGGAGGCGGGGGATGAAGCTAATAAAAGTGAGTGTAGGTAGGGAGTTGAGAAGGGGGTTGGTCAGTGAGGTGGGAGGAGCGGATAGGTGGGAGAGAAGACGGATAGGTCAAGGAGGCGGGGATGAGAGGGAGGGTTGGTTTTGGGATGAGGTCGGGGTGGGGAGATTTTGAAGCTTGTAAAGTCCACATTGAGACCATTGGGTTGTAAGGTTCCACGGCGGAATATGATGTGCTGTTCCTCCAGTTTTCGGGTGGCATCATTGTGACACTGGAGGAGGCCCAGGATGGACATGTCGTCCAGGGAGTGGGAGGGGGAGTTGAAGTGGTTTGTGACTGGGAGGTGTTGTCATTTGTCGCGAACGTAGGTGCTCCTACGCGAATATGTGCAAATAAGCAAATATATGTAGCTTCTGATTTGGGTGTAAAGCCTTATGTTCTTTTCAACTTGCAGTTCAATCATGTTTCCTTTGCATTTTACGCAACAATGAGTTTTCAGATTTGGGTAGGAATTTGTGCATTGTGAGAATTCTGCAAATTGTGCTTTTGTTTGTTTGGATTCTGTCAACTGTTTCCCTTCCATATTGCAATCTATGTTGAGAATCCAAGCCTGATAAGTATTGTTCTCAAGTTTTCGAGAAGATTTGTAGCTTGGGTTGTGGATGAGGTTGTAGACATGCTCGCCGAGCCAGTGGGTTTGGTTGCAAACGTTTCACCACCTGCTGGGTAACATTGTCAGTGCATCTCCGTTGAAGTGTCAGTGTTCTGTCGCGCTTGTTATTTATATGCCTCCGTTTGCTGGGATGGTTGGTATTATTTCTGGTTTTGTTTCTCAGTGGTTTGTACACAGCGTCTAATTTAATGTGTTGATGGAGTTCCGGTTGGAATACCAGTTCTCCAGGAATTCCCTGGCGTCTCTGTTTGGCTTGAACGATTATGGATGTGTTGTCCCAGTCAAATTCGTGTCCCTCATTGTCCGTGTGTAGTGAGACAAGTGAGAATTTGTCATGTCTGTTGGTAGCTGGTTGGTATTCATGTATCCATATAGTCAGTTTTCTTCTGGTTTGGCCTATAAGTGTTTCTCACAGTCCTTATATGGTATTTTGTATATTACCCCAGTTTTGCTGATTTTGGGTATGGGATCCTGTTGGTTTGTGGGCTACTCTGATACCTAGTGTCTGAGTAGTCTCATGGTCATCTCTGAAATGTCCTTGATGTATGGTGGGGTGATTAGTGAGTCTGGTCGTGTTGTGTCTTCCTGTTGTGATCTGTCTCGGAGGTGATGGCGGATTGTGCTTTTCGGGTATCCATTTCTTTCGAAGACTCCATATAAGAATTCCGGTTCTGCTTTGCACAGTTCCGGGTTGCTGCAATGTGTTGTGGCTCGTTTAAATAGTGTCCTGATGCAGCTCCGTTTGTGGGCGTTGGGGTGGTTGCGAGTGGAATTCAGTATCTGGTCTATATGTGTGGTTTTTCTATGTACGCTAGTCTGGAGTTCCCCGTTGTTTTTGCATTCTACCATTATATCCAGGAAGGGCAGTCAGTTGTTCTCTTCTTCTTTCGTGAATTTTATCCGAGTAAGGGCATTGTTTATCTGTCGGTGGGTTTCTTCTAGTTTTGTGCGTTTAATAATCACAAAGATATCATCTACATATTGGACCCAAAGTTTGGGTAATGCCAACCACCCCGGCAAACTGAGACATATAACTAACAAGCCGGACAGAATACTGATGTCTAACTGGAGGCACACTGACGATGTTACCTAGCAGAGTGACGAAACGTTTGCAACCAAACCCACCAGCTCGGTGAGCATGTCTACAACCTGAAGTGTTGTTCTAGTTCATATTCCAGCATTTAAGACTGTAAAATACCGTTGTTAAATTCCCCATTAATTTAGTAAGATTGTTTGTTAAAGTATTCAGTAGAGTGGGAGAACTTTGAGCTTTGACGAAGAATGCATCACCAAAGATGCTTTTTATTTTCGATATTTCTAAGATAGTTCTTAAATAAAGTGGTCTTGGTAGATTATGTAAGTGGTCTGAACATCTTCCATCCATCCCAATATTGTCCGATTATGAACAATTGGATTTTATGAAATTACTTCACAGATGTGGGCATTACTGACTGGTCCAGCATTTATTGCTCATCTGTAGTTGCCCTTTGACAGGGTGGTAGTAAGCTGCCTTCTTGAGTCACTGCAGACTGTTTGGGTCACACTGTATATATTGCAATGTGACCCAAACTGCATAATTATGAAATGAATCAACATGTTCTACAATTTTGTTTTTGAAGCGAATGCCAGGGAATAATAGTTATGTTTAGACTCACTTAGGATATCCCCATATTAAATACTTTTCTGCATTAAAGTTCCGATAGAATTTCAAGTTGCTGTTGAATCATCTTACTTAAATGAGAATGCAGATGCACAGTACAAATTTGTTGCAAATTGCCATGTGCCACCTTTTCTATAAAATATAAAGTGGACTCATGGGTGTTCATATCGTTATTTCACCTCAGTGAATGATGAACCCTTAACAGACAATCCCTACTAAGTGTCTAGGATCTTGACCTTCCTAAACGCACTGGGTGGAATATGGTACCCTTTCCTGTGGTGTGTTTGAAGGTAGATGGACAATTAATCAAATCGGAATGTAGTTCGTGGGCACCTTGCCACCTTCCTGTCTCCACTCCATGTAAATCTCTTACAAGAATTATCATGGACTGTCATTCCATCCTTTTACCATTTGAGGCACTTTAAGTGGCTGGTGGTGGGCTCACCATGAACGGTGCGTAACAAGCAAAACAGTGCAGGATTCTTGCAGGCTCGCAATTTGTTCAAAGGCAATCAGTACCTGATTGAGGCATCTGGCATTCCAAAGCAGATAAGATGGTGAAGAAGTGT
>NC_063336.1:52921285-52987720 GCF_021869965.1 Rhincodon typus
GAAACTGCCATCCTTACCTGGTGTGGCCTATATGTGACTCCAGACTCAAGTTTGACTCTTAACTGCCTCTGGTGATGCCCTCATCTCATGAATGAACATTAAAAAAAAAAGAACTTTCAAAAGGGAGTTGTATACCACCTTCATAGAAGTAGCACAGTCACAATGGGCTGAACGATCTCCTACTGTTGTAAGGCTTCGCGGGATGAAAATAATAAAGGTGATGGGTGGGGCGGGGTTTACCCACTGGTTAGTGAATTCCAAAGTACCTGCTGTGAAAACCTGCTGCTTCAGTCCTACTCAGGCACTTGACATAAATGGGCCTTTTACCTTGGAATGAAAACCCCAAACTCTCAGAACGTTTGGCAGCTCCGAATCCAGTAGCTCCATTGCAGGGCAGCACCAATGGGAATGCAGTGATGGCTGCTCCCTTATTGTACCCACTCAAAGCTTAGGATTGTCACCGGATTTCTTGAGATAGCTGAGTGTTTGAACCAGGGGGGGCAAAGGGGAGGAGGATCATTAGGAACGGCATGAACAGGGCTCTCAAAGCCCCAGGCTTTTTCCTGAAGGAGGGTCCTGACCCGAAACTTCAACTTCCCTGCTCCTCTGATGCTGCCTGGCCTGCTATGTTCCTCCAGCTTCACACTGTGTTATCTATAAAAGTTGACATGTCATGTGCAGCTGTATAAAACTTCGATCAGGCCACATTTGGAGTATTGTGTGCAGTTTTGCCTACCACACTATAGGAAGGATGTGGAGGCTTTGGAGAAGATGCAAAAGAGGTTTACCAGAATGTTGCCTGGATTGCAGTGTATTAGCTGTAAGGAAAGGTTAGACAAACATGGATTATTTTCATCAGAGTGTAGGAGGCCGAGGGGTGACCTAATAGGAGTATGTAAAATTATGAGTGGCATGGAGAAGGTGGACAGTCGGTCTCTTTTTTTCCCCCATGAGAAAAGGTCAAATATCAGATGGCATAGGTTTAAAGTGAGAGGAGGTAAGTTTTAAAGAAGATGTGCGAAGCAAGTTTTTTGAAACAGAGGATGGTAAGTGACTGGAATGCACTGTGGGGGAGGTGGTAAAGACGCATTTAGATAGACACACGAACAGGCAGGGAATAGAGGGCTACGGACTATGTTCAGGCAGGTGGACATCATGGTTGAGCAGACATGGTTGGGCTGAAGTTTCTAGTTGTGCTGTTACAAATTCATCATTATTCTTTCTGCTGTGCCCAAAATAATAGTCCAATTGTGTATTCATGCCTGGTTTCATTTTGTTCCCCAAACTGGATAATCTGCAGGCAACCTTCATCTCAGTATTTGAAATTTAGAGAAAGATGTAAACCAAAAAGAAGGTTGGCCTATTCCTGTGCTGTACTTTTCTATGTTCTAAAGATTGAGGAAGAAAAGATGAGTTTGGGGGTTTGCAGGTGTTGTTGATTTCATAAATGAATATGGATATGTAGTAACCATATATGTTTTGTAAGTAAGCGTAATTGTCTATCTTTCAACTCCTGATCTCAAATGGTTTAACATGCACTTATAACACTTAAACTCTGAAGTGGTGGACACTTCAACTTTATGTAACAGTACAATACTGGTGTTATAGATACTGTTGGTTTTCATTTCTACTGAAATCAATGGAAACTAAAATCAGATTTCTGTAATTGGCAGCCCATCACATCACGGCACGGTGGCTCAGTGGTTAGCACTGCTGCCTTACAGCGTCAGGGACCGGAGTTCGATTCCAGCCTCGGGCGACTGTCTGTGTGGAGTTTGCACATTCTCCCCGTGTCTGTGTGGGTTTCCTCTGGGTGCTCTGGTTTCCTCCTACAGTCAAAAGATGTGCAGGGTAGCTGGATTGGCTATGCTAAATTGCCCATAGTGCCCAGGGATGTTTAGGTTAGGTGGGTTAGACAAGGGAAATGCAGGGGTGGGGGGAATGGGTCTGGGTGGGATGCTGTTCGGGGGGGCGGTGTGGATTTGTTGGGCCGAATGGCCTGTTTCCACACTGTAGGGTTTCTATGATCGTTTTCTTGCATATGACGGTAGTTTGCAAATCATCTTTACTGATTGGAATATGCATTTTGCACATGCATGAAATCCTTTTAGTTCTTTGTCTAAAAAAAATTGAGTTTCAACTTTATAATTCACTGAAATGACAAGTTAATTTTAGATGAAAGATTTTCCTGTTCTGTATAAAATTGTACAATTGTACTTGGGGAAAAAAAATGGTGTATTTTGTCTTATCTCATTGCAGAATCCGGCTATTTGAAAATCTACGTATGCTACCTCATGCACCTGGTGTCCAGATGCAGGCTATTCCAGAGGACGCTATTCAAGAAAACAGTGGAGAAGAGGACGATGATGATCCTAACAAACGAATTTCAAGTTAGTGGTAGTCTATCAATATTTTATAACATTAGCTTTCATGTATTTATTATTTATATTTTATATTTAGGAAATGTAAACCCACAAATAACTCTCACTCTGGGAGTCCAAGGTCTGCCACTCTTAAGGAGCTTATTAGTGATTTCTTGTGTTTCCTGTTCTTTTATCCAAAGAGTAATGCTGGTAGATCTTGCGCAAGAAGGTTGCTTTGCATTTTTGTTATGTTGTTTGTTATTATTATGATATTGTTATTATTGTTCATTCAGGGGATGTGTGTGTCACTTACTAGGTCAGCACATATTGTCTATCACTTTTTACTTTGAGGAGGTGGTAGTGGGCCACCTTCTTAAACCATTGTAGTCTTTATAGATTAGGCAAACCCAATCTGATGTGGAATTCTTGGATTTTGACTCAGCGATAGTGAATGACTGACAATATGCTTCCAAGCCAAGGTGATGTACGGATTGAGAGGAAACTTTCAGGTTTAGTGTTTCCATGTATCTGCTGTCCTTTTCCTTCCAGGTGGTGGAGGCCACATGTTTGGAACGTGATGTCAGAAGAGCTTTGGTGATTTGCTGCAGTGGTTGTTGCAGATGCGTCTGTGCATTGGTGGTGAGGGGAGTGAACGTTTAAAGTTGTATGTGGGGTGCCAGTCAAGTGGGCTGCTTTGTCCTAGGTGTTGTCAAGTTTTTTGAATGTTGTTGGAGGTTCACCCATCCAAGCAAGTGGACAGCATTCCACCACAATCCTGACTTGCGTCCAGTAGATGGTGGACAGGCTTTGGGGGTTAAAAGGTGTGTTGTTGCAAACTACTTTAACTTGCTTTTATAGCCACACAATTGATATAGCTGGTCCAGTTAAGATCCTGGTTAGTGTCACCCCCAGGACGTTGATATTGGGAGTTTAGTGATTGCAGTGCCATTAAACATCATGGGGCAATAGTTAGATTTTCTCCCTTTTGGAGGTGCTTGGCATTTGTATGGCACAAATGTTACTTGTCACTAATCAGCTCAAGGCTCAATGTTGTCTGGGTTCTTACTGCATATGAGTTTGGGCTGCTTTGATATCTGAAGAGTTGGGAATGGTGCTGAAAATAATGCAGTCGGCAGTGTACATCTCCATTTATGACCTTATGATGATGGAAACAGCTGAAGATAGTTTGGTCTAGGACACCATCCTGATGATTTTCTGCATTTAAGTCCTGGACTGAGATAATTGACCTCCAAAAACACAACCATCTTCCTTTGTGCTAGGTATGCTTCCAACAGTGTAGATGCTTCCCCCAATCCCATTGATTTAAATTTTTCGAAAGCTCCTTGATGCAGTACTTGGTTGAATGCTCCCTTGATGTCAAAGGTGATCTTTCTCACCTCAACACTGGAGTTGTCAAACCCCTTTGTCTTACAGTATCCTGTGTCTTCATTGGTTTCTTCATGTCAAATGGTGTAAATTGAATTGTCTAAAGATGAGCACCCATAATGCTAAGGACCTCAGGAGGATGCTGAGCTAGTCATTCACTCAGCACTTCTGGCTGAAGGTTGTTGCAAATGCTTTTGCCTTGCCTTTTGCACTAATGTGCTAGACAGCCCATCATGAAGGAATGGGATTTTTGTGGATCCTCCTCTTCTGTTAATTGGATTAATTATCTACCACATTCACAAATGGTTATGACAGAACAGTTCTTTGTGGAATTACTTAGCTCTTTCTTTTTGAATGCAGTTGCACTGTTTCACATACAAGTTGTCCTCCAACTTGGCAGTATTGGTAGCGCGTGGGATATGCCAAGTCATGAGGTTACAGATTGTGATTGAATACAATTCTGCTACTGCCTGTGACTCACCATGCCTCATGAGGGGCAAATTTTTGAGTTGCTAGATTGGCTCAAACTCTATTCACTTTAACACTGTTGTAATGCCAAGGTGGGACACCAAAATGGAAGACCGGTAGAAAGTGGTTTGAAAAGGTCAGCATGGAGTGGTATGTGAGGCACAGGAAGGCTGGTTTACTTCAGTCAGTATACATGTAGGGGAGTAATGTTTGAGAGGACAAGTGCTGGTGGACCTTGACAGATCTGGCAGCATCTGTGAGAGAGAAACAGAGTGAATACTTCGAGTCAGATATGACTTCTGTAGAACTGGACGAGCTGGATAATGGTGTTTTTTGTGCTGTGGACAGGGGTCCAGAGTGCTATCAGCAGTTTGAGTCCATTTTCTTCTTTTCACACCTGTCATTTATACTAATTTTACATCTCTATCTCTCTTTTACCATGATAGGCATTCCCTTTGCCTTTTGGTCTGATCACCCTCATAGTCTGTCCCATTCGATCATCCCCTATCCCTGTCCGTGACATAAAATTACCATATCAGCCCTTTTCAGTTCAGAAGGATAGTCATTATCAGACTCAAAATGTTAACTCTGCTTCTCTCTCTGCAGATGCTGCCAGACCTACAGAATCTCATCAGCACTTTGTGGTTGCTGGAAATCTGAAATAAGGACACAATTTATTTTGCTTAGCAGAGAGTTCCAGTTTAGGTGCACGTAGTTGCCTTCAACTGAGTGTCAGAAAAATGGGCATATGATTAATTTTGCAAAACAAGTGGACAGTAATTTGCTTGAAGCAAGGTAACACGTGTTGAGGTCTGGTGTGAAGGTGCAGCAGTGTCCCATGTGAATGCGGCAAGTTTGTTTCATAGATTGTTTCTCTGCTTCTGCTTTCTGAGCAGTCCCTGGAAGGGCAAAATTCTGTCTAGAGCCACTCACAAATATGTTGGGTTGAGGATGTTGAACTTTAATGTAAAAAAAATTCATGGAAATGTAAACAGACAAATATTGCCATGAGCCCCAAGGAATAGATATCAGAAGTGTTGACTAAAAGATAGTTGTTAAGAAGGCCTAAAAGGAGGAGAGGGAGATGAAAAGGCAGAGTGCCCTTCGGATGTAGAAAGGCAAGGAAACCTTAGGAAGGAAATTCCAGAACTTGGAATCAAGATTGCTAAATGGGATGGACAAATGGGGATGAGCAACAAACCAAATTTGGAAGAATACCAAATTTTTTTTGATATTTTAGAGGTCATGGAGGTTGCAGATTGGCAGGGAGAATATCTAGTGGAACCAGAAATTATCCTTGTGTGAAGAAATATTTGGAAATGTGTCCTTGCCGCTATACACAGGTGGCCTGGGTACAAAACCAGCAGTACAAGAAGATGATTCTGTCAGGAGGTACTCCGATCAGAGGCCATTTTTCTCCCATGTTTGCTGCAGTTTATGAGTAAATACAGCAATTTGAAATAATAGCTTCAAATGCCTCTGTCTTTAGATTTTCTGATTTTCAGCTTGTGGGAGAAAACAATATGATTTATTTCCACAAAAAAACACTTGCTGTATCAGCAGAAATATATTTGAAAACTGAGGTTTAACTGTTGTGCAACTTTTCTTCCAGGACTCTTAAGATTGTGTACTTCTAAGATAGCAGAGCTTAATGGTAGCACTTCCTCCTGAGTCAGAATGTTCTAGGGACTTGAGTATAAAATTTAGGCTGGCACTGTAAAATGTTATATTGAGGGAATGCTGCATCAGATGGTGTCTTTTGAGTGAGACATTAAACAAAGGCCCTGCCCACCCTTTCAAGTAGAAGCAAAAGATTCCATGGCAATCTTTTTTTTTTCTCAGCAGTGTAGAATTCTTTCTTTTGGCCTGAACATTATTTATCCCACAAGAAACATTTAACAGGTTTCTGCTCTTTATTTTTGAGATCTTGTGTGAAGTGTGCTGTTGCATTTTCTACATTGCAATGATGATTGCACTTTAAATTTATTTCAAAGTGCTTTGGGATATCCTGACGTCATGAAAGGCGTTGTATAAATTAAAATCTGTCTGACTGGCCGTCTTACTTTATGTCTATGAATAATATAAACACATAGGATTTTAAATTTTCTGATTCCAGATTAAGGGCCTTCACAAATTTATTTTTGGTTTTGTTGTAGTTCGAGCTTCTGATAAAAGAATAGCCCGTGATGAGGAATTTTCAGATTCTGAAGATGAAGGAGAAGGAGGTAGACGAAATATTGCAAATCATAAGAAAAGTAGCAAGCGAGCACGAATAGAAGAAAAGAAGGAACTGGAAGAAAGAAAAAATGGTAAGTGCGCTATGATCTGGATTTTGCAGTGATAATGGCTACAACTGTTAGTATTTGCTACCGTTGTTCTCAGAGTCCACATAAGTGGAATAATATGGAAAGTTGGATGTTGCTGGCAGTGATTCTGCACTCTTTCAGAGGGGATGCTGTTGAAATGCAATGGCCAAGTAATTAATGAGTTGGCAAATAGCTCCACTTCTACACTATTTAGCCTTGCTGTTAAAAACATTGAAGTTACAACTCCGTGAATAAAGTCGAACTGGGTTTTTAAATGAACTAGTGATATTTTAACTTCTTCCTAGTTCCAATTATTAGTTATTTCACTCTGTGTAAAACTTAAGTTAGAAACGAACGATAATAAAACTTATAAACTTGCTAGCCTGGAGCTCTGTGAGTATTATAATGTGATTGGCTACTTATCCCTCTTGCTGTTATCATTGCTACTGGAATCTTGGAAATTCCTTTGTCTTGGAGAGTTTCCAAGGGGAAATCCAATCAGAGACACCACTGGATCTTTGTGGGCAACTCTTTCTGAGATCAGTCATGTGCATCATTGCTTCACTGCTCACTGCAAAATCCAGCCCTATAGAGTTGAACTAGAAGAATTAGTATTAGAATTAGAATATCCTTTGTTGTCATGTACACTCATAGTATATTTACAATAACCCAATTGTGCAATAAACAAAGTATGCAAACTAGGAATTCTGAAAAGAGCTCAATGTTACTTTAATATTCAAAAGTAGTGATTTGACAAAACTAAATGTGATTATGAGGAGAATGATTACACTGGAGTTGAATTTATTAGTTTTTTATTATGTTACTTAATTTTAAAAGTGACTTACAGTATTGGGATACAGATGGCTTGCATTATCAGAATATTTACACGTAAGCCTAATAAATTTGTATTTATTGATACCTTGAGAAGATGTTTGCCATTATAGATGCAAATTTTGCATAGAGTGCTTTGATATATTGTAAGTGACAATAGATTAGTTCAAGAAGGTACAGACAACAACAATAAATATCATTCTGTTTAACAAAATAAAGAAATAAACTGGAAAAATATCTTCCTTCAGCAATATAAGACAAAAATATCAATATTTTGAAAAATTATGAAACTTAGTTAAACTTTATAGAAAGTTGAACCTTGGTGTTCTAGACTTCTGAACGATTGTTTGCAATTATTGGTGATTTGTTGAGCATTGGATATAGACGTAGGATTATTAGGACAAAGGAGAAGTTGGAAGATTTTTTTTACCCTACAGAGAATAATTAGACCATCGAATGTCCTAAATTAAAATCTATTATACTCCATTTCAGTTCATCATGCCCTTTCTCTTCTGAGTTCACAGCCCTACTATCCTCAATAAACCTCTCTTTTCAGAAACACAAATTCTCATTGTCACCCATGTTAGTTGCCCATCTCATGTGGTCTTGGTAGTCCCTTTGTATCAATCAGATAAAGGCTTTCTTGTAACATTTTCCACCCACACTTCTCTTCTACACCCTAGTCCTACCTCTCTTTGTGTCCATTCCTGAAACAAGCTATCTCCCAATTCACTCAGAACAGAACCTTCAAAATCCTCACTGTATCATTGGTTCTCTGATTGCCCCAGTATTTCTGCAGCTACTGATTTTCCCAATCACTTTTTACCTCCATATTTGAAACTCTAAACCACAATAAATTATTGTGTCATGTTGGCCAACCCCCAACCCCTCCCTCCCAGTTTGGCTCACAGCTCTGCCCCCTGGGAGACAGAGAAGTGAAAATATATGGCTGACAAGTGGTTGACATATCCACTGCTCGATCTGGTTCAATGATCTAAAACAGTATCTAGTCCTGCTCTGTCTGTTAAACCTGTTAAATTTTCCAGATTCATCCTGCAATACAAAGATAATTCCAGGCTTTCTTTCTCTATTCCAAAATATCCTCTTAAACCCCTCTCCCTTGACTCGACAATTCTCATCTCCAACAAGAAGTGTATAGAGCTCATGGTTTTCCTTGTCACTAGTATCAAGACCATCCGATCAGCTCTTCTTGCTGTGTACTTTGCTTCCACTAGTTCACCTGGCTAAATTTTCTCCAAAGTTACCTCACCCCAAACCTGAATTCTCATCTTTCTCTAATTTCTCTCACATTTCCCCTCATGAATTCTCCACCTCACTTTGCCCTTGAAACAAACCACCTGCTGACTTGATCCTATTCCACTTCAACTGCTGATGACCCAGCTTTGTGATCTCCAATACTTAGATCCACCGAGCCTCTGACAGCTGATTTCACTACATGCCTGTGTGCATATTGATCATCATGCTACTGCGCGACCTCTGCTTCCAGAAGCCCGTTGCTAGAGCAAAGTGCGTGCTCTCAAGAGGCTTTGCCAATGTATTGTATCGTGTTTCAGTTTGATCCACATTGACTATCATTGCAGAGGAAAGCAAGTTCTGTGGTGTCAATACAAAAAAAATAAGAATTGCAGTAAGAATTGATTTGTAAAGGCAGTATATTACAATACTAGGAACATAGGAGGCTGTTTAGCCCTTCATGTCCATTTGGACTGTCTGCAAGAGCAGCTCAGCTAGTGCCACTTGACTGAGTATTCTGTGTAGACCTACACATTTTCCTTCAGCTGTTTATCTAATTGGCCTGTGCAGTAAGAAGAAAAATTACAAGGAACACTGCCATGTCCAATATCTAACCAATACAAGCTGACCAGTGTCCCTGGAAAGAATGGCGACCACAGAAATGACCTTCCACTCTTGGAAGCAGCCAGCAACATTCTGATGTTCCAGAGCCACGATTTGGAGGCCTACGTACAGCAGAGTGATGTTAAGAATCACAGAGTGAAGCAGTATTGATGAGTGATGTGGATACTGGAAATCTGGAAAAAACACAGAAAATGCTGGAGAAACTTAGCAGGTTTGGCAACATGTGTGGAGAGAGAAAAACAGAACTAATGTTTTGAGTTTGCTATGACTTCAGAAGTAATGCGTGACAAATCTGGACCATCTTAAAAAGAAACCAAAAATGTACAACTTTCACGTGGAATTGGAAGAATGAATTATTGTTCACAACTGTAAAAGATAATAGTGTTTGCCTTAAATGTCACCACGTTAAAAGCACAATGATGCACAGTAAATTCAGATCGTTTTTCCTTGAACAGTATTCATTGGACAGTCAAATTTGACAAACTGAAGGCTGTTTTGAAAGCTCAACAGTCTTTTTTTTATATAAACAGCAGCCAAGGGTAAGGCCTGCACTAAATATGATTTTACATTTGTCATCTTCAAGCAAAACTCGAGAAATCATTCATAGATGGTGAAGTAATTAATTAAGTAATAACTGTGGTTACTGACTCTTAAAGAACACGGAAGAACTAATGATGGCAATCCAGAACATGTCACTTGGTGCTTTCAAACAGCAAGGTTGTTCAGTGATGTCTTTTAGCAGCTATGGCAGGACATGAAAGACTGTGAATGATTCTCACTGCAGTTAGATGAATCCATAGACATGATCACACAGCCCAGCTGACTATTTTTGTCCACATGATTTGTAAGGACATGACAACTGAAAAGGATCATTTGACCCTTGCCCCTTCAAGAGAGAACAAGGGGTGAAGGTAGCTACAATAAATTCAAAAGGTACACGCTTGAGAAAAACATTCCAATCAAAAAACTGATATCCATCTCTACTGCTGGTGCACAAGCTACACAAATGTGTGTTCTGTTGCATATTGCAGAAATAGACCTGATTTACCCTCCTTTTTTTCAATTACCACTACATAATCCACCAGCAAGCCTTAGAGGAAGGAATTAGAGATGATGGAAACAAGTCACGTTTGTCTTCAATTCATAAACGTTGGGGGTATTGGTTACCAAATTCCGTAAGGTGTTTGATTAACAAAACAAAGGACTCGATATGGAGATAATTACTGTGCAAAATGATATTGAGTTGAAAGTCAGATCAAGCGATAATCATTTTTTGGGGATTTGTAAAAGGAGAAAAGTACCTGTGCTTTTAAAGTGAAAGCTTAATTTAACTTCAAATACCTCTGTGAGACAGCATTTTCCCAAATAAAGATAATCGTTTCCACGTGTCATGCCTCACAGAGAGTTATTCGATGGATTGTATATGACTAGCATCTCAAACTACAACCCGACTTCAAGGTACCAGCAGATAATGTGCAATCACAGGTATCACACTGAGACTTTATGAATACAGGACAAAATGAATAACTATATATACTTGGTTTTAGATTCAAAAGCACTACAAATAGACTGTTAATTTTATGTTTTCTTCAGGGTGGATCCTAAGTTACACATAAATAAACTGGTCTTTTTCCAAATGGCAGACAGTGACTAGTGGGGTACCGCAGGGATCAGTGCCAGGAACCCAGCTATTCACAATATGTATAAATGATTTAGATGAGGGAAATAAATGGAATATTTCCAAATTTGCAGATGACACAAAGCTGGGTGAGAGGGTGAGCTGTGAGGAGAATGTACAGTTCCTTCAGGGTGATTTGGAAAAGTTGAGTGAATGGACAAATGCACGGCAGATGCAGTACAATTTGGAAAAGTGGGAGGTTATCCACTTTGGGAGCAAAAAATATGAAGGCGGATTATTATCAAAATTGCTATAAATTGAGAGGGGGAATGTGCAATAAGACCTGGGTATCTTCATACACCAGTCTCTGAAGGTAGGCATGCAGGTACAGCAGGTAGTCAAGAAGACAAATGTACGTTTACTTACATAAAGAAAGGAATTGAATAGAGGAGAAGGGATATCTTGCTTGCAAGTTAGAGGCCCAAACCTACCAAACAGAGTCCTGCTGCCTATGGCCATGCCTAAATGACGTTACGGGCTACAAAATGAAACAGTGTAAGATAGCGGACAAAGATACATCCCTTCCTGGTGCACTCAATGCTTTCTATGCTCGGTTTGAGCAGAATGCCAGTGGTGCGGCCGTGCCTGCCCCGACAGTCCCAGACACACCTGTTCCATCTGTCACCACTTCGGACGTCAGATCTGTCTTCCTGGGAGTCAACCCAAGGAGAGCGATGGGTCCGGATCCGGTCGAGCACTGAGATCCTGTGAGAACCAACATCTTCAGCATCTCCCTCCTACAAGCCGAAGTCCCCATCTGCTTCAAGAAAACCACCATCATCCCCGTACCCAAGAAAACACATGCAACGTGCCTTAATGACTACCGCCCAGTGGCTCTGACCTCAACAATCATGAAGTGCTTCGAGAGGCTGGTCATGGCCCACACCAGCTCCAGTCTCCCAGCCTGGCTTGATCCCCTACAGTTTGCCTACTGACATAACAGGTCCACAAACGATGCCATATCCATAGCCCTGCACTCATCCCTGGAACATCTGGACATCAAAGACACCTATGTCAGAGTCTTGCTCATTGACTACAGCTCCGCCTTCAACACCATTATTCCCTCCACACTGATCTCAAAACTTTGTGATCTTGGTATCAGCTCTGCCCTCTGCCATTGGATCCTTAGCTTTCTGACCCACAGACTGCAATCAATGAGGATAGGTAACTGCACTTCCTCCACAATAACACTCAACACTGGATTCCCCCCAAGGATGTGTCCTCAGCCCCCTAACTGTACTCCCTTTATATCTATGTCTGTGTTGCCAAATTCCAAACAACCGCCACCTACAAGTTCGCTGATGACACCACCGTAGTGGGACGGATATCTAGCAACGATGAGTAAAACTACAGAAGGGAGTAGAGGGCTTGGTGATGTGGTGCAATGAAAATAATCAGTCTCTCAGCGTCGATAAAACTAAAGAACTCATCATTGACTTCAAAGAGAAAGGAGGAGAACACGCCCCCATCTACATCAATGGAACTGAGGTTGAGAGGGTGAAGAGCATCAAGTTCCTTGGAGTGACGATAACCAACAACCTGTCCTGGACTTCCCACCTAGATGCGACAGCCAAGAAGGTACAACAATGCCTCTTCTTCATCAGGCGGTTCAGGAAATTTGGCATGTCCATAATGTCCCTCACCAATTTCTACAGATGCACCATTAAAAGCATATTGTCTGGGTGCATAACGACCTGGTATGGCAACTGCTCTGCCCAGGACAGTAAGAAACTACAGAAGGTGGTGTGCATAGGCCAGGCCATCATGGAAGCAAATATTCATCCATGGATTCTATTTACATGGCTCGCTGCCATGGAAAGGCTGCCAATATCATCAAACACCCATCACACCCCAGTAATGATCTCCTACAACCTCTTCTGTCAGGCAGAAGATACAGAAGCCTGAACACACGCGCAAGCAGGTTCAGGAACAGCTTCTTCCTGGCCATTATCAGACTGATGAATGGACTCTAGCCTCAAATAATGCTGATCTTGCTAATGTTGATCACACCCAGCGCACGCCCTGTACAATGTAACCTGTATGCCTCTAAGTTTTTTTGATATGTACATTCTTTGCTTACTATGATTTGCCTGTACTGCTCATAAATAAAGCTTTTCACTGTATTTTGGTACACAAGACAATAAATCAATCAATCAATTATAAAAGGCCTTGGTGAGAGCACACGAGGAACATCGTATGCAGTTTTGGCCTCCTTATCTGAGGAACGATGTTCTTACTAAAGGATGTCAAATGCATTGTTGTAGAATTTTTCTGATGAAGGGTCTAGGCCCGAAACGTCAGCCTCTCTGCTCCTGTGATGCTGTTTGGCCTGCTGTGTTCATCCAGCCCTGCACCTTGTTGTCTCGGATTCTCCAGCATCTGCAGTTCCTACTATCTCTGAGAAACATATCAGCTGTGATTGCATGACAGAGCAGACTTGTTGGACCAAATGGCCTAATGCTGCTCCTGCATCTTATGGTTACGGGGGAGTGAAGCGAAGATTTACCACACAGATTCCTGGGATGGTGGGACTGACATAGAGGAGGGGTTGAATTAGTTAGAATTATTTTTGCTGGAGTTCAGAAGAAATAACCTGCCGTAGTGCATCACCTCATGCTTGTCCAATTGAATTCCATTTGCCACTGATGAGCACATCTGATCAGTCCTTCTGTATTCTTATGTAACCTAATGCCATCCTCCTCACTATTTACCACCCCACTAATTCCATATCATCTGTGAATTTACTGATCAACCCTCTTGCATTCAAGTCTAAATTGTTTACATATACACAAACATCAAGGACCCCAGCACTAATCCAATAGACACAAGCATCAAGTCACAAAAACACCCCTTGAAAATTGCCCTCTATCACCTCCCGCTCCGCCAATTCTGCATCCAATTAGCCAAATTTCCTTGGATTCCTGTGGACTCTTACCTTCGCTATCACTCTCCCTTGTGGGATTTTATCAAAAGCCTTCTGAAGTCCAAATAGACTATGTTTGATACATTTTTCTCATCTACACCCCAGCCACCTCTGAAAAATTCAGCCAAGGTGGTAGGACATGATCACTCCTTAACAAAACAATGCTGACTGTTCTTGACTAATCCCAGCCTCTCCAAGTGCAGATTAATTCTGCCCCTTAGAATCATCTACAGTAGTTTCCCCACCACTGAAGTTAGACTGACTGGCCTGTAGTTACCTGGCTTAAACCTTGCTCATTTCCTGAATAACAATACCACATTGGTTGTCCTCCAGTCCTCTGGCACCTCTCCTATGTCTAGAGAGGAATTGATCTTATTGCCAGAACCCCTTCTATTTCCTCCCTTGCTCCACTCAACAGCTATTTCATCTGGCCCTGGAAATTTGTCTACTTTTAGGGCTGCCAGACCACTCAGAGCCTCCTTGCTGTCCATGCTAATTTCTGACTCTAGTGAGCACCAATACAAAGTATTCATTTAGAACCCTACCTACGTCCTGCAGCTCCACACAGAAATTATCACACAATGGACCCTACTCTTTCCCTCATTATTTTTTTATCCTTAATATACTTGTAAAAGAACTTAGGATTTTCCTTTATTTCACCTGCCATGACTTTTTCATGCCCACTTTTTGCTCTCTTACTTTTGTTTCTTAAGTTTCCTCTTGCACATTCTGTACTCATCTAGGGCTTCTGTTTTGAGTTCTCAGTATCTGTCATAAGCCTCATTTTTTCTCTTTATCCTATTCTGTGCATCCCTTGGTATCCAGGCTTTGCTGGATTTGTTGGACACCAGTCCCATTATTTTTATTGGAATATATTGACCTTGTACTCTCCCTGTTTGCTTCTTGAATGTGTCCCACTTCTGACACAGATTTACCAGAAGTATCTGCTCGCAGTCCACTCAAATCATGCCTGATCTTTTTAAAATCAGCATTCCCCCTGTTTAGAACTTTAACCTCAGGCCCATCCTTGTCCTTTTCCATAACAATCTTGAATCTAATGGAGCTGTGATTGCTGTCTGCAAAATGCCATTTCATGATCAAAAACAAAGTTGCTGGAAAAGCTCAGCAGGTCTGGTAGCATCTATGGAGGAGAAGACGGAGTTAACGTTTCAGGTCCGGTGACCCTTCCTCAGAACTGATGGTGGCTGGGAAAACGTCAGTTTATATGCAGAAAATAGGGAGGTGGGTGGGGTAGGGAGTAAACGATAGGATAGAGCCCAAAGAGAGAGAAAGACAGTTGGACAGACAAAGGAGGTGCTAACGATCAGGCTGGGAGGGTGAATAGTTGTTAATGGGGACTGTTAGTGACTAACAACAGAGGGTGAGTAATGGCAGGCTATGTGGTAACAAGGCCTGGTCTGTGGGGTGGGGAGCTGGGACATGGGAGAGTTTAGGCCCTAAAATTATTGAACTCAATATTGAATCCGGAGGGCTATAGGGTCCCCAAGCGGAAAATGAGGTGTTGTTCCTCCAGCTTGCGCTGGGCTTCACTGGAACACTGTAGCAAGCCGGAGACAGAGATGTTGGCCAGGGAGCAAGGTGATGCATTGAAGTGGCAGGCAACAGGTAGTTCAGGGTCTTTTTTGCAAGCAGAATTTAGATGTTCTGCGAAGCGGTTGCCAAGTCTACGCTTCGTTTCCCCAATGTAGAGGAGACCACATTGTGAGCAGCGAATGCAGTAGACTAGATTCTTGGAAGCGCAGGTGAAGTGTTGCTTCACCTGGAAGGTATGTTTGGGCTCTTGGATACTGGGGAGGGAAGAGGTAAATGCGCAGGTGTTGCACCTTCGCCGGTTACAGGGGAAGGTGCCATAGGGCTGTGGAGAGGTGTTGGGGGTGAAGGAAGTATGGACCAGGGTGTCCCGGAGGGAACGGTCCCTGCGGAAGGCAGACAAGGGAGGGGAGGGGAATATGTTGCCATTTCATGATACTTCACGCACTTCCCCAGCTTCTTTACCTAAAATTAAGTCAAGGATGGCACCCCGTCTTGTGGCACCTTCTACATACAGGCTTAAACAGCTCTCCTGAATGCATTTAAAGAATTCCATTCCATCTAAATCTTTCACACTATGACTACCCCAATTAATATTAGGAACGTTCATATCCCCAACTTTCACTACTCTATTTTACACTTATTTGAAATTTGCCTACATATCTGCTGTTTCTATTCAGAATGTTAAGAGACCTGTAGTGTACTCCAAGCAGTGTTCCTTTTTGGTTATAGAGTTCTACCCATATGGCTTCATTTGCGGAGCCTTCTAAGATGTCGTCCCTCCTTATTGCAATATGTGATTCCTTGAGCAATGTTGTGACACCCAATCCTATTTTATCTCCTTCCTTAACTCACCTAAAGACCCTCTTACCTGGAAAATTGAGCTGCCAATCCTGTGTCTCAGTGAAAGCAATGACATCATACTTCCATATTTTAATTTAATGAGTCTTCAATTCATCTGCCTGGTACAGCAGACTCCTTGTATTAAAATGAATAACATTCAGCTGTGCCAAACTCCATTGTGCGTTAAATAGCCATAATTTATATGCGTTTTTGACTCAATTGCTGCCTGTTCTAACTTTGGCCATTCATCTCCCTCACTGAATATTCACTATGGATTCCTCCCCCCACTCTGGCCAAATTATTTAAACCCTCTCCAACAGCACTCGCAAACCTCCTTGCAAGGATTCTGGTCCTATTCCAGTTCAAATGCAACCCAACATCTTTGTGCCATTGTCCCCAAATGATCACAGTGTCACAGAAATCTAAAGCCCTACTCCCTGCAGCATCTCACCAGCCACGCATTCATTTGGACTTACCTCCTATTTCTATACTCATTAGCACATGGCACCAGAGGTTTTTTATTCATTTGTGGGATGTGCATGTCCATTGCCTGTCTCTAATTGCCCTTGAGAAGGTGGTGGTGGTAGTGAGCTGCTTTCATGAACCGCTGAAATCTACCTGCTGTGTGTTGACCCACTATGCCCTTAGGGAGGGAGTTCTGGAATTTTGACCCAGCAACAGTGAAGGAACAGCGGTTATATTTCCTAGTCAGGTGGGTTTGGAGCGGAATTTGCAGGTGGTGGTTTCCCATTTATTTGCTGCTCTTGTCCTTCTAGATGGAAGCGGTCATGGGTTCGAAAGGTGGAGGATTTTGCAGTGCATTTTGAAGATAATACACACTGCTGCTGTTTGAGGGTTGATGTTGGAGGGAGTGGATATTTGTCGATGTGGTATCAATCAAGCGGGCTGCTTTGTCTTGGATTGTGTCAAGCTTCTTGTAGTCCAGAGATTACTATCTTTTGGATCCCTGTTCTTTAAACCACTTCCTAACTCAATAAATTCTGCCTGCAAGATCTCCTCCTCTTTCTACCTATGTCATCGGTACTAATATTTGCTATGACCTCTGGCTGTTTGCCCTCCTCCTTCAGAATGCTGTGCAGCTCTTCAGTGATATCTCTGACATTGGCACCCGGGTGTCAATATAACATCCAGGAGTCTCTTTTGCAGCTGCAGAAATGCCAGTCTGTTCCCCTTGCAGTTGAATTCTCTACCACTATAGCTCTGTTGTTCTTCTTCCTCCTACCTTATGCAACTGGCCCACTTGTGGTGCCATGAGTTGGCTGCCACTGCTTTCCCCTACACCATCATCTTCCCAACAGTATCCAAAATGGTATATCTGTTAGAAAAGGGAATGGTCACAAGGGCATTATCTAGCTTTCTGTATTCTGCTGGGTACTCACCCATGCCCTTTCTGCCTGTTCAGTCTTCACCTGCAGTATGACCTCCTTGCTGAACATGCTATTCACAATTGTGAATTCAGCATTGTGGATGCCCCACAGTGAATTCTCCCTTGCTCCAGCTCTGAAATGCAGTTTGCCAGTAGTCATATCTGGGCACACTTCCTGCACATGTGGTCACCAGGGACAACTGAAGTTTCCATGATTTGCCACATACACAGGAGGAGCATATCACAGATGCAAGCTCTGCTGCCATGACTTCCATTAAGCCCTTTAGTTACTCACTTCTTACAAAAAAGTTATGCTTATGTAAGAATACTATTACCTTATTTCCCTTGCACTAACTTTACTTCTCTTACCTTAGTTTGCTTACTTATATCACTATTATATTGGCCTGACTTATTCCTGTAGTTTATCAGTTAATCCCTTCTTGCAAAAGAAATATATTTTTTTAATATCCTGAACTAATCAACCCATCATTTTCCTGTCACTAGGAGATAGCAAGAACTACAGATGCTGGAGTCAGAATCAACACAGTGTGAAGCTAGAGGAACACAGCAGGTCAGGCAGCATCAGAGGAGCAGGAAAGTTGAAAGTTTCATCAGGACTGATGAAGTAAACATCGACCTTCCTGCTCTTCTGATGCTGCCTGATCTACTGTGTTCCTCCAGCTCCACACTGTGTTGACATTTTCCTGTCACTGTTCAATTTGTTTTCCCAGTCAGGAGTCTGCTGAAGCTGCAGCTGTTAAACTGTTTCTTGTCCCCTCTACACATTCTGTCAAATTCTGTTCTTTAACTCAGCCCCCTTCCTTGCCAACTATCTGAGATCAGTCTAGTATCCATGCAACCTTGGTGTCACAGTTTACCTGAAGGTGAGCTTCTAAATGTATATTCACTCAGATCACCTATTTCCACCTCACCTCATCCACTGTTGAAGCAGATTTTTCTTTTATGCTTTTACGGGATATGGACATCACAGGCAAGGCTAGCATTTATTGCCCATCCCTAATTGCCCTGAGGGCAGTTAGGATTCAACCACATTGCTGGAATCACATGTAGGCCAGACCAGGTAATGGTGGCAGTTTCCTTCCCTAAAGGACATTAGTGAACCAGATGGGTTTTACCAACAATCAACATTGGATTCATGGACAACAGACTCACCCTTAATTGCAGATTGTTATTGAATTCAAATTCCACCATCTGCCGTGATGGGATTCAGATCTAGGTCCTCAGAACATTACCTAGGTCTCTGGATTAACAGTCCAGCGATAATACCACTAGGTCATCGCTTCCGCTAGATTTGACTGTTCCAAAGCTCACTGGGCTTTTCTCCCATATTGTACCCACCATAAACACAGGATCCTCCAATAATTCTGTTGCCTGTGTTTTAATTTACTAAATTTTGTTCACCCATCACCAAGTGCTCACTGCCCTATATTGCAGGAACAGGAGCCACAATCTTGATTTTGAAATTCCTATCTGTGTTTTGAAATCCCTTTATGGCCTCACCTCTCCCTATCTCAAACTTCCAACCTTACAGCTCTCCTCAGTACTTTTGTTTGTCAAATTCTGGCCTCGGGCATCCGTAATTTAAATTGCTCCACCATTGGTGACCACACCTTCAACTGCATCAGGCTCTGAAATTTCTTCCCTAAATCTTTCTGTCTCCCTCTTTCTCTTTCTTCCTGTAAAATCTCTTTTAAAAAAACTACCTCTTTGGCCAAACTTATTGTCATCTTCCCCAATTTCACCCTGCGGCGCTAGATATCATATTCTGCATAGTACTCTTTCAGTGCACCTTGGCACATTTCCTTTAAATCGTAAATTCTATAAACATAAGTTTGTTGAAAATCTGATGATGTTCCAGTCGTATATATTGTATGTAAGGCTTCATTTTAATTCTCAGCTAATTTTTATCTCCTACGCCATGTGAACAGATTATCACTAATGTCTTGCTTCATTTACAAAAATGAAAAAAAGTCCCTGGTTTTCTGTTTGCCATGGAAAACTGTCTCAATTGATTTACTGTATAAGGTTGATGCAAAATTCAATTTGTATAAGAAGTTAAACTTCAATCCAAGAATGAGGAAGATCATTTCTGAGAAAATCAGGACAATCAATTCCATGGATTGAAATTAAGAAACTAGTGTTAAACCAGCAGAAAGGTATCTCTTCTACTAAGAGGAACATATCCTAATTGTATTTTCTTCTGTAAGTTCTTCTTTACCTTTAATCAACCTAATAATGACTGAACTGTTTGCAGATGCTGAAGAGGAAGACACGGTTAAAGATATTACAGAGAAAACTGATGTAAAAGGGTAAGCTGAATTGCTGTCTACATAATGTTTTAAATTAGTAACATTGTTCACTAGAGGTGACAACCTAATAAGCAAGTGCACCAAGGCAGAAATTAAACCTTCCTATTGATTTGTGCCTAGACCCAGTTGTTATCTGTATGAAAGTTTAAACTAAAACTAGCTGAACAGCATTGAATAATTAGAAGTTAATTTTACATGATGTGAGCTCACAAGTCATTTGTCTTTATCACAGCTAAGTAGTGATACAACTATGGATGAAGGCTGAGCGTGGTGAACCCATAATCCTCATATCTAACCATTAGCCTGCTTCCGGTGCTAGAGGATGCATGTCTTTGAGTACTGCGGCATCACCACGTCAAGCTTGTAATGTTCTGTACTATTATGTAATAAACTGGCACTTGCTTTTTAAATTTGTACGTGATTAAAGTAATATAAAGTTACCATAGCCCTGTTGTAGCATACGACTGCTGTCTCACTAGAGATTGAATGATGGTGGTTTAACCGGAGGGTCACTATGCCTCAGGCGAGGGGGAGAGGTTGAGATGTCAAGTCCTTCATGGTAATCTCAGCTGATGGCGGGAATTCAAAAAGGACACTTGACAAGATACCACAGAACATTGTCTAGTATCATTCAGTCCCTTTAGGAAAGGAGGGTAAAATGTTTAGAGGGAAGTACAGTTTTAATTATATATGGCCTGCATGGTCATTCTTCTATATATTAATACATATCATTGTATCATGTATTGTATATATGATACTCTAAAAAAATCACCAATTATATATTTTTTCATTGTCAGGATAAAATCTGAGCAACCCAGCAACTCATGAACGTTTGAAGTTCTTCTTGTTAGCAAATGAAGGTCACAGCTCAAAAAAATTGTTTGGAGAGACTGCAGACTTTTTGTATGATTTCAACGTGCTGCATATTTATTTCAAAACTGGGCATCTGTTTGTCGGTTTCTTTGTGATGTTCTAGTCAACAGACTTACAAGTAGTCCTAATTATGAAGCTGAGAGAAAGAAAGGTTATGTTTTGACAAACACCCTACCATGTTGCAAATAATAGCATTTTTAAAGTAATTTTTATCTGAACTGTTTGCTTTAAATCTGGTATTGGTTATCTTGTTGAAAATGGAGTTTACTACTTTTACAAATATTTGTAATTCAACAGTGTTATATGACCAATACTGCTGACAGTCTGTCAGATTGAAATAAACATCCATCTGCACTGTACGATAAACATTAACAGTACTACATTAATGATTTCTAGACTTTTTGCAACTTAATGTCATCTTCAATGCTGGTAATTAAGCTATCTACATTCAGCAACAATATCAGAGAATTTTTTTTGGTTTTAAAGAATGTTTTGAATTCTGACGAAGAAGACAGGTACTAATGCATAAACCATTGTCAAGCTATTGGTCTGGTAAAATCATCTGACAAGAAGAATATTAGTTACTCCTGTACTTTAGTTTCAAACCACTTTATTGCACTACAATGCAAGGAAGGAAAAGGGTTATAAAAGCACTTTATATGATTTGGATGTTTCTGCTTCACAAATTGAAGTATTTTGTCCAATTATATCATCACTTCCCGAGAAATCTCTGGATATCAAACCTAAGTGGTTTACATGCCCTTTTCAGGAATTTGATGTTTTACTTTGGGTTGACATGGGAAATGTCATCATGATTGTACTATATTTCGTTGTGAAGTAATTTCAATATCAGTGTGAAGCTTTACTTTACCCTTTAGAAGGTATTCGACTGGATTTTGCTGTTAAAAAAAATTCAAACGCTGCATGATGATAGCATCCTGCATTATTATCCATCATTCAAAAGCTTTGAATGATGTGAAGTTGCTGTACCTGCCTCATAGATACCATAAAATATAGAGCAGAAGAAGGCCATTCATCCCATCAAGTCTATTTCAGTGCTTAATTAGATCATGGCTGATCTGATAATCCTCAACTCCACTTTCCCCATAATCCTTCATTCCCTTGCTGATTGAAAATCTGTCTGTCACAGTCTTGAATATACTTAATGACCCATCCTCAGCAACCCTCTGTGGTAAAGAATTCCACAGATTCTCAACCCTCTGAAAGAACAGATTTCTCCTCCTCTTGTAAATGTGGAATCCCTTATTCTGAGGTCATGCCCTTTGTATCCTAAACTCTCCTACAAGGAAAAACAGCCTTTCTGCATCGACCCTGTCAATTTCCTTAAGAATCTTGTGTTTCAATAAGATTCTTCATAAATTTATCAGGAAATGTTGGGGCATGTCCACTCCAGTCTTAGTACCCTTTTAGGAATGTCAGACATAAGAGCAGGAGTAGAAAATTTGGCCCCATAATAATGCTCTGCTCTTCAAGGAAATCATGGCTGATCTATTTGTGGTCTCAACTGTACCGTCCTGCCTGCCCCCAATAAGTCTTGACTCCCTTTTTTAACTCAGCCTTGAATAAATTTAATGACCCTATCTGAACTGTTCTCAGAGGAAGAGAATTCCACCTACTTGTGACCCTCTGACAGTAAACAAAAACTCCATATCTCCATCTTAGCAAGGATATTACTTATTCTTAAACTGTGTCCCCTCATTCTAGTCAACCCCAAAAGAGGAAACTTCATCGCGGTATCCACCCTGTCAAGTTCCATCAGGAGCTTGTGTTTCATTAAGATCTCTCTCATTCTTTTATACCACAATAACCTGTTCAATCTGTCTTCAATAAAGAAGACCTTAATCCTGGGAATCAGTTGAATGAATCATCTCTGAACTACGTTGAATGTATTTATCATTTTTCAAATAAGGAGACCTAACTGTTGCATCAGGGCCTCCTGAAGTCGGGGTTGGGATCCCATGTGGCTAGTGGTGTTTAACTCACAAGCTGCAAGGCAGCAATGGCTGCCATGGGGCTCTGACAGAAGTTACAGCAACTATCTTCTTCCTCTGAAAGACATCTGCTGTCTTCATCTTTCCTTGGCTCCACTTCCCCTCTCTCAGATCTTCCTTGCCCTGTTCCTTACTCTAACCTCCCTGTCCTTTAATGTCTTGCTGGGGCATCACAACAATTTTCAAGCCTTAACTAGTGGGAAAAAGTTTGGAAAGTGCTGCTGTACTAAAATATGGTTTCACCAAGACCCTGTACAGATATAATATAACTTTCCTACTTCAATATAGCATGGTAAGTCTTAATTACTGCCAAATAAGCACTCAGGTAACCAAGAGTAACTTTTATCAGCATGGAATCTCATTCCTTCAGCTTGAGGAAATATGAAAATAATTAAACATCTTATTGCTTCTTTCTGTGACATCTCTCTTTCTTATTTCAATCTTTCTTCTTATTTGACTTTCTGCATCATTATTTGATTTGATATTTAATTCACTGTCTTAATAGACAGTCTCTGCTTCAGATTCCTGGATTATTGCTTTCTCATTTGAGTTGATGAGAGACACACTGTATAACTTGTTCACATAGAAACCAGTCATCCTGTGGAGGGTGCTGTGCTGTTTGAATGATTGGCTGTCAGCGACAACAGGCCATGGAAAAACCCATAGAAAGTCTATGGAAATGTACAAGCCTAACAAAGGGTACCACCATTCACTTATTGCTCAGAAAAAAATTCTGAACATTGTTTTTAAATGAACAAAAGCACTTTTTTTGTTGGGGAGGGCATCTTCATAGGAATATTGTTATTATTTAGAAATGATTGCTGATGTGCATATTTTTGTATTATACTGTAACCTCCTCAGCCCAAATGCTTGGGACCTAGTCATTTCAATATTTTGGAATTTCTTGGATTATAGAATGATGTTAGAATGCCTAGCCACAAGTGAGAGAACTGGGAAAAAAATGTACTGTAGATATAAATGCACGATACACAAAAGTGATAATTGTTTTATTTTTGCAAGTACTGAACCTTACTTTTTTCACTCATGGTATATTTAAATGATGCTAGAGTCTGCTAAAAGAAATGCTTGATGAACAGTTGTTTGTGAACAGTAGATTTGCAGACATACAATGCGTTGTTTTGTTGGGTGTGTTGAAAATAAGTCCTATATTTTTTAAACAGATTTGTTTTAAAACCTAGCTTAAACTTGAAAAAGTTGCCTGTTGTAAATCCAGCCATTAGCAATAGAAATGTCTACTCCCGTGTGCTATTATTGTTAAAATTTAGAAGTTACATTTTTTTAAAACATTCTTTCCCAACTATTGTGTTGAAGATTTCACTTGATGGTTGTGGTAAAGGGCACTTTGTTTAAATAAAAAATGTGTTTTTTGTTTAATGGTACACTGTCTGAAATAGTAATTCCAAAATGATGTGAAATACTTCAACATGTAGTGAAGGTTGAGATATGTTGTCAGGGCAAAATAGGAAATGCACTTCTTTGATGTCTGGCATGATGGAGTACTCCACTAACAATATCCTGTCAAGGTACCTCATCAAGTGCTGATGAAACTCAGCCACTAGCTGAGGTTCAAAAATGAATCTTCCAAATAGGAATTTAGTGGTAAAAAGTGTACTTTAACAATATTCCTAAGTGATTCAGAATTCTAAGTATCAGCTCTCCTATATTAAAAATGATTGGGGAAAATGAAATTCATTTAGCATTCCACTTGTGTTGCATGTGCCAAAACTGCAAAGATCTATAGTCCCTTGAGGATATGGAATGTGATTACTAGAGAACAGGGAGTGCAAGCAGTGTTGGGTCATTAATATTGTAGTGACTAGACTGAATGCCTTCAGTACATTCTCATTATATCTACATTATACATTAAAAATACCTTACTGTATACAGACATAAGAAATAAAACTCACTTTTTCTCTTGCTTATTCCAATTAAAGTGATTGATTTCTGATCTATGTCTTTCGAATGACATTTTCTTCAGTGAAAAGGCGATTTGGTTTTGTGTTTGGCAATATCTGCACTGTTCAAAATTGCAAGTGCAACTGTAATTTGAGATCTACAACAAAAAAAGCTTTTTAACCAATCTTTTGTAACTGAGTTATGTAATTAAATTTACTATTGCTCAAAACTACAAAGCTTTCACTTTTTGATTAAGAAATCTTTACTGATGTTCACTAGAAAACTTGGTACCGTATTGAAGATATACAGTTGATATTCTACTGTGGATGGCAAATACCATTTGCTCTAAAATTGTTCTCACTGTCTAAATACAGTACTAGAATTTATTTGAAATAGATTCTGCAGATGTAGATTCGAAGTCACCCATAAACTCTTGACTGAAGTGAATCAGCAAGGAAATGAAACTGAAATTGAAAAAACACAGATTCAATCTTTATTTTGCTCAGTGCCCATCTGATGTATCCAAACAGGTTACATATTCAAATATCCAAATAAAGTTAATGAAAGTTTATAATTTAAAAAATTTCTTCAGTTTTATAATCATGGGCAGTTTTAACTGCCTTGAAACAGATAGGGATAAGACAAAACATAAAAGTCAAAATCGGCTATATTTTTGTACTTTCTCTAAAACCAGTTATTTTCTGCATAGTTTGCTTTGAGAATCTGATTGACACAGGCAAGGCTACATTTACTGTCTATGGTCCATTTTGTCTCAAGAAAGTGGTGCCAGAGGACTGGAGAATTGCAAATGTTATTGCCTTGTTCAGAAAAAGGGCAATGGGTAAGCCGAACTGCCGCAAGACAGTCAGTTGAACCTTGATCAGAGAATCCCTACAGTGTGGAAGCAGGCCATTCGGTCCGTATCAGTCCTCCAAAGAGCATTCCACCAGTCCCATTCTTTCCCTGTAACCCTGTATTTCCAATGGCTAATCCACCTAGCCTGCACATCCCTGGATACTATGGGTAATTTAGCATGGCCAATCCACCTAACCTGCACATCTTTGGTCTGTGGGAGGAAACCTACGCAGACACAGGAAGAATGTGCAAACTCCACACCGACAGTTACCCGAGACTGGAATCAAACCCGGAACCCTGGTGTTGTGAGGCAGTAGTGTTACTCCCTGAGCCACCGTGCTTCCCCTAATGTGATACTGTGTAAACTGTCAGAAATTATAACTTGAGACAAAAGTAACTGTCACTGAGACTAGTGTGGATTGACTATGGAAATCCAAGAATAATGTGTACAGAATGCAGGGCTTTATAAGTAGCAAAGTGGGGCAAATGCAAGGAAGTTATGATGAACCTTTATAAAACACTGGTTCATCCTCCACTGGAGTATTATGACCAATTCTGGATACCATACTTCAGAAAGGATGTGAAACCAATAAGGGACAATGCTGAAAATGTTTGAGAATGATTCCCAGGATGAGGGACATCAGATCTGGATAATTTGGAGATACATAGTGGGCATTCTCCTTCGGGTGGAAAAGATTGAGGAGAGTTGATAGAAGAGCTTAAAGTCCAAAGGGATCTTGGCAAAACATCTGAGAAATTGTTCCAAATGGTAAAAGGCTTGCAAACCAAAGGGGACCAATTTAAACTGAATGACAAAGAAACAAAGGCAATGCAAAGAAGAACCTTTATACCTGGAAAACACTGCCTGGCATTATGGTGGAAACAGATTATCTGAAGAGACAAAGTTAGCAGGAAGGAATTGAGAACTTGCTGACCTGCTCTTGCAGAAAGCCAGTGCAGGCAATGACAGAATGAATGTCCTGTCTATTCTATGTTCTGTCTGTGCTGTGACCATTCAATGGCTGTGGTTTTGGCATGGTTCCATGATTTGTACAATTTTGATATATTGGCAAGTCAAAGCACTAAGATACAACCAGGTCGCCTAGATAGACCAAAAGGATAACGGCACCCATGTTGCCTTTCCTAAGTGTTTTTATGATGATTTGGCAGTTTTTGTGCTCATTTTCTGGTATGCCCACAATTACTAGATTCAATAAATTTAATTTCACATCATCTTTTGATAGATAAAGCCTCAGGATTTCTGGGGACTGTGCAGCTAAGCAAGGGTAGGTATGTTCGGGATAATCCTAAGCCTTTACTGAACATATTGGACGAATGTATATTTACACAATTAAATGGGAGTTACGTATTACAAGTGAAATTTAAAATAAAAAACCGGCACAAATTTTACAGGGAAAAGGGATTTGTAGATTGACTAAGAAATTGTAAAAGCAGGTTAAAAAGATGATCAGAAGGTTAAGAGGACCCAAGTGAAATATATAATTACTGGAACAACATGGAACAATAAAAAAAAAACACATTTGTAAGAAGATAATTGAGTTGTTGCATGTTTGCTCACATTGGGCAGCACCTGAGAGAGATATTTATAAAACACTTGCATGATCTCAGAACAATCTGAGGTGCTGTAAATTTTTATTTAACCTATTTTTCCTGATCAACCTATTCAGAGATGTTGTTAGATACCACTGGAGCAGATGAGACTTGAACTGGGATTTCTCAATCCAGGGGTAGGGACACTACCACTGTGCCAGAAGAGGGTCCCTCTGAGGTGCTATGTAAGATAGTTTTGAAGTATCTATCTCAAATTTAGGAAGTAAGGCATCACATTTGCAGGTAACAAGATCCCACGAACAGCAACGAACTAATCACCAGATGATCTATTTTAATTTTGTTTGAGGGATAAATAGTGGCCAATGCTGAGGGCACCCCTGTGCCAATGTTTCTTCTAAGCTACGTGGCTGCTCAGCACAGAAAAATAGAGGGACGTAGCCCTGTGCATCTTCAAATCTCATGTTCAGCTGACTGGTTGGACAGGGCCTTTAGTGGTTTAATATGTCCTCCAAATAACAGCTTCACTGATTATGTATGACTGCTATTATTTTGGAATGTTAGCCAAGATTTCGTGCAAAATCTCTGGAGCTGAGAAGTGCAGAAAAACAAAGATTCTGAATGGTTATTTCCTCCAAATATTCTTGGTGAAGACATGTGGAACATGTCCCCCAGCATTTAACCAAAACAAAATTAATGGCTTTGTTATAAATAAGATGGAAGTTCAAGACTGGTTTAAAGCACTGTATACAGTCAAATAGAGAAAATTTGTATGCCATCTGCAGTCTGATCTATGAGGTTGTAATGCATTGCCATTTTAATTTGTATTTGATATTCCACCAATGTACTGTAAGCCATGCTTTTCCTTTGAATGATGACCTTATCACTTCTGGGAAAAAAAATTCTTTGCTCTTTATAGAATAATTCTAAATTGCTGAAAATACACACCTTGTCTCCTACAAGCAAAGAATTGGTAAAGACTGCCCTCTTGTGGAAAATTGTTGACATTGAATCCAGTTCTTGCAGTTTTAATGCTTTGTTGTGAATAACGAGGTACTTATTTATTTTGCGCCTTTCGATGTGAATCATTGTATGACACTTTTCAGAAGTATAATCAGACATTATATGGACATAATTCCAAAGAAAGATAGTGGGTGTGGTCATGAAAATCTTAGTCAAGGTTTAGAGGTGGAGGAGCTGAGGAGCAGAGTTTTTGTGGCTAAGGTTCCAGAGCACATGCCTTGGACAGCAATAGTGTTGGCCATTAATTGTGGATCTAAGAGGATGATACAGACAAGGCTCGAGTTGGAGAAACACTTGGGAAGATTGAGTGATGAGAGTTATAAGTGTGGAGTGGATTGCAGAATTAGGAAGAAAAGCGAGGAAGGGATTTAAATACCAGGATGAGACTTCAAATTTGAGATATTTGGGACTGGGAAACAATGTGTGTAAAGAAAGAGGAAAATAATGGGTCCGGTGTGTAAGTGGATACAATAGAAAAGGTTTAAGTGAGTATTAATTTTATAGATGAAGGGATGCCAGTCAGGAGGGTCTTGAAATAGTCAATTCTAGATGTAACAAAGATATGAGAGGCTCAGGAGTTGGTACAAGCTGAGAGAAGGACAGAGATGAATGATCTTACAGAGACTGAAGTAGACACAATATAAGAGAGCCTCAGTAGTTGCTGGAGAAATTGATTACTTGTGATAAAGGTAACACAGATTTGGAAGTAATGCTGAACTAAAATGGGCTGCTATGGTTACCAATTGTCTGGTTCAAGCAGGGAGAGATGCAGACTGGTAACAGGAATGAAATGGACCTGGAACTGAGTGCCAAATCAGCTGATGTGTAAAGCTACGAAGCATGTTTTATTAGCAGGCAGCAAAGGAAAGCCAGACAGATATGGAACTCTTATAGGAACAAATTACTTCATAAGCTGAAACCTGTACTTAAAACAAAAAGTGCAAGAAATCACAGCAGGTCAGGCAGCGTCCGTGAAGAGAGAGCAAACTAACGTTTCGTGTCTCGATGACTCTTCATCAGAGCTGACCTGAAGTGTGGAGGGAGCAGCATTTATGCAATAGTCAGGATGGAGTGTGAGTGGAGACGGGTGTTGATAGTTTGGATTAAGTGATCACAATATGAGAATGATAGAACAATGGTGTGTCTTACTGCCAGACCTAAACAACAGACAGTCTCACTGTCGGGGAAAGGGAGAGAGGACGTGGTGACAGACAAAGCAATAAGTAAAGCCAAAAGAAAGGGAAGAAATGGGAGTGAGTTCACACTCTGAAGGTGTTGAACTCAGTATTAAGCCCAGAATGTTGTAAAGTGCCTACTCTGAAGATGAGATGTTGCTGCTCCAGTTTTTACTGTGATTTACTGGAGAGCTGCAGCCTGCTGAGGATAGATAAATGGGCATGCAAGCAGGACGCTGTGTTAAAGTGAAAAGCTATGGAGAGGTCTGGGTCATGCTTGCGCACAGACTGGAGGTGTTCTGCAAAGCAGTCTACGTTTGGTTTCTCTAATGTCGGATAGGCCATACTGGGTGCAGTGAATGCAATAGACTGGATTGGAGGAGGTACAGGTGAAATGCTGCTTCACCTGGAAAGACTGTTGGGGACTTGAATGGTGAGCAGGGAGAATGTGGAGGCCAGGTGTTGCACCTTCTGCCGTCACAATGGGAAGGTGCTGTTGGAAAGGAGGGGTGGTGTTAGTGGTCATCAAAGAATGGACTAAGGCGTCCTGAAGGGAACAGTCCCTGCGGAATGCAGACGGGGGAGTGAGGGGAAGATGTGTTTGGTGATGGTATTCTGCTGGAGTTGGCTGAAATGGCAGAGGATGATCCTTTGACTGCGGAGGCTGGTGGGATGAAAAGTGAGGACAAAGGGGACTCAATCACACTGTTGTGAGTGATGGGAAGGGGCAAGGGTGGCAGCACGGGTGATAGGTCAGATGCGGTGGAGGGCCCTGTCAACCACAGTGTGTGGGAAATCGAGGTTATGGAAGAAGGAAAGCCAGGTAAGCAGTGCTGTTTTGGCAGGTGGAATCATCTGAACAGATATGACATAGGCGAAGGAACTGGGAGAATGGGATGGAATCCTTGCAGGATGTGGGGTGGGAAGAGCAGTAGTGCAGGTAGCTATGGGAGTCAGTGGCTTTCTAGTGGATGGCAGTGAACAGTTTATTCTCTGAAATGGAGACGGAGAGGTCAAGGAAAGGAAGGGAAGTGTCAGAAATTAGAGGGGTGGAAACTGGAGGCAAAATGAACAAATTTTTCAAGGTCCTGGCAGGAGCATGAAGCAGCACCGAAGCAGCCGTCAGTGTACTGAGG
Organism: Rhincodon typus; assembly: GCF_021869965.1. Classification (NCBI taxonomy): domain Eukaryota; kingdom Metazoa; phylum Chordata; class Chondrichthyes; order Orectolobiformes; family Rhincodontidae; genus Rhincodon; species Rhincodon typus. The sequence continues at coordinate 52,951,790 of NC_063336.1, forward strand.
AAAGAGTTGTGGGATGGATCCAGTGTAGGACTGGAGCAAGGATAGTTCCACATACTCTTAATTCATCTGGTTTTCATGACTTTTGACCTCAGGAAGGCAGATCCTCGTGAACTGCAATCTTTAGCATCCTCAACTCTTTGGTCTGCTGAAAGATCAGTTGCATGACAATCCGATGCAGATTTTTCTTTGTGTAACAAGAGTTTCTTATTATTTCAGTTCAAAGACTAAAGGAATTATGAGAATGACTGCTTATGTTTGATTAATGAATGTGGCAGTGATACTTCTGAGTGCACACAAAGATCTTGTGTGATGCTCGGGGAGTAGGTGTGCTTCACAAACATTTGGGAAAAGTGGTCTACAATGACTTTTACTCAACCTAATACAGGAAAGGGTTTAGCATAATGACATTTGGAATTCTTTCTGAAAGCCTAGTTCAAGATTTTATGAAGCATCAAAATTAGAATATATGTATAACATGACAAAATGTATCACCTAACAAAACCAAGCCCCTCTTTACTCTTTGGATGCTGGCTGATCTGCTGTACAAATTCCATACTTTTCAATTTGATTAGAATCATAGAGGTTTACAGCATGGAAACATGTCCTGGCCCAACTTGTCCATGCCACCCAGTTTTCACAATTAATCTAGTCTCACAATTAATCCAGCTCATTAGATTAGATTCATTTGATTCATTTACTTTCAAGATTAAATGTTTTCCAGGTTAAAATAGTGTTCATCAACTTCTGATTGAGGGCCACAATTCCAGGATGGAAACTACAGTAAGCTACCCAGGATTAACTACTGCATAGAAGTAAGTTGTTATGTGGTTGCACTAATTTTGAATTTGTACATTATCCTAAAACAGAGGGTTACAAGAGCGTAGCTCCTTGCATCTTCAGTTTTTTTTTTACTTCCACTGACTTCCGGTAGGTCCCTTTCTCAGGATTTCAGTGGCCCCATGCTTGCAAATTAAAAATAGGCATCTACAAATATGTTTAATACAGATATTCATAGTGCCAGGAAAAGCACCAAGTGTTCCCCAATTCTACAGGCATCACAGTTTTGATTTCAAAGCATGCTTTATTCACAAAATTTACAAAAGTGCATTATGTGATCATTCAAAATTGGCATCACGAGATGCAAACAAAATCATTTTTATTTCCAATACCATTTGTTTCTCCTTATACTTATAATTGCAGTTAATGTTTAAAATTTATTACAGCGCCAAGACATTGCCCAAGGGGTTTTACTCAGTTTCCAGACCCTCAGTGGACTACGGCCAAAAAGCCTTAAATGGTGACCTTTCTCCATTGCACCACTGTGGTGGCTGCCATAAGTCTTAGTTCATGTCCCAACCTCTAGTCATGAACTCCAGAATATGTCAGTCAGCAACATTCAGTCATGGACAATACTTTGCGCTGGAAAAACTGGCAAGTTTCAAGCAGCCCAAAGAGTGCTTTTCACTGATTTGATTGTTCTCCAGCCAGAGTGGATGTTTATCACAGTCTGTATTGCTTGGAATAGGCCATAGACTCTACCATCCACACAGTACACGGACTCCACTGTATCAAATCAGGTACTCCTGTCCAACATTCCCTCCAGGTCTTTACCTGAGTTCTGCTGGTACAACGGACCAGTTTTAATGTTCACTGCCAACCTGTCTGTGCTTCACAGTAGACAGCAGGAGCTCACTGGTTTAATATAAGTGAAACCTGGACGCCAGTTTCATTCAGCTGTTGAGCTGACTAGTTTCAGCACCCAGTTTTGTATTGACTGGTGGGCATCTATAGACTATATACCTCCATATATATATTTTTAAAATCTGTAATTCCTTATAATGATGAGTTCCATATCATCGTTTGGTGGACCTGAAGAACAGCCAAACTGAGGTAAATGATTATTTGCCCAGAGCGTAAGCTGTCTATGAGCATTTTCTGCTGTAATATTGAAAGATGGAAAAACACAGCAATACTATTATTCACTTACAACTTCAACAATCAAAATTTAAGATAAGTATATTAGAATTACTGTTTTCAAAAGTTATTTCTTTTGTTCAATATCCATAAAAGACCATTAAATGCATGATAAAACATCAGGGAGTTGTAAAATTATACGTTTCCCATCAGTTTAACAACTTATTTTCTTCATTTTGTAGATTAATTATAGGGAAAACAATGTATTTATTTGAGCCATAATGTCATCACAGCAGAAAGGAGGTCAGTTAGCCCTTTACTGTCCATTTTGTGAATCAATTGCATCCTGTATAAATGTTCCTTTAACATAATTTAAATTAAAGTTTTAGGTGATAATTGTGTCTTAATTAAATGTTAGCATGATTAGTTTAACTCTAATTTTAATTAAGCTTTAAGCTTTTGCATTAACTCTCAATTAAACTTTTTTTTATGTCAGTAACACAAAACACAAGTGAATAATGTGTGATGCCATATATTATAGTGTAATCGGTGCTGTTAGGTGTCAGGATTAATGAAATACCAATGATTAATAAACTGTAGTTTCTCTCAACTGTTCAGTCCAGAAAGGGGAACAGAAAATACGGTGAGTGGCATCATGCTGGAGGTGGCGGAAATGGTGGAAAATGTTTTGTTGTATAAGGACACTCACCAGAAAAGTGAGGGCAAGGGGAGCCCCTCATGGTTTTGGAAAGGAGGGTAAGTGAGGAGAGTGGGAGATGAGGTAGTGTTGAAAATGTCACCTGTCAGTCAGGGTACAGCTGAATCCTTGGTTGAAGAAAAATAAATTAGTCCTTGCCAACATTTTTTTGTTCATTGTGCTCTTAGATGAGAGAGAATAACTAAATCTACTTACCATTGAACCCATTCCTTTACAATTAATTCAGCTGTGTGTAGTGATGGAAATTGATGAGCCCCTTCAGGTAAGCAGTGATGTAGCTGTGACCTCAGTCAGTTATATGTTAATTTCTCTGCTGGAAGATTGTGTCATAAGCAGCTCTGGGCTATGGAGATCATAACAGCCTCACCGTAGAGTCATAGAGTCATACAGCATGGACATAGATCATTCAGTCCATGCTGAACATAATCCCAAACTAAACTAGTCCCACCTGCCTGCTCCTGGCCCATATCTCTCCAAACCTTTCCTATTCCTATCTATCCAAATGTCTTTTAAATGTTGTAATTGTACTCACATCCACCACTTCCTCAGGAAGTTCATTCCACATGCAAATCACCCTATGTTAAAAAAATTGCCTGTCATTTCTTTTTTAAATCTCTCTCCTCTCACATTAAAAAGACTTGAAAAGACAACTACCATTAACTCTATCTATACCCCTCATTATTTTATAAACGTCTATCAGGTCGCCTCTCAGCCTCCTACACCCCAATGAAAAAAGTCCCAGCCTATCCAACCTTTCTTTATAACTCAAACCTTCCATTCCCAGCAACATCCTGGTAAATCTCTTCTGAACCTTCTCCAGCTTGATAATATCCTTCCTATAACTAGGTGACCAGAACTGGACACAATATTCCAGAAGAGGCCTCACCAATGTCCTGTACAACCTCATCATGACTTCCCAACTCTTATACTCAAAGGACTGAACAATGAAGGTAAGCATGCCAAAAGCTTTCCTAACCACCCTGTCTACATGTGATGCAAACTTCAAAGAATTATGTACCTGCACCCCTAGAGTCCCTCTGTTCTACAATACTACCCAAGGACCTACCATTAATTGTATAAGCCCTACCCTTGTGTGTTGTACCAAAATGCAATACCTTGCATTTACCAAGATTGAACTCCACCTGCCACTTTTTAGCCCATTGGCCCATTTGATCCAGATCACTTTATAATTTTAGAAAACCTTCTTCACTGTCTACTATGCCACCAGTTTTGGTGTCATCTGCAAACTAACTAACCATGCCTTCTTTATTCTCATCCAAATCATTTATATAAATGACAAACAAAAGGGGACCTAGAACCAATCCCTTTGGAACACTGCTGCTCACAGGCATCCAGTCTGAAAAGCAACCCACCACTATTACACTCTGTCCCCTGCCATTAAATCAATTATATATTCAATTAGCAAGCTCACCCTGAATTCCATGTGACCTAACTTTATTAATTATTCCACCATCCAGAACTTTGTCAAAGGCTTTACTAAAATCCAAATAAACAATGTCTACTGCACTGCCATTATCAATCTTTTTGGTAACTTCCTCAAAAAACTCAATCAAGTTTGTGAGACATGATTTTCCTTGCACAAAACCATGCTGACCTAATCAACTTTTGCCTCTCTAAATGTCCATAATCCTGTCTTTTATAATCACCTCCAACAATTTACCCACAACCAAAGTCAGAGTCACAGGTCTGTAGTTCCCTGGTTTCTCCTTATAACCTTTCTCAAACATAAGCCACCCTCCAGTCAATCAGGCACCTCACCTGTAGTTATAGAAGACGCAAATATTTCTGCAAGGGGTTTCACAGTTTCCACCCTTACTTCCCATAACGTTCTGAGATACATTAGATCAGATCACGGAGACTTATCCACCTCTATATTATCTTTAAGACCTGAACTTCCTCTTCTGTAATGTGAACTATTTTTAAAACATCAAAGTTTATTTCTCTGCATTCCCTAGACTCCATTTCTTTCTCCATAGTAAAAACTGACGCGAAATATTCATTTAATGTCTCTCCCATTTCTTGGGGTTCAACACAAAGATGACCTTAATCTTGAAGAGGCCTTACCCTCTCTCTAGTCACCCTCTTGCTTTTAATGTATTTGTAGAATCTCTTTGGATTCTCCTTAACCTTATCTGCCAATGCTATCTCATATCCCCTCTTTGCCTTCCTGATTTCTTTCTTAAGAATGTCCCTACACTCTTATAATTTTAATGAACACCTTTTTAAATGATACTTAACAACTTGGCCTGTGTGTATTGGAAAAGGAGACTGAAGGCCAGTTAGACTCGATAGGCTGAATGGCCTGCTTCCACACTGTAGGGATTCTACAGTTTATGTAGAAACATAGAAAATAGGTGCAGGAGTAGGCCATTCGGTCCTTCGAGCCTGCACAAACATTCAATATAATCATGGCTAATCATGCAATCCCACTCCCGCTTTCTCTCCATACCCATTGATCCCTTTACCCACAAGGTCCATATCCAATTCCCTCTTGAATATATCTAATGAGCTGGAACCAACAGCTTTCTGTGGTAAGAATTCCATACGTTCACAACTCTGAGTGAAGAAATTCTTCCTCTTCTCAGTCCTGATGGCTTAGCCCTTATTCTTAGACTGTGACCCCTCGTTGTGGACTTCTCCAACATCAGGAACATTCTTCTGCAGCTAGCTGGTCCAGTCCCATCAGGATTTATCTGTTTCTGTGATGCCCCCTGTCATTCTTCTAAATTCCAGCAAGTACAAGCCCAGTCAATCGAGCCTTTATTCATTATCAGTCCTGCCATCCCGTGAATCAGTCTGGTGAACCTACGCTGGACTCCCTCAATAGCAAGAATGTCCTTCCTTAGACCAGGAGACTAAAATTGCACACAATGCCCAAGGTATTGCCTCAGCAAGGACCTGTATAACTGCAGCAAGACATCCTTACTCCAATACTCAATCCTCTCATTATGAAGGCCAACATGCTATTAGCTGTCCTCACCAACTGCTGCACCTGCATGCTGACTTTCAGCGACTGTTCCACCATGACACCCAGGTCTTGTTACGACTCCCCTTTTCCTAAACTGCCACCATTCAGATAATAACCTGTCTCCCTGTTTTTGCCACCAAAGTGTATAACCTCACATTTATCCACATTATATTGCATTTGCCAAGTATTTGCCCACTCAGCCAGCCTGTCCAAGTCACCCTGCAGCCTCTTAGCATCCTCCTCACAGCACACACTGCCACCCAGCTCAGTGTCATCAGCAGATCTGGAGATATTGTACTCAATCCCTTCGTCCAAATCATTAATGTATATTGTAAACAGCTGGAGTGTCAGCACTGAACCCTGCGGCACCCCACTCATCACTGCCTGCCACTCTGAAAAGGACCTGTTTGTTCCAAATCTCTGCTTCCTGTCTGCCAGCCAGTTCTCTATCCATGTCAATACATTACCTCCAATACCACGAGCTTTAATAGTTCTTACTTTTCTCTTGCGTAGGACCTTGTCAAATGCCTTTTGAAAGTCCAGATACACAACATACACTGATTCACCCTTGTCCACTCTACTGGTCACATTGTCAAAAAATTCCAGGAGATTTGTCAAGCAAGGTTTCCCTTTACTGAATCCATGCTGATTTGGACCGATTCTGTCACTGCTTTCCAAATGCTCAGTTATTACATCCTTAATCATTGACTCCAGCATTTTCCCCACCACCAAAGTCATGCTAACTAGCCTATAATTCCCCATTTTCTTTCTTCCAACTTTTTTAAAAAGTGGGGTTACATTAGCTACCTTCCAGTCCATTGGAACTCTTCCAAAGTATATAGAATGCTGGAAAATGATCACCAACTCATCCACTATTTCTACAGTCACTTCCTTAAGTACTTTGGGATGCAGAGCATCAGACCCTGGGGTCTTATTGGGTTTTAATCCCATCAATTTCAATAGTTCCATTTCCTGACTAATGAGGATTTCCTTCAGTTACTCCTTAATGCTTGACCCTGTGTCCCCTAGCATTTCTGGAAGGTTATTTGTGTCCAACTTAGTGAAGACTGATCCAAAGAATTTGTTCAACTGGTCTACCATCTCTTTGTTGACCATTATGAATTCAAATGATTCTACACTTAAGAGCGCTCAGAAATCTCTAGGGAATTTAAGGATTTACCAGAAGCCAGACAAAGAGGTATACATTGCAGAAGGCAAATATAAATCAGATTTGAGTCTTTTTGGTCTAACTCACTCCCACTGTCCGTACCCGTAGGACAGACCCTACCCTTTCCAAAGCCCTTTGATATAGTCAATGGCTGATGTACTCCCATGGGCAAGGGCTGTGGGGAAAGCAAATGTCACTGGTACAGGACAGCCTCACATCACTATTCAAAGAAGCAGCAGATCCAGTTCAGTACTTTGTTACAGGAAGTCGACCCCATTACCCATGATGTCCTCATCAGGCAAGGGTTGATGAAACCTCAACAGATTTTCAATCATTCCTGGCAGCGTTTGATGTCTGTTTTATTCTCAAGAATAACTTTGTTATTGAATGTGACCAAGAGGTAATCAGCAGTCCCAAAAGCTATGAGAATTGGCTGGCTGCTTCCTTAATGTTTTATGTCGGTTTGTGTGATTATGGTACATTGAAACATGAGCATATTTGACATAGAAGAGCAGTAGCATTCTTCAATGATAAACCCTCTAATTCTTTACCCCCAAACTAAAAATGACACTGGGACAATTGATGCTGCATTTTAAACCAAAGGAAGATTGTGAAATCAGGCTGTGATTCAGGACAATTCTGAGGCTTCATCTGAACCCATTAGTTAGGCAAGAAGGCAGGAAAAGCTATTGTACAGTGATGGTATAAAAAGAGAATATAAATTACAAGATTCCCAGCAGTGCGTGTATAATGCTTCCAGTTTTGTCAATTCAGTCACTTCTGACAGGAGTACAAGGTCCCCGGTAAAACTAAATCGTATAGAACAACTGTTGACCAGAGGAAAGTTTAGCAACTTGAACAAGGAGGACATGGATGTTCTATACCTCTTCTGGCCATATTGATATTGTTAGCCTCTTATATAGGTCATTATTAATTGGGACTAGGAGTTTTAGTCAGTTGGAACTGCAACTATTTACAATTTACATAGATGATTTAGAGTTACGGATCAAGTACAGTGCGTCAAAGGTCTAAGATGACACTAAGATGAGTAGTAGAGCAAAGTGTGCAGAGGACATTGAAAGTCTGCAGAGGGATATAGATAGGTTAAGTGAGTGGGCAAGGGTCTGGCAGATGGAGTACAATGTTGGTAAATGTGATGTCATCCACTTTGGTAGTAATAACAGCAAAATGGACAATTACTTGAACGGTAAAAAATTGCAGTATGCTGCTGTGCAGAGGGGCCTGGGTGTCCTTGTGCATGAATCGCAAATGTTGGTTTGCAGGTGCAGCAGGTAATTAAGAAGACAAATGGAATGTTGTCCTTCATTACTAGAGGGATGGAGTTTAAATACAGGGAGGTTATTCTGTGACTGTATAGGGTACTGGAGTATTGTGTACAGTTTTGGTCTCCTTACTGGCACTGGAGGGGGTGCAGAGGAGGTTCACTAGGTTGATTCTGGGGTTGAGAGGGTTGGTTTATGAGGAGAGGTTGAGTAGACTGGGATTATACTCATTGAAATGTAGAAGAATGAGGGATGACCTTAAAGAAATATATAAAATTATGAAGGGAATAGATAAGATAAAAGCAGGGAAGTTGTTTTCACTGGCAGCTGAAACTAGAACTAGAGGGATTGGCCTCAAAATAAGGGGGAGCAGATTTAGGACTGAGTTGAGGAGGAACATCGTCACCCAAAGGGTTGCGAATCTGTGAAATTCTCTGCCCAGTGAAGCAGTTGAGGCTACCTCATTGAATATTTTAATACAAATGGATTTTTGAACAGTAAAGGAATTAAGGGTTATGGTGAGTGGGCAGGTAAATGGAGCTGAATCCATGAAAAGATCAGCCATGATCTTACTGAATGGCAGAGCAGGCTCAGCAAGTCAGATGCTCCTATTTCTTACGTTCTTCTTTTGCAAAAGTGAATCAAGTGTATTACTACCCTGCTGGCATCCTAGTTGCTGTGAATGCATACATTTATGGATTATGAGAACTAAAAATATGGACATTTTGGAACTGTGAAGTTTTAAGGAGACTATTGTCTATTTGTTGTTTACAAAGTCAGAAAGAGATGAGCACGGGAGTTTTATTTCTTTAATTGCTGAGCAAACTGACCTGAAAAACTGATCTATGCTGCCATCGCCTAGCAACAGCCACGGGGTAGAGGTAATGGATGTTTGTTCAGTATGCACCAGGAAGCTGTGGACAGTACTGGAGTTTGCAAGCAACATAAGTCAGTCTGTGGGAGCCAGAGCCTCGAGCATTAAACAACACTCTTTATATCTCTCAGTGAAGTAGTTTGGGGGAGAAAAACCTGATAAAGTCTCAAATATCATGACTCCTAACAATTTCTCACCCAAATATGAAATCTGGGTCTGAACATTTCCCATCATTCTGCAAATGACAGCAATGTGAGCTCATTGACAAGAAACTGAAGGACAAAGGAACTGTGAGAAAGTCACCTCATTCTGCCCTTTTAGTTTAGACTCTTAATGCACAGTTTTCCCATTTTCCCTGTTACAATTGCTCCGCCAAGCTCTCTGTGTGTATGTGTCTCATACTGTCTGCGTATTAATGTATGTATGCTTGGGTTTAAATGAAAAATATTTTAATTCACATAATAACTTAATTTATATCTATTTTTCCATTTGAATTGTAAGTTTTCCTGTAACGTGTTACTTTTTGAGTTTATCGAAAAGCCTCATAAAAGTCTCTTTTGTTCCAGTTAGCAGTAATTAATTGAAACAAATTGACCACTTTTGATGATTGAATATGATATGTTGACTTTTACAATGGCAAATGGAGTGGCGGGCCTTGATTTCCAGCATATTCCTCCCACCAGAATCATAACAATTTTTCGTTCAACTGTTTTCCCCAAGAAAATAAGCAAATGGTGAAGCTGAGGACGTTATTTCACTGTCTCCAGATGTGAATAGTGAGACTTTATCAGCAGGGAGTCGTTGATGCAGTGTTTCCACCCAGCGGAGTTTCAGCATTCAATGGATATTTTCCACCCCACTACCAAAGAATATTGTGAACATGATGAAGGACACCAAAGAGCAGTCAATCAGGTCCTTCCCATTTCAGCTGCCATCACCTGAGCAACAGCCACTGGGTGGAGGTAATAGGTGTTTGTTAAGTTATGCACCAGGAAACTGTGGACAGTTATTGGAGACCTTTGCGAGCACCATCCCAGGTGCAATCCCAGGTCGGCCTGCAGTTTGTGACCAGCAGCCGCCCTTTACCATGATGTCTGATCAGATCAGGGAGATCTGTGAGACCATCTCAGCAGTTGGATTTGTGAGGGGAAGATGCTGGGGTTTGGAAATATCTGTAGTTAAATGGGGAAATGTTCAGTTAAATGTTTACTGTGAATAATGTGAGGATAGCAATGCTATTTAATCACGTTAAAGCCTGAGACAGTAACAGTGTTTGATGGACATGTAGCGCAGCCTTTGAAGTGAGCAGTGACCATCATCATCATCATCATCATCACAGAATCCCTACAGTGTGGAAACAGGCCCTTCAGCCCAACAAGACCACACCGACCTTCAGAGCATCCCACTCAGAACCATCCCCCTATCACCCATCTAATCTACACATCCCTGAACACTACGGGCAATTTAGCATGGCCAATCCACCTAGCCTGCACATCTTTGGAATGTGGGAGGTAACCAGAGCACCCAGAGGAAACCCACGCAGACTCAGGGAGAATGTGCAAACTCTACACAGACAGTCACCCAAGGGACGAATTGAGCCTGGTCCCTGGCGCTGAGAGGCAACAGTGCTAACCACTGAGCCACCGAGCCGCCCTCCATGCTGCCTGTGATGTCGCTGTGTCTTGTGGTGGCCTTGTACCATGAGTAGCTCCAGGTTATGGAGCCTGTAGCTTTGTCATTGTTTACATAATGTTAACAAACAAAAAACTGTTTAAGAATGAACACATCACAACGCATTGGATTCACCTGGTGGATCGTTACGTTTATCCAGCAAATGGGTAGAGGATGCACATTAGGAAATGTCCAGACTGCACTGAGTTATCCAATCTCAGCCATGTATTCATCAGAGTATGTAATTGCCTTTATCACCCCTGAGTGAACAAACTGCAAAACTTCTCCTTCAACTCTTTCCACTTCCTACAGACAAAGGGGGTGGCCATGGGTACCCACATGGGCCCAAGCTGTGCCTGCCTCTTTGTAAGATACGTGGAACAGTCCCTCTTCCACAGCTACACTGGCACTATCTCCCACCTCTTCCTCCGCTACATTGATGACTGTATCGGACCGTCTTGTGCTCCCACGAGGAGCTCGAACAGTTCATCAACTTTACTGACACCTTCCACCCCAACCTCAAGTTCACCTGGACCATCTCTGATACCTCTCTCTCCTTCCTGGACCTCTCTGTCTCCATCTCTGGTGACCACCTCAAAACTGATATCTATTTCAAGCCCATCGACTCCCACAGCTACCTAGAATATACCTCCTCTCACCCACCTTCCTGGAAAAATGCGATCCCCTATTCCCAATTACTCCGCCTCCGTCGCATCTGCTCCCAAGATGAGGCTTTGCATTCCTGAACATCCCAGATGTCCTCGTTTTTCAAGGATTGCAACTTCTTCCTTCAGTGGTCAAAAACGCCCTCAACCGCATCTCTTAAGTTTCCCGCACCTCTGCCCTCACACCCCCTCCTCGCAATAAAAACAAAGACAGAATTCTCCTTGTCCTCACGTATCACCCCATCAACCTCCAGATTCAACGCATCATTCTCCGTCACTTCTGCCACCTGCAATTTGTTCCCACTACGAAGGATATATTTCCCTCCCCACCCTTATCTGCTTTCCGGAGGGACCACTCTCTCCACGACTCCCTTATCTGCTCCACACGCCCCACTAGCCCCACCACACCCAGCACCTTTCCCTGTAACCGCAGGAGGTGCTACACCTGCCCCTACACCTCCCCCCTCACCTCCATCCCAGGCCCCAAAAAAACCTTCCACATTAGACAGATGTTGACCTGCACATCCGCTAATGTGGTCTATTGTATCGCTGTTCCCGATGTGGCCTCCTGTACATCAGGGAGATCAAGCAGAGGCTCGGAGACCGCTTTGTAGGGCACCTACGCTCGGTTCGCAACAAACGACAACACCTCCCAGTCACGAACCACTTCAACACCCTCTCCCACTCCCTGGACGACACGTCCACCCTGGGCCTCCTCCAGTGTCTCAACGATGCCATCCGCAAACTGGAGGAACAGCACCTCATATTCCGCCTTGGGAGCCTACAACCCAATAGTCTCAATGTGGACTTTACAAGCTTCAAAATCTCTCTACCCCTGGCATCATCCCAAGACCAACCCTCCCTCTCATCCCCACCTCTTTGACCTGTCTGTCTTCTCTCCCATCTATCCGCTCCTCCCACCTCACTGACCATCACTACCTACCTGCTATCACCATCCCACCTACCTTCTCCAGCCCAACCACCCCTCTCTGTATTTATTTCAGAGACCCCTTCACTCCCCCATTTCTGAAGAAGGGTCTCAATCCCGAAATGTCAGCTTTCCTGCTCCTCTGATGCTGCCTGACCTGTTGTGTTCCTCCAGCTCCACACTGTGTTATTTCAGACTCCAGCATTGGCAGTTCTTACTATCTCTGCAAAATGATACCTGTTCCAGCAAGTGCAGTAACTGGATAAAGATGCAGGGAGGATCCATCTGTGATGCCCCTGTTGTAAAGAAAACTGCCAAGACCCATCTCAATAATTTGGGCAAAGTGTTAGAATTCAGTGGCTATGGAGACCATAACTGAGATGGAAAGAAAAGGATAGAAGTCATGGGGGAAAGAAAATTGGAGAAATAGAGGCACTTTCTTCATGCAATACTGTTCACTGCCAGCAGATAGTGTTGCTGTACTATTAACTATAATTTGTGAATGTGTTCTGTACAGTGCTACAGCACCATCTGCCCTAGCTTCTAATCGTACTTCAGAAGAGGGAAATGTTACCCATCACCCATTTAACTAATGGTAGATGTGCACACGGAAGGAATTAAATGAATAGCTGTGTTCAAAAATAAATGTTCACTTCTCCAATTTGAAATGTTTGTTTTGTTCTATCATGTACAATCAATGTTTCTACTTCCTCTTGCGCTACCAAACTATTAGCTGAATTTTACTGAGTTTGTGAAGATGTTCCACTGTAAAATAGCAGGGTAATGCTTCATTAAGTTTATGAAAATAATATTAATGAAGCTCTTATATCAGCTCAGATTAAAAAATATTCATATACTATCATTGTCATCATCGTAGGATTTTGATGAAATAAGTCAGGAACTGGTTTCACATTTAGATGGTATAGTATATTCTGATATGACATACATGTCCTATTTCATAGAATCATGGAATCATATAGTCCAGAAGGTTGTCATTTGCTCCATTGTGCTTCAGCAGGCATTCTCAATGAGCAGATCAATCAGTTCCACTCCAATGTTCTATAGCCTTTTTAACGTTTTATCCACTTCCTGTTTTGAAAGCTACTATTGAATCTTCTTCCAGCATTCTGTCTGGCAGGTTTTATGATTTCAGATCATACTGCGTTGTGATGTAAAAATAAGTTCTCTTTCCCTCTGCTTCTTTCACAAATGATCTTAAATCTGCATCGCCCAGTTACCAACCAAGACAGTTCCTCTCTATCCATTGTATTGAAACCCCTCATACATTTTGCTTGAATGTGGAAGATGAAAATAAGCCTATCATGCCCCCCTACTAAACTTAAAATGCTTCCACTGTAATTTATACCTTGACAGCAGCACAATTTGATTCAAGTACCAAGATGTACTGCTATTAAACACACTGCAGGTGGCACAAGCTGATAACTTGTCTTTGTGATAAGGTCAATGTGGTACAAGTATTTTGTTGAATAGTACACTTGAGTACAATGAAAATGCATAAAACTTCATAGAACTAGTACAATCCAGTAGAGTCACCATGATGTGTCTTGTGTTGCAATAAAGTGCAATAAATCTGTTGGGTGAGTCAGAGACTTGTAGGCTACTGAATAATTTTCCCTTTTGTCTTGTTGGCCTCACACGCTAAACTTGAAAATGAACCCAAGTGCTCCTTTATTAAATAAAAGAGGCAACATTCTTTGCTCTATTTATTTAAAATGTCACCACATCTTCTGATTTTATTTGGGATATAAAGGCAATCCTCATCTTGCCTGAGACTAGGATTATTTTTGCCCCCAAAATTTCTTTATGTAAATTAAGCCTGGGTTATTTGAAAGCCTTGCTTCAAGCAGAATAAGACCTATACAAGCCACATTACAAAACGCTTTTTGCACATTGCAAAACAGCCATAATTGTGTTAGCCACTTGTTGTACACTTCATACAATTTCTCTTTCCACTCCAATCAAACATTATTAATCCAGAATCGTCAATTTTGCACTTTGGCTGAAGGTGAATGTCATCCCTTAAATTCTTTTGAGCTCACAATTTCTTGACGTGTGCTGCTTTTTAAGTGTTCCTGTTTACTCAGATCATACGGCCTTGAATCGGTTCTTATGAATCTCCTTATCGATATTGTGCAGGGCTCAGGAGACATCATATTGCAGGAAATCAGAAAATAGTGAATGTGCCTTTTTGTTTATACAAAAAAGGTATGAAAGACCAACTATAAGATAATAAACTATCAAAATCACCTCAACCATGATAAAGGATCTTTTTGAAGGATTGCTGAAGTAGCAAGTCATGTTTGATGTGTTTTTGGAGAACGTATTGGGCCAGATTTTGCTGAGTGTTTTTGGTGGGGGATATTGACAGGAAACTACCGCCATCAATGTTGTATAAGGTAATGGTTCTGATGAGTTAATGTTTGAGCTCTGTCCAGTCTGATAGTGCCACACAGCTTCTCGGAGCAGAATCATTTGGACCCTGGCAAGGTTTCCTGATGGAGGCATGTATCTTCTGTACATATTGTCTGCAATAGTTAATAGGCCAAAGAGTATTTAGTTACTGTTATGTAATAAACTGCAGCTTTTTATCTAAAACAAGTGCCTCTTCTGTTGATATATATTTGTGGTTCGTACTCCACCACAGACTATTGATAGCCCCTTTAATTATGCTCAGAAGGAGGACTGATTTCAGTACTCTATTCCAACCACAAGCCACCAGGGATTGGTACCAAGGTATCACATGACATTATACTATGCTGGTAGCCATAGGCACAGTTATGTAAAGTCCAGAAGAGACTGACACTGAAGACAATTTGAAGAAAATCAGAAAGTGGACCTCAAAAAAGGTTTTATACAGTCATGAGAGTTACTAATTTAAGAGCATTGCCATTTTAAGAAAGGCATAGTTCATCAGTCAGCTGCTGAATGTGTTTAAACAGTTATCAGTCAGCAGAGTCATGAAAGTTACAACAGTAGTTGTAGTTGAGGCAAATATACAGCCATATCTTGGGAAAACAAGTGCAGAGAAGCCAGTGTGCATTACAGAGAATCACACCTGGGTGGAAAACAGGAGCCTTGAGTTAGGATTTGGCTGTGGAGTGAATGCGCATTGGGACCTCCATCAGTAAATTAAACCCCAAGGGGCAAGGTATCAAAAATGTGCCTGTATGTGCAAATCCCAGGCCCCTAGGATACTGGAAAATAAAACAAAAGGAGTGTTTACTGGTAAAACAAGCGTTGCTGCAGTCACAAACTGGCACTATAGGGGTCAGCTGCAAAATTTAAAGTTGAGCTATATCCACAATATATAATGAAATTTGGAATATTGGAAACAAAGTTACACATTGCAAGTCTGAAGAATATAGGAACAAAGAAACAGGAGTAGATCATTCAGCCCCTTGAGCCCTCTGCTATATAATGAGGTCATGGCTGATCTATGGCCTAACTCCATATGCCTGCCTTTCGCCCTTATCCTTTAATATCTTTACTTAACAAAAATCTGTCTGCAATTTGAAACTAACAACTGATCTATCATCAACTGCAGTCTGTGGAAGAGATTTGCAAACATCTACCACCCTTTTATGTGAAGAAGTGCTTCCTAACATCTCTCCTGAACGGTCTAATTCTCAGACTATGCCCCCTAGTTCTAGAATCTCCAACCATTGGAAATAGTTTATCTTTACCTACCCTGTCTTTTCCTGTTAATATCTTGAAAACTTTGATCAGATCACCACTTAACCTTCTAAGTTCAAAAGAAAACAGGCCTAATTATGTATAATCTCACCTCAAAAATTTACCTTTCAAGTTCAAGTATCATCCTTGTGAACCTACTTCGTACTCCCGCATCCCCCCCCACCCCCAGGGCCATTACACCCTTTTTAAGGTGTGGTGTCAGATCTGCTCACAATACTCCAACTGGGATCTAACTAGGGTTGTTGTATAGCTGCAACTTAACACCTGTTGGCTCAAGTTATGAGGGATATAGCTCACGACAAAGATGCATGACACTCTATCTGGTTACATTGCAAAGTCCTATTGCAGTCCAAGCATCAAAAACTCATTGTCATAGGACCTATGTCTGTTCCAATGTGGCCCTGGAGAATGGATGAGCAGTACCATGTCTTCCTTCTGTACCTATCTGAAGGCCTCTCAAAGAAGTCATTAGCTACACTTGGAGGGCCAAATTTTTCCGCTTACTTTGCTTTTGACCTGCATAGACCTTGAGGTACATGTGGGGCACAGAACCAGAAGTCAATACTGCAAATGGCAGCAGTATTCTGATCACCTGTGCACCTCGGAGTAGAGCTGAGACAAAAAAATTGGGTGAGGGTGTCCCTTGTCCCCCAGTAGTCATCCCAGTTTGGACCCAATGCCTTGAAAAGGGGTGGACACTTGTGAATGCTCCAGTAATTACAGACCTCCAGAATTTGGCATCAATGGTCTTGAATCACTTCAGTATTAAGAGAATGTAATCCTTTACTGTTCACAAACTCTCCAGTTTTGTGATAGAGCATTTTATATCTGGAGGAAGCCAGCGATGGTGGAGAATCCCACTGCTTAGTTTGATTGACTCTCGCCAACACAGGGGCAAGGATGTGGAAAGATGGCCTCTGGCAAGAAAGGCATCAGTGACATCCAGATGTACACCCAACTGGACGATTGGGAGGAGGACCCTAGTTGCTGCCGGAAAGGCACTGCTTGCATAAAAGTGAAGGACACTGGAATGAGATTGCCACCCAGTCCTTGTCAGCACAAGGCTTCCTCCAGCAGCTGGCTGACATGAGGGAGCGAGACATCTTTATTTGTTGCTGAAATTGTCGCTTAGATATTTGAAGTTAACTGCAGCAAAGCCAATGCACTCACGGTCTCACTGTTCACCTCTCCTTGATGGATCATGTCCTTCTGCTTCTCTGTCTGGAGGCTTGCTGAAACATCTGTAGCTGCTGTGTCCTTCTCTGGTTTCCTTTGTGTAGGAGCATGGCCACCAGGAAATCAGGCAAAACCTCAGGCATTTCAGTTCTATCGGAACATAATCTGTGAGGGAAGTCAGAGAGATTATGCAGTGTTCTTGAAGGGATGCCTGAGTCTTTACAAAAAAAAAAACTATTTTTCCTAATGAACCTGTTTAGATGTTTTATTATTCACCTCTGGAGGGGAAAAACTTGAACCCAGATCTTCTGATCCAGGGGTAGGGAAACTAACATTGTTCTACAAGAGGGCTCCCAAAAGCCTACTGCACCTGGTATTCCCAGGCAGTCTCCCATTCAAGTACTAACCAGGGCTGAGTCTACTTAGTTTCTGAGGTCAGACATTTTTAGACAAGTACAGGATACTTAGCAATTAAGCTGAATGTCATACCCTTGCACAGCATGACATAGATACTTCCTAAAGTGGTCATCATAATGCCTCAATATGGAACTGTACGAAATGTGAACTTATCCAGTTGTACTGTGGTCAACCAAAATGTTTCTGCTCCTGGGAATAGAGTTTTGCCAACAAAGCACTATAAAGTGCCATCCACCCAACAAAACCTACCTTCCACATCAAGCCCATGTCCTTCCATACATACATCCAGTACTTGCTACGCAATGTTGTTGCTAAATGGGAACATCAGGTTCTCCTATTAAGTTCCTTGTTATAATAGGACTTGTTGAATTTACAGAAGGAGGCAATCACTGTGTACCATGCAATACTCATGATTGCCTGACATTGGCAATGGCTGCCCTCCAGACGAGTTGAGAACTGGATGGGTGGTAATACTCAATCAGTGCAGATATGGTAACTGCAGCTGCTCATAGCAGGGGCTCAAAATCTGAATTTTAAACTCTGCCCCACAGAAAAAACGTTACTTTCTCCTCCAGCTTTGCATGTGAGTCGTCATTTTGTGCACAGTTGTCATGTGATCTGAAATTGTAAGATTCCATTTTTATTTCAATGTGAGTGTTTTGCTGGCTTTTCCTGTGATATACCAAATTCCCTCGCTTCTTCATGATTGCTTTTGTGTTATTGTCCCTTTGGCCCCAATGACCACTCAGCCTGCACATCCAACCATCCCCCCCCAAGCCCTCCAGTCGCCCGCTTTGTTTGAGCCACTACATGTTTCTATTATTTTTCCTACTTTACCAGAAGAGCCTACATCTCTGAAGGTTCTCATGGCCTTGTTGACACAACAGCCTCCCCACGTAGATGCCAGAGTAATTGTGACCTGCTCAAATACATGCCCACTCCTGTCGTACCCCTACATCCAACAGCTCCCTGACTTCTCCTATTCACAGTGAGGTCTCACTCCACTTTATCTACATGCCCCCTATCCAGTGTCACCATTCCCTCAGTGACCAGTACAGTGTCCATGCCCAAACTTGAGCTGCCTCACCATGCATGGACATCTTCTTGACAACAACCCAGCTACCACCCATCCCTATCCCCGTCCTCCCACCGACCATCAGTAACAAAGCTCCCATGGCTGGCTGTGGCTCACCCCTGGATTGACTTAGCAGAACAAACACAACTGAAGTGGCCCAGCCTCCTTGACCGATATCTCAGTATCACACTGACTGACCTATGTCAGTAATTCAGACAGGTTGCATTTGACCTGAAGGACTGATTGTAGCTCAATTTCTTGACTTGAAGATACAGATCTCTGGAATCATGTAGGACCACATTTAAGACCAGCCTCTTGACTGAATGTGGCAGCATCCACTGAGTGACTGTAGTCCACCCTCACCCCACTAAGTCAACCGTCTTTGTCTTTCAAATGTCACCATTTACTGCAATTATGTGTAGCTTTTTCTAGCTATGTAAACTACTGGCACATGCAGCAGTTCTGATGCAGCACCAAGCTATTCAGCAACAGATCCACATTCTTGTTAACAGAAAGATTTACTCTTTAGTGCTCTTTACTACCACCAGCTGCCCGCACTAACAGTCAGGCTGAAACACAAAAGCTGCTGGTCTCTCAGTGCCAATGACCTTATATGTTTAAAAGCAAGCTAAGATCTGCAAAATGCCTGGCTCCATGTCAACGCAAAACATCCTGCTATCTTCCCTCAGCACAAAATTACCTGGCAGAAGCAGAACCTTGCTGTTCCTCAGCTCCAAAGTAGGGTGTGGAAGCCTGAAGTGTTAACCAAGCTGGTCTAAGAGCAGGAGCAATGATGTGGTGATGCTGGTGCCTTGCTGATGTTGAGTTGCTTGGCTGAAGGGTGAGGAGGTTCTTGGCCATTGACCATTTAGGGACCTGGTGCTGAAGAAACGGTTCCATGTGAAAAGAAGTCAGATGGCCAGCACAGCCATTACGTGAGTCAGAAAACAGATGCCAGTGGAGACAAGTTGCTGGGTGCCCACTATCTGTCACGTTTTTGTGCCATCTGGTGTTTCGATGGAGAAGAGAATTGGAAGTGTGATGTTAATGTGATGGGTTGGGGTATTAATAAAATTAAAGTGCATGGAAATTATTTTGAAACCATCCCAGGGCGTAATTCTAAACTTGTCATTTCAGGCTAGAGGATGGAATTGGGTAATTTTTTTCTTGATGTTGAGAGACAATTCATTTTACTCTCATCCAAATAAATTGTCTTGGCTCATCATTAATCCTGCAACACAAGGAGGTGAGGAAAATTCCTCCCTAAACCTGATTAAGAAAGGCAAGAGGTTCTTCTACAATGACTTATCTGTAATCCATCCTCCACTATAGACTACTGAACAATCACTTAGACTAGCATAGGAAAGAGGATTGATAGTAACACTGTGCCCCAACCACAAACTACCAATAATTGTGACCACATTGGAATCACATCACATTCTAACAACCACCTCTTCCCTGATGCTAACCACAGCTTCAGGGTTTGGATCAGCAATCACTAATATCATTGGGAATTTCAACTTACCTGTCCCAACATTGTTGATTGAAACCACTTTAAAAGTTACATCCTGTCAAATCAGTTATAATTGAATTTTTAAGAGCCATCAGATTAATTATATTTGACAAACTGAGCTGATTCTGAAAACATAATTTTACAATCATGAATACTGTTCAGTGATTAATTGGAATACTTGTTAAGCTAAGTTTATTTCATTTTTTGTGATAATCAGAAGTTTTGCCACAAAACACTAACTGCCACTTTCATCTCATGAGTGTATCCCAATTTGCTCTGTTTAAATTAAATTAGAGTGGTTTTAGTTTAGCACCTTTGCTCTCCAATTTGTGTCGCTGAAAAAAGAAACATTAATTTGATTGGCTACCTGTACAGTTTGATGACATCATTTTGCTCCTCACTGGGATTGCCCAGTAAGAACTCTGTAACTCATTGCATTACCACGGCATAGAGATATCACCGAATCCCTCAGTGAGGCTTACCTCACAGTTGGCAGTCAATGACATTGCTTTGCATCTTATCATTGCAATTTCTGACTGCTGATTTTACTGCGACTGGTCTAATTCCTAAACAAGAAGGATGAGAGGGTTTGACGGCAGGGCAATATGTAATGCTTGTGGACTGGGAGGAAGCCTTCTCAAATCTTCCTGTAATGAAGGCCAATATGCCATTTGTCTTTTATTGGCTTACCTCAACTCTTATTCCCTAAGTGGGAACTGAACCAGAATAGGACCAATGTATGCCATTTGGCCCATCTAGCCTGGTCCACAAATCATTATGACCTTGGCTGATCCTCGATCTCAATGCCATACTCCTGCCTTCCCCCATACTCTTGATGCCTTTAATATCTAGAAATCTACCCATGTCTTTCTTAAATATATTCAGTGGCTTGTTCTCTGTCACATTATGAAACTGAAATCTATCACTATTGCATTGCAAATCATGGGTTGGCCAGAGATTAACCTGTAAGATAAGGGGAGATGATAATGTGGTGACAATGTCACTGGGCTATAATCCAGAAGCAGAGGCTAAAATCTGGGGACATAGGTTTAGATCGCAGCAGAGCATCTGTGGAATCTCTATTCTATTAATAACTCTTATTAGCAGGAGATGGTAATGTTAATGAGGTAGTAATCTAGAGGGTCAGCCTAATGCACAGGGGATATATTTCAAAACCTGCCACTGCAGCTGGTGGAGGTTGAAATCAGTTGTATTATGAAAATCTGGAATTGAGTGGTTAGCACTGCTGCCTCATAGCACCAGAGACACGGGTTCAATTCTAGCCTCAGGTGATTGTCTGTGTGGAGTTTGTACATTCTCCCTGTGTTTGCGTGGGTTTCCTCCGAGTGCTCTGGTTTCCTCCCACAGTCCAGAGATGTGCAGGTAAAATGGATTTATCATGCTAATTGCCCATAATGTCCAGGGATGTGCAGGCTAGGTGGATTAGCCATTTGTAAATGTGGGCTTACAGTGACCAGTTAGGGGTTGGGTTTGTGTGAGATGCTCTTCAGCGGGTCGGTGTGGACTCGATGGGCCAAATGGCCTGCTTCCACCACTGTAGGGGCTCTACAGGTCCAATGGGAAAGTTGTCTTAGTAATGGTGAAAATGAAACTACCATCCGTTGTCACAAATACCTATTGAGTTCATTAACATTCATTTGGAAAAGAAATCTACTGGCCTTACCTAGTCAGTTCAAAGGCAATTAGGTAAAGGTATTAAATGCTGACCGTGCCAACATCCCATAGAGGAAAAAAAATGAGCGTTCCAGTCTCATTAAATAATATTTAAATTGCCAACCCCCTTCCTGGGTTGCCTTCATTAAACCAGGAAATGACGGGTCGTAGCTGGTTTCTTGTCTGGTTTGAGCTGTTTGCAAATTTTACATCTCACTAAACCACCCATTTTTGCAGATTAAAATGACCCCATAGCTTTGGGTCGAATTGACCTTTGACCAATGGTTGTCAGCGGCCTATTCAGTGTAATTTGTAACTACTTTCACATCATGTTATACTGATTCTATTTGAAACAGCATGTCATCTGGGATGTAACACATGCACTGAAATACATTTGTGTTGAGTTAACTGTTCTGGTTTTGCTTCTATTACCATGAAACTTAATACATATTGAGCTCACATCTACGTTAACTTAATTATAAAACTATCATTTTGAAAATCAGTAGTTTACTTACATCCAAAGTCCATGACAGACAAAACTTCATTGTAATTTTTTCCAAAAGTTAAGGAGAACATGGGAAGAGTTGAGAATTGTTTGCATCAACTTTGGAATTCATTTGAAGAAAGAAACTAAAGAAATCAGCTCTGAATTTCTGCAGTGGTTATCCTGATTTCTACATCATTTGCATCACTTCTCCGGGGTTTCTGTTGGGCTTCTGCCAAAGGGACAGCAGGAAATTGGGATAATGCCTTACCTGCAGAAATTCAGTCCATCAAGTTTTAACCAAGGAATACAGACTGTTGTGAATGGAGGGAAAACTGGTTGGCATGGATGAATTAGGCCGAAGGCCATGTTTCTGTGCTGAATGACTATGATTGTCTTGCATGGAACAGGCTAGGAAAATGTCAGGTTCAAAACTGTAACTGTACACAGCTCAGCCCTAGCAATGGCTGAGGTGCTAAAATTGATCTCATTCATTACTTTGATGCAGTGAACTGGATAATCAGTCAGAATTCTGAATCCCATCTCATAATCCCTTTTCCAAAATGAACATCTGCTAATCTAGACTCAAGAGAGGACAGCAAGTAATCTTGCATTTACAAAGCACTTTGGAAGCACATCACATGCAATGAATTATGTGAAATACAATGAATGTTGTTATAAGGGCAAGAGCAGCGACTATTTTGTGCATAGCCAGCCCCCACAAACACATAGTGTTCACTACAGGAAAAATGCTGATACAGGAGAATTCTCCATCCTTTTATGAACAGAGCCACAAGATGCTTTCACACCCAGCTGAGGTTCTTGATTCAAAGCCAAGATAAAAGACAGAATTTTTAACAATGCAGCAATTCCTCAGAACCATATTGGGATGTCAGTCCAAATGACATGTACACATGTTTTGGTCTTGGGTTGAATCCAAATCTGACTAGGAAGTCAGATTCTATGAACTCAGCCGATTTTACTTCTTTATTTATCTTTGAGTTCTCCTTGATTTTTCACAATGACTTGGTAAGGCCACAATTAGAGTATTTTGTCCAGTTCTGGTCACCACACCTTAGGAATGTGAAGGTCCGTTTACTTAATGATTCCAAGGATTTTAGCTTAAATGTTAGTCTGGAGATGTTGGTGTTATTCTCTTGGAAGAGGTGTGCAAGAGGTTTAGATAAGATAGACAAAAGGCGCAAGAACCAGGGGTCACAGATTAAAAGCTTTTGTGCAAGAAATATGGGGAATGTATAGAAAAATATTTTAAAGCAGCATGTGTAATCACTAAATGGTAATAGCCTGGAACTTACTGTTTACAAGGGTAGTAGAAGAACACACAATCGATGACTTCAGAAGGAAATTGAGTATCCAACTGAGGGAAGTAAACCTGAAAAATTACATGGATGGAGGAGGGTCATGACTCAATTGCTTCGGAACGTGACAACATAAACTTGGTAGGCCAAATGGCCTATCTCTGTGCAATAATGGTTTATAACCCCACAGCTCTATGACTTAATCAACAATTATGATTTATAGTCTTTGAACTTCCTGGTATTTACATTTGATTTACAAACAACAATGGTTGTAGACTTAAAAATGATTTTCATGGTAAGTAAATTTTATATTTGTTAGGAAATTAGAAGCGTTGAGGTTTAGAACAGGACCCTTGGAGAATCAAGTGTAAATGTAGCCCAGATATATGGAATGAAAGTCTAGGTCTGATGGTGATGTGTTCTCTGTGAAATGAGTCCAACACAGTTCGAAGTGAACACTAGTCAATGCTTCAGACCTTTAGTATTTTCAGTATAAACAATATTTGGTAACAAAACCTGATGTGCCAAACAATACTATCATATTTGTAATATATGGGTAGCATTAAGATAAAAATCTTCTTTTCAGTCACAGGCTGTGGGCATCACTGGTTCGGCCAACTTTTATTGCCCATCCATCATTGCCCTTGACAAAGTGATGGTGAGCTGCCTTCTTAAGCTGCTGCAATCCACGTGCTGTAGGTTGACCTACAATGCCCTTATGAGGGAATTCCAAGATTTTGACCCAGTGACACTGAAGGAATGGTGATATATTTCCAAGTCAGGATAGCAAGTGCCTTGGAAGGGAACTTGGGGCTGGTGTATTCCCAGTCTCTTGCCGTTGTGGTCATAGAAGTGGTTGTGGGTTTGGAAGGTGTTTCCAGAATAGATACATTTTTAATCTAGGACTGACCTACATTGTGTTTGACTTGTAAATGCTAATGTTGGTCTTAGATGCAAGAAAATAAAGTGTTGTGTTGTTGATTAGGAGTATTCATTCAGTGTTAAGAAATTATATCCATGCAAACACATATTTTTAAACTATAAACAACTTTAAATAATCCAGTCTATAAATTATTTTTATGATTTTAGACCTTCCTGAATTTATTTGACATGAATCGTTCACTTGTTGCACTCTTGGCAAATACTGACAAAATATGCTATCTCTTTGTGACCATACGTTTTTTTTCTTTATTCATTCACAGGATGAGGGGTGTCGCTGGCCAGGCAGCATTTATTGCCCATCCCTAATTGCCCAAAGAGCAGTTAAGAGTCAACCATGTACCTGTGGGTCTGGGAGTCACATGTAGGTCAGACCAGGTAAGGATGGCAGTTTCCTTCCCTAAAGGACATCAGATGGGTTTTTCCTGACAACTGATTCATGGTCATCATTAGATTGTTAATTTCAGATAGTTATTGAATTCAAATTTCACCATCTGCCATGACAGGATTCGAACCCAGGTCCCCAGAATATTATGTGGGTCTCTGGATTAACAGTCCAGCAATAATACCACTAGGCCATTGCCTCCCCTACTGGGGGCAATAGTTGGGAAAAGAGGGTCAGGGAGCAGACATTGACTTTACAAACAGATCGAATAAATGCTTTTTTCCATTATTTTAGGAAAGTATACTCAATTAACATGGCTTTAGTTTTATTTTTCCATATAAACTTTAGATCATATTATTTTCTGTACTTTTCCACTCAGAAAATCTGATGGTGTGTGATCCATGGCAACAAGAGAAACAGAAAATGTAAAATAAACAGACATTGAAAGCTTCACTGATGACTTAAATGTTTAGAATGAAATGGACCAAAAATAGTTAATCTACAATCTGTACTAAGTTAGCTGATTTAAGCCAAAATGGTGAGAGGAGTCGCCAATTGGCTTCAGTCCACTTTGGATTAGGAAGTGGAAGTATCAGCCAGGGTTTCTACTCCTGACTGCTATTCAGAAGTCCCACTAGAAAATGTAGACATCGAATGAGGGCAGAAGAAAATACTGACCATATGTGAATTCTGTGGTTTTATATCAGAGGGGCCTGACACCTGGATAATATGATGTCAATGTGCAAAATTCACATGGAAAAAATGTGAATAAGTGTCATAAAAATAATAGATATTATTCAACAACAATCTATGTATCAACAAGGGATACTAGAAAAACACAAATTGATTAGACAAGGGAAGGAAGTCACAAAACTGCAGGATTGACTGCAATTTGGATAATTGCTCTTTTCTGATTCTAAAATGGTGTTCTCATGTTTGTAAAAGTGAAATCTGAGGCTCAGAATTTCACAAACCAGTCAAATAATTTTATGGGGTTAATAAACATGTTAGACCCTTCAACAGATAGTAAAATACTATGACATTTTTATTACTTTCTCCACTTTACATAGTGCCTTGTTAATAAGAAGGTGCTGTTATTGAAGATCTTAGGAAAAAATCACAGGAAAACCTAAATAATACACAAGTGACCACTAATAACAAATTTGAGTCCCTAAGTACTGTCAGATAACTGGTGCAGACATGACTGGCTGAATGGTGTTCTATTGAAGTTAAGCTTCTATGATTACAATTGGTGTGTACTCCCCGAAATTACTTGAGTAATATGATTACTTAAACATGTATAAAATAAATATGGAGTGATGTAATTCTTATCTAATTACTGCTGCAAATTATTGAGGCCAGCATCATCTTTTTCTTACACCTTTGACTTGAGACTCAATTTTTGCATTGTGTCTGTCCCGTTAAAAAAAATTATCCTTTAACAAATGTTCCCAATGCACTTGTCTGAATGAGTCAAATATGTTTAAATGACTTAAAATGGCCTTCAGGCTGAAAATTCAAACAATAAGTAACAATCGCTTTTTAGAAAATGGATCATGACATAATTTGTGCAGCTCACCTGAAAAGGAAATCTATGGGGTCATTTTGATTTTGTATGATAGTGGCCAGTGGGTGATGGTGAATAGCTAGTTTGTTTTTCATCTTTTCTCACTTTCATCAATCTGGATTCCGAGGTCAGTAATGAGAAAACAGTTCTCTCCATTCTCTTTGCTGACAGCTATTCACAGTTTTCACAGGTTTCTTGAGTGGAAACATGCTCAAAACTGCTGCCTGATGCAGCACAGCACCTTTTATGGAGGATTCGTAGCAACTGCATGAGGTGCATCCCCTATAAGATAGTACCCACTTGCGTCCTCCCTGTACAGACATTAAAACATACCCTACCTCCTCCCCACAACCAACACCCCCCACACCCTCCAATCCACGCCCATCCCCCCCAACCCCACCCCCACCAAAACACCCCACCTTCCCATTAATTACTGTCTAAGTCCAGAATCCATTGGGACTTTCATCCTGGCACCGGCCTCTGCTGAGCCCCGACCCTCCCAGGATGCTGGAGCTACTGGCCAATCAGACCTCTCAGCAACTCTGGAGGATGGGATCTCCTCCTGTTGAGAGGTGGAAAATCTCACTCTGTGCACTAATTCAGCCTGTCTGCAGGAGGCAGATTTCTTTACATCTGTTGGCTGGCTGTGAACTTTTCTTCTGGGTAAGATTAAGAAGTAAATTATCCTGAAAAGAAATATCCTCTACCTCTCTTCTATTAATATCTACCTGCAGAATCAAATCTAGCTAGTATAAAGCAGGAAATATAAATTAGGTCTAAATCATGTGCAGAAAGGAAAATGTACACTAAGATTCATTAAACTAGATAAAAGAGACAGACAGAGAAAGTTAAACAAAATTTGTTTTAAAATCCCCATTTAGTTTTCTTCTGACAAAATGAGAATCCACACTTGTAAATTAAAAACGTCATGCTCAGGGATATTCGAATCATAGAATCCCTACAGTGGCAAAAGAGGCCATTAGGCCCATCAAGTCTGCACTGACCGCACCCCCCCCCCCACTCCCCACAAAGAGCATCCCACCCAGGCCCACCCCATCCCTGTAACCCTGCATGGAGTTTATACCATGGCTACACTACCTAACCTGCATATCCCTAGATACTACTGGGCAATTTTAGAATGGCCAATTCATCTAATCTGCACGTCTTTGGACTGTGGGATGAAACCGGAGCATCCAGCGGAAACCCACACAGACAAAGGATGAATGTGCAAACCTCACACAAACAGTTGCCTAAGCCTGGAATCAAACCAAGATTGCTTTGTTAGAACGGTCATTTAACTTACTGTTAAAATCAAGCTGCTCTATGCACCAGCCATAACTTATCCAAGGGATGACAGAACTAATGGACAAGCACCCCATGTTCATACTGTCGCTTTAATTTCATTGGCAAGTATATTAAAACATACTGGAATAGTACAGTCTGTGGAGGAGCAGTGTATCTCTGAAAATTTAGCTGTTCATGTGTTGACATCAGAAGTTGGTGTGGAATTTACCCCATTACAAGAATGAGCACTGTTTGTCTCACCATTATTTTGCTTAAATTAGTCCCATGACTTAAATGGAAATGAAAATTAGTCATACTGTTAACTCATTATCATCTATTACATTTAATTGCACACAGTCAAAATTATCCCCTGTTGTATTATGGTGTAGATTCCAGATCAGACAGGCACTGTACCTCTAAAACATGACATCACACTTTCAGTCACACTTTCTGCGCTATGAAATCAGTGTTGTGTGCTCAGTCAGCTGTGTGTTATCATATACAGTTAGATCATTGAGCACAGAAATCAGGCTATGTGTGTACATCTGCAATATTGTAGCTGTGTAATTAGATCATGTTATTAATAAACTTCAAGACATCTGTTTCAACAGGAGCACTACACTTCTTGGTATATGTTAAGTGACCAGCATATAGGAAATCATACAGAAAAGTGCACCAGCCCCTATTTCTCAGGGACACACAAGTGAAGTTTCAACATGAAGTATGTGACTTATGAAATTCCCTTCATGCTAGTTAAGAGACCATGTGCTGTTTGAATCTTGCTACTGGGGACTTTCAGTTTCAGTGGGATAGGTTTTTTTCGAAAGGTGACTGTATAAGTACACATAAAACCTTCCACTTATATGTCACACTTTATATGCTGAAAATGTTTTGCAGCCAATGAAATACTTTTGAAGAGTAGTCACTTTTACAATGTGGGTAACAAGGCAACCAATTTGAGCACAGCAAGATCATATGGACAACAAATGTAAGGAATAACCAGCTAATTAAATAGACTTCCTATTTTTTTTTGGACTGTGATAATTTAAAAAGCTCTGGGAAATAACATAATGCACATCTGCACATTCATTATCTTACAGCAGAGGGATTTTTTTCAGTGACAAGAAAATGTGGGCA
Source organism: Rhincodon typus (assembly GCF_021869965.1). Classification (NCBI taxonomy): domain Eukaryota; kingdom Metazoa; phylum Chordata; class Chondrichthyes; order Orectolobiformes; family Rhincodontidae; genus Rhincodon; species Rhincodon typus. Next base: position 52,980,684 of record NC_063336.1, read on the forward strand.
TTCCATACAATAAAATGATCCGTGCATTAAAATCATAAGAAGTTTACTGCCTTGTGAATGAGTCTCAGTGTTCATGCCGACAATCCATAATGTGTAACTGAGTGTAACTGAAACCAATTACAATTTCAACCAATAAAGTCTTTCCTGTAAACAAAATGATGAGGAATTTAGACATCTTTCAACAAATGCATGTTGCATTTTATTATGCCAGAGTTTATATACTCTAACATATCATCTGCAACTTATCAGACAATTACTTGATAGGTCCAGATTAAGTAGACATTTTTATAAATTTAATTTAGAATACTAACTCAAACTTCTCCTCTCTAGAATATCTAATTAGCTCTTAACCAGAATCAGCCATGGCATCAAATAGCTCTACAACAGTATACTCCAGCTGCACTTTGTGGTAAATCAGAAGCATCACACTGTACTGTGCTGTATTTGCGTGAAAAGCTATTAACATAAGATGGTGCTTCCCAATTTTATTTTCATGGTGACCTCATTTTGAGACTTGAAAACTTTTACAACCCCCTGGTGAGTGATGAGGAGAAAGAGAAAATCTAATAGATCAGGCGTTGGAGCAGTAGGAGGTCAGACAGTTCTGCTTTGGACCTGAGGACCCAACAATTTGAGCTCACACCCCGACTTGGTGACCTAAACCCCATTTTGGGAAACCCTGGCATAGGATGGTTAAAGAGAAATACATAATTTTTGTCTCTACAGTAATAATGGCTCACAGTCTACAGTCTTGGTACTGAATCAATGCTAGATTTTAGATTTTGACAGTCTTTAGGTTGGGGAAGTTTGAGCAGTTTCTTTTGGATGGTTTGGGTTGGGTCATGGATTGCTTGGATCAATTGTAGCACAGTAAAAGGCCAGTGTGCAAAGCCAATAACGAGTCGGTATGCCACTACACCGTAACAATAAATAGCCCAATGAGCCAAGAGGATTTTTGTTTATCTAGCAATAATAATTCCTGCCTGGCAAAATCCAGTTAATGGATAGCTGAATTTGATGTATTATACATGTATTTCCATTTATGCTCTCCTATTTCTTTGTCTGCACCTTTTGATAATTTCTTTCAGTTTTAAAATTAATTTATCATGGTATTCCTCTTTGCATTTTATCTTCACTCTGAAACAAGAAAGCATGTGAGGAAGAAATATATAAGCAAGATGTTAGGACTGACAAGATATTCCATTAACTCCCTTCAAATTAAATTCCCACAGGCCTAGTCTTTTGTTCTGCTGAGCCTGATTCAGCTCCTGTTTCCAATATATACATCACATAGTCAAAACAAAGATGACTTAAAGGAACTATTTCCAAAATTTAAAGGTGTCAGACCTAATTTCTGACTTTGCTTCAGAAATTTTGCCAGTATGATGGTAGTTTTTATCTTTAAGTCGGTTCATCATCCCATCATCAACATCCCCAAAATAAGTTCTGCACATTTCAAGATTCATTATCTCTCTCTGCTTTTAGCTGCTTTAATTGCTATTTTCTCTATTTTGGTTTAACCAATGAAGAAATCATGGTAGGCACTAGTTTGGCTGCATTCTGCTCCTTTCTCAAGCATCAGTAAAGCAGTTTTACCACTATATGCAGATACTATTGTAACTCTTACTGATATTATTAGTCACTAAAGGAGAACCTTTAAAGTATTTTTCAAAAACACCACATCCAACAGTAATCCCACAAAGTTACGCAGAATCAGTTCCAAAGCTCTTTTGTGTCCAGTTTAGTCCAGTTTAAATACAAAGTCTTTTTTCTGGTTGGGAAGACATAATAAGTAGGGTGCCACAGGGTTCAGTCCTTGGGCCCCAACAATTTATAATCTATATTAATAACTTGGACACAGGGATAGAAGGTTCCATAGCCAAATTGCAAATTACACTAAAATACGTAGAGAAGAAAGTTGCAATGAACAAGAAAAAAATTTTAAATGGATATGGATAGGTTAGGGGTATGGGCCAAAATGTGGCAGATGAAGTTTAATGCCGATAAGTATGAAGTTATTCATTTTAGTTGGAAGAATAGAGAGGCAACGTATTATCTAAATGGATAGAAACTTCAGAATGCTTTAGTGCAGAGGGATCTTGGAGTCCTCAATCATAAACTGCAGAAACTAATATTCAGGTCCAGCAAGTAATAAGGAGAGCTAATGGAAATTTGGCACTTATTGCAGAAAGAATACAGTATAAATGTAGGGAATTATTGCTGCAACTCTACAAAGCATTTGTGAGACTACGTCTGGAGTATTGCGTACAATTTTGGTCCCCTTACTTGAGGAGGAATGTAGTTACAATGAGGCAGTTCAGAAGAGTTTGATTCCAGAGATAAAGGGTTTGTCTTACAAAGAGAGATTGAGGCAGTTTAGGCCTATACTCTGGAATTTAGAAGAGTAAGAGGAAATCTAGCTGCGGTATATAAGATGCTGAAAGGATTGACAAAGGAGGCACAGAAAGGATGTCTCCTCATGTAGGGCAATCCAGAAATGATAGTTCATTGTTGAGGTGTAGTAGATTTAAAACAGAGACAAAGAGAAATTACTTCTCTCAAAGGATCATGAATTTAGAGAATTCACTACCTCAGAGTGTGGTGATACCAGGACATTAAATAAATTGAAGGGGGAGGTGGACAGATTTTTAATTAGTAATGGGTTGAAAGATTGTGGAGAGTTGGCAGAAAAGTAGAGATGAGGCTGAGATGAGGTCAGTCATGATCGTGTTCAATGGCAGAGCAGTTTGGAGGGGTTGAATTGCCTACTCCTGCCCTTCTTTTTTAAGGAAAAAAAAACATTTTATACATCTTAATTGATTTCCTCACTGAATGTCTTCCAATTTTCTCTTTCCTGATGCTGTTCACCAGGGCCTGTTCATCCTAAACATTTACCACTTACTGCAACATCATTGCAACTGATCTGTCCCATCATCTTATCCCAATTTCCTTGATTCCATACATTCACAGAGTTGTTTCTGACATGTCATCATTTTTCTTCAACTGAGAATTCTCTTCATTATTGTTAACATGACCCTCAGACGTGTCTGAGCTATTTCCCACACTTCCACACTTCCACACTCAGTCTCTCCTCTCCCTCCCAGAATAATGATAGGGTTCCCCTTGTCCTCAATTTCCACCACATCAGCCGTTGCATTCAAAGGATTATCTTTTCTGTATCTGCCACCTCCAGCAGGATGTCATCACTAAGCACATCTTGTCCTCCCCTCCAATGTCAGCATTCTTCAGTGACCATACTCTTTGCAACACTCTGGTCCACTCCTTCATCATTTCCAACACCTCTTCACCCAACCATGGCACCTTCCCATGCAATGCTAGAAGATATGCCCTTATACCTCCTTCCTCTTCAAAGCCACAAACATGGGTGAGACAAAGATTTATTTTCAATCTAGTCTGCTGTATTTCTGCTCACAATGTGGTCAATTTCTGCACCAAACGCAGATTGGGTGACCACTTTGTCAAACACCTACGCTCAGTCTACAAGAGTGATCTTCCAGTCACTTTGTGTTTTAATACAGCATCTTGCTTTCATGCTAACCTTTCTGTCCTATATCTGTTGCAGTGTTCCAGCACAGCTCAACATTAGTTGGAGGAACAGCACCACTAAGCAGTTTACAGCCTTCGGGACTCAACATTGAGTTCAAAAACTGCAAAGCCTGACTTGTCTTCTATTTCAATTACACCCCCAGCCACCCCAGTGCCTCGTTTACATGAGTTACCTCTCAGCAGGAATGACTTATTATTTGCTGTTAATACCTATCCTCATTTATATTCCATGTCTACTACTATTAGCACACCCACTTGTCCTAGCCACCATTAATGTCTGTTCCACTAGCTCCTCCTCTCCCCCCGTTTCAGCAGCATATAATTTATTACCTTTCCAGCCCGCTTTAGTTCTGGAGAAGAGTTCAAACATGAAGTCTGTTTCTCTCTTCACAGATGTGACTAGACTTGCTGAGTTCTCCAGCACTTTCTGTTTTTCTGTTTAATCCCATACTTGTCATTACAATTTTTGGGGCTCTGATGGAATCAGTCCACTACATTAGTATTTGCCTCACTTGCGTATCAACGTGAGAGCCAGTGGCAAATCAACTCTTGAGTTTCTTCAGTCCTGAAGAAGTCACTGAACCTGAAACATTAACTCTGATTTCTATCCACAGATGCTGCTAGACCTGCTGAATTTTTCAAGCAATTCCGGTTTTTGTTTCTGAGTTTCCATTGTTTAGAATGCTGCTGCACTCAGCATAAATAAAACTGAATTCTATGTGGACGGTAGGAAACGATTTTTAAAGCATTTTTATGTTGTCTTCCTTCCTAGACACACCTACAGTTGCTTGTGATGTTTCCTCATAAAACCACAGATTTGGTTCACAGTCCATCTGACCTATTGAGGGTATTCAAGTGCTCTTAATCCTTACATCCTTATTCATCATCAACTGCTCTGTGATCTTAAACTCAACCAATAATAAAAATGTCTGCCAGCTTCTTAAAACATGCTGCAAAAAATATTATCCATCTCAGGGATTTATTGATTTTGAGCCCTTTTAGCATGACTCATTCATATCAAAATTGTTATTTTTTTCTAGGTTTTGAATGCAGAGAATATTTTCTGCTTTCTAAATCATATCATCTTTATTTCCTATATCATTTGTAAAATTCGTTACCATTGCTTCCACAGTATGAATATGATGGAATTAGGAAAATGCATCAGATTAATTCATTAATTTATAGCATTCTTGGAAAAAAAACAAAACCTGACTGCTACCTTTCTTTGCAAACAGGAATAAGTCCACCTACTGCTACCATTCTAAATTATTGAATCAGAGATGAGGAGTTTTCAAAGCAGGAACCAAGTCAGTAGATTCATAAATTTAATCAGACTAATTTCAATGAAACTAGCATCTTCTGTCATGTTCTTCACAGTGTTTTAAATTTCTGAATTATTCAAATTGTCTCCTCCATTTAATACAGAGGGCTAAATCTGCTTCATAAAATAAGGCTTGTCCCAGGTAATTTGATTTAAGTATCATCTGAAGCAATCTGCCATCAATGATTGCCAACTCAATCATTTTACACTTTCCAGCAGCATTTACTGGATGGCAACTGTAGGGAGAAGAGAGTTAAGTGATAGAGTCCAGAGACTCAAGCAAATGCTCTGAGACATTGATTCAAATCCCAACATGATATTTGGTGGATCTAAATTCAATTAATAAATCCAATTGACTAAAACAAGGTCTGAAATTCTGCTCCTATGATGCTGCTTGGCCTGCTGTGTTCATTCAGCTCTGCACCTTGTTGTCTCTGAAATTGAATGTTAGTTTCATTAATGGTGACTAAAAAGACAGTCATTGATTGCCATTAAAAACCGTCTGGTTCATGAATCCAGTTATGGAAGGAAATCTGCCATACAAACCTAATTTGGTCTACCTGTAATTCCAGGTCCATGGCAATGCAGGTGACCCTTAAGTTTTCTCAAAGGGCAATATGAAATGGGTAACAAATGCTGACCTTTTCAGTGGCACCCACATCCTGTGAACAAGTGAAGAAAAGGAGCTGAGCTATGTTGAATCAATTGTAACAAACTCACCTTCCAACAAACTCAACACAAAGGAGAAATTAAACATGAGATATCCCTCATCTATATGAATAAATCCACATTGAACAGCAAGCGTACTATTAAGTCAGTGAAGAGATTGCTGCATATGTTCATTCAACAGTGAGATAATATAGTTTCTAATGCAGCTGTCCTTCTCCAAACACTGGAAACCACTTAGAATTAAGTGGAGTTTTGCTCTTTGTCCTTCACTTGGGCTCTGAGAATTTATTTCCACATTTACTGAACAGATTGAAATTGTTCATGAAAAATGAGTAAGAGCACAATGAGAAGCAGGGCCAAAATAAGGTATTTCATTCCAGAGCATATATGTTTATCTAATCACACTCACAATGGCAGTGAAGTACAGCTGACACCAGTGCTACTACATTCGACAGTGGAAATCAGCATTGGCTTCTGCTATTGATCAGTATCAGTCACTCTGCTGCAAAGTCTGTGTAAAAGCAAACAAAGATGAGGTCAGTTTTGACATTTATGCACGCCACAATAAATAACAGGTAAAATACTCAATTATCTAAACTCACAATGAAAGAGTAACCACTCAGATGAGATACTGCAGGTTTATCACATATTATTGAGTCAACCTTTAAAAATAAATTAGTGACTTAAGCAATAATTTTAAAAGCATTGTAACAATCTCCATATTTCTGGTTGATATTAAAATATGACGCAGAGTGGAAGTGAGCATGACAATCAGAAACAAGGGTTTTTGTGAACTAGCACCAGGGCTTTCCTTTTTTTGGGATTATATCCAAAAGTGGGAAAGTTTCCAGGAGGAAATCCCATGCTCTACTGAGATAAGAAAGTCCACCAGATTTTCCGACAATAGTTTTTTTTAATTCATTTATGGTTGTCGTTGTTTAAGCCAGTATTTATTGCTTATCCTTATTTACTCAGAGGACAGTTAAGAGTCAATCCTATTCCTGTGGGATTGGAGTCACAGGAAGACCAGTTAAGAATTTCCTTCCCCAGAGGAAAATTAGTGAACCAGATGGGTCTGTATGAAAATAGACAGTGGTTATATAGTTATCATTAGACTAGTATTTTTTCATTCCAGCTTTTTTATATGGAATTCAAATTTCAGCATCTGAGCCCACAACCCCAGAATATTAACCTGAGGTCTGGCTTGCTAGTCTAGTGATATTACTACTATGCCACTGACTAGCTGCCAGGCTCTCTGCCAGGGTAGGAGGTCTAGCCCACCTGCCAGTCAACCAGAGGACAGCAGCTCCAGAAACAGGCAGTGCCATGGTGGAGGCTGGATCTGCTGCCAGGAAACTTGCCCTGAAGTCCCTCGCCAAGGATTTCCAGAGATGGGATAATTGCTGGTAAAGATAACTGAGATAACAAGGTGTAGAGCTGGATGAACACAGCAGGCCAAGCAGCATCAGAGGAGCAGGAA
>NC_063336.1:52988120-52991554 GCF_021869965.1 Rhincodon typus
CCTTCTTCAGAAAAGGTTTTCTGAAGAAGGGTCTAGGCCCGAAACGTCAGCTTTCCTGCTCCTCTGATGCTGCTTGGCCTGCTGTGTTCATCCAGCTCTACACCTTTTATCTCAGATTCTCCAGCATCTGTAGTTCCTACTATCTCTGGAAAAATAACTGCTGTTTAGCTGTGTTTGGGGAAATCACATTGATAAGGGGAGAGGATCAGAAATGAAGACATGCAGGTGTCTCTCAGTGCCTAGTCCAGTCCCTCGGTCTTGCACAAATTAGTGCATGTGAAGGGACTCTGCATTGCACACCACCATTCCACCCCATCTCTGTCCCGCCCCCAAAACTGGTTTACCAGTTGGGTAGGCTGAGGTTTTCTTGTCCTTCCTGGAACTGAAGTAATTGCAGACCGGGTGGAATGAGACCTTGAGCTGTTCATCAATTGACTGTTTAAGAGCATCAGTTAGCAATGGGCTAGGAAATTTCAGCCTGGACCTTCTCCCATCTAGAACTCAGTCCCTGTGGTGGCATGAAAGTGGCAGGTATTTCCATGAATGCCAACAGCTCTAATTATTTTAACCCACACCTTCCCTGCTGTTTTTCAGAAGAGAATTCCACTCTATATTACAGATGTAGGCCAGCATGGTTCGGTATGAGGTAAGTAGTAGAAGAGAAAAGAGAAAATATGTATTGAATTTAATTATATCAAGTGCTCTGATCAGAAAATAAATTGGGTATATAATGGAGAAATCCACAAAACCATCAACAAATTACTTAATAGGGGCATGGAGATAAATTTTATTACACACTTGTTAGACTGCAGCTAAAGTATTCCGTACCATTCTGGACACCACAATAGGAAGGCTGGGAATGCATTGGAGAAAATGCAGAAGAGATTTACAGGAAAGTTTCCAGGATGAGAAATTTCAGTTATAATGATAGATTGGAGAGGTTGGGATTGTTCTTCTTGGAAAGAAGAAGGCTAAGAGGTGATCTAAAGGAAATTTTCAAAATCATGAAGGGACTGGATAGGGTAACTTGGAAGAATCTGTTCCACTCATAAAAAGATCAAGAATAAGGCAGCACAGATTTAAAGTGATTTACAAAAGAATTTTCCCTCGAGCACCAAATGGTGAGGGGTGACCTTACAGAGGTTTCTAAAAGCATGAGGGGCATGGACAGTGTAAATAGACAAGGTCTTTTCCTCAGGGTGGAGGAGTCCAAAACTAGAGGGCATGGGTTAAAGGTGAGAGAGGGAAAGATTTAAAAGGGACCCAAGGGGCAACTTTTTCATGCAGACTGTGGTGCATGTGTGAAGTAAGCTGCCAGAGGAAGGGTGGAGGCTGGGACAATAACGACATTTAAAAGGCATCTGGATGGGTATATAAATAGGAAGGTTTTAGAGGGATATGGGCCAAATGCTGGCAAATGGGACTAGATTAATTCAGGATATCTGGTTGGCATGGATGAGATGGACCAAAGGGCCTGTTTCTGTGCTGTATATCTCTATGACTCCATGACTCTAAGTGAATGTGATGTAAAAAAAACATTTGCACATGCCGAGTGGTTTAGGTCTGGAATGCACTGCCTGGAAGTGCAGTGGAAGCAGATTCATTTGAGGCATTGGACGAATATTTTAAAAATATGCAATGTGCAATTGTAAAAAGCAGGAGAATGGTACTCAGTAATGATATTCTTTAGGAGAGCTAGTAAGGATATGATGGACTGAATGACCTCCTTCAGCATTGTGACACTTCTGTGATTCTGTGAGAGAAAGGAAGTCATGCTGTTAGGATTTGGCATATCTAATTTTGTTGTTGCAAAATCCTGAGGCACTGGTTCTCCTTCTGCCCTACCACATATCTATGATTCTTTGTTCCATTGCTTGCTTGTTGTTCTCTATTCCTGTGTCCTTGAACTCCATCTTTTGTTTGCTGATTTGTAAAAATGGAATTAACAGTCTCTTGCTGAACTGGATTGTTGCAGAACAAATCATTCCATGAACCTCGGTAACCCCAATACAAATTCTTTAGATTTCCTGTGTGGAAAGCAACATCCAGGGTCATTTCTTTTAGGATAAAAGAGAAAGAAAGAGAAAGTCATAGTGGTTTTGGAGCCATTTGCATGTTGTTAGCAGATGTATGATGATGCATGTATAAACAGACTACAATAGTCAGAAGTTCATACTCCAAAATTCCAAGAGCTGAGAAGAATATAGAGCACTGAACAGTATGCACATTTAATCAGTTAATCCCATTGTTTTACTGCTTAGCTACTCCAATATAAAGCTCATTTCTAACTGGAGTCTTGACAGGTTTGCTTTGTTGTACTGTTTGCTGACACTGTGACAATCATTACCATGAAACAGATTAACCGGAAGTTCAGGATTAATAGCTGAAAGTTTTCTGTAGCTGTTCACACCAGAAAGTGGGCATAGATGTCTTGCCAACAGAGTAATTGCATCATTTAATAGAATCTCAATTGTTTTCAGTGCTCATGTTAATCCCTCAACTGGTAAATTTTTTTCTGCAGCCCTATTTTCTAACAATCATCATTGCACTGGCAAACAACAGGACAAAGCCAAGTTCCTCGACTCTGTTAGGCCTAGTAGGCCGCAGTCATGTTTGTCCCCTTTGAAGTTTGTAATCTGAATGGAAATGATTTAGCTGTGTAACAAGGAGCAGCAACATTTAAATTCCCTGAGACTTTTGGTACTTAGGATGGAATTTCTCTTTTTTTTTTGGCAAAATGGCTTTCCAGTTATATTCACGGCTCACTAGCCAACCATGGCCCATGAAAACTTTTCGTATGAAAATTCCTGTACTGTACTTCACCTCATTAATTGTAAAACAAGTCTTGCCGCTGCACATTTCTTAGAATCATGTGGTAGGTTAAATGGGAACACTCCCCATTGCAGGGACTTTGTGATGGTCAAACCTCTGGTGGTATATTTAAATCCCAGTTCCACAGCACTTTGGATGTTGCAGGCCAGGAACTGCCCTTCTCACTGCGATACTGCACCTTTATTTCCAGGGAAATGGCAAGTTAGTTCTTGGGTTCGCCAACAAGGAACCTGGAGGCACTGGTGGAAAAGTGGGCGGCGCTGGGACAGACTGGCAAAGGAGACCATGCCACCAGACACAGCCAGCCTGAACTGAGATAACGGCCCAGGTCAGAGCGGGATGCCGGATGAAACAGAATGCACAGCAAAGTTAGAAAATGGTTAATGATCTTCTTGAATCCATAAGGCTAAGTGTTAACTCTGATTTCTCTCTACAGATGCTGCCAGACCTGCTGAGATTTTTCAGCAATTTCTGTTTTTGTGCCCACTGTTATTTCATTGCAGGAGAAATTGCTCCACCATTTCTCCCCAGCACACAGACTGACATACCTGACGTACACTGACTGGTTGCACTTGATCTGCAGGACTGGCCATGGCTCAATC